>NC_040878.1:63713806-64337948 GCF_003676215.2 Rhopalosiphum maidis | reverse complement strand
GTTCCAGAAACTATGGTCTTAAAAATAAATATTTTAATTTTGTTTCAAATGTTAAAACCATTAAGATACAATAAACAACATTATACATTAATTAACCATACAAATCACATGGTTACAGAAGAAAATCTCTTCATGTTAAACCTGCGGAACATAATTAACAATCATACCAGAAGTAAACATCTACTAACTAAATGTCTTCAAAATGAAACACAGAGAAAAGAAAAACATATTCCCAACCGTAACGACATAAAATCTTAGTAAGCCAGTAAGTTTACCTACCACGAATCAAAACAACAAATAAAATCATACTTTTTCAAAAACAAATGAATTTATATATTAACTTATCTACTAAATTAGTTTATAATTTAGATATTTAGAGTAACAGTCATACAAAATATAATAATAACAATATTATTTAAATATAGTAATTACAGCTAATAAACACCACTGTAGTTAAAAGCTTCTAGATCATATAAAAATAAATATTACATATTTTTTGCACGTAATTTGCCATTATTTTGTGTAAGCTTCTGGGAAGTGTTGACTTCAAAATGTGCTATCAATATTGCTATAATAATTTCGAACGCGATTCTAAGCCAAGTTTATTTGCAATTTCTTAGATTATTATGAGAATTTATGTTCTTATTTACTATTTATGCATTGCACGATAACGCTGTCCAGACAACATGACAAAATAATATAGTTATGTTGTATTTTAAAAACGATTTTTAAATTAAAAAACAAAAATAACATTTTTTTTTAATTTATGCTTATTATTTATTTTTGTGACGGCGCCTAATACTTATGTAAAATATAAATAGTTTACATTTTAATTAATGTGTCTCCTGTATATTATTTTCCAAATACACGATACTCCTTAAATACACATTTTAAATAATTTCACAACGTCGTATAATGTTGTGTATTATTTTAATACCATAGCTACCTACTTTAAAATATTATAATCGTTTCAAATAATACAAAGGTTGTTTTTTTTTTAACAAAATTAATGAAAACTGGTTGACTTTTTATATACTCTGCAATTATACTTAACTAAAATATTTAATCAAACATCTAAATAAACCACCTTAAGTTATGTTTTTTCATAGCATATACTTCACAAATAGTAAAATAGTCTTAAATTCCTAGTTGTCACTCAGAAGGAGGTTTAAATTAAAGGAGGTAGACAAAAAGGATTCATTTTTTCCATTACTTTTCTATCAAATAGAAATTTTTATTTTTTATTCCAGACTTAACAAAAAAGTGAAGGATTACCTACATATTTTTCTTGAACCTATATTTACATAAAATTAAACTAGTACTACTTTATGGGTTTTAAACAATTTATTCTACGTTTTAATGACTTATTTATTATTAAGAAGTATTTCCACGGAATAAATTAACTTTTTAATATATTCTATAGTTTTTACGCCAACTTCGAGTATTGTTTAAAGCACTTAAACATTTTAAATATATTGGACACATATAAAATAAATAATAGTAGATATGCAATAATTTGAACACAAGGAAAACAAAATTTAGATATATTAATAATATATGTACTTACTATATGTAATTACTTTCTAATATTTTGAGTAGTTTCTAAACATTTACAAAAACTAACCATAATGATTAAAAATATAAATATGAAATTCAAATTTAACTTGATTTGGTATATACAAATAAATAGCAATATTAAATAAATATTAATAATATCATATAAATTGTGTTCGGATTTTATATTATCACTTATCAGTGTTTAAATCTAATCACATCAAATCCACTTAATACATAACTTAAACACACTGTAAGTGTTTATAATAGTACTCTAATTACTAATATTCATAATTTTAATTGATAAATCACATATGATCAAAACATTTTTTTTTTTTAAATGTATAAATAATATTAAATAATACAACACTACCTATTAAAAATAGATGAAGTAATTACACTTTTTTACTTAAAATTATTGCCCAATTGTATTAAATAGATATGTTCTAAAGACTAATAACTATTGTCTACCTAATGGAAATTCGATATATTTTTTATGTATCAGTGAATGTCTACCATGTGATATTTATATTATCGCACTAATCACCTTTTTGATAGGTAAAATAAACATGATAATTAATTTAGGTACAATAATACCTTATGATATTATTAATATAGTAGAAGTCTTAGTTATTATTTCCCCGTGTATTCTAATAATCTTTAATCAGTGTAAATAAATTGTTACGATTATTGCTGCGGTATAATTATAATTATAATTTATATTTTGAATATCTGTTTTAATTGTGGATATATGTAGGAATGTACAATATATATTTTGTAAATTAGTATAGGATAACTAAAATAATTTTTTCACCACCACTCATTTATTATTTTGTTCAAAACCAGACTTGAAGGTAAAATAAGTATTGCCCCTTCATCATTTTAATACTTCGAGACAAGTTTTTACGTACATAGTAATCGTTATAAAATATAAATACTTAGTTAATTAAGTTCCAATCAACGGATTTGTCAAATAAATCATAACCGTACGAAGTATAATATATTAATAATGTTCGTTAATCATTATACACCCCACAGAATTTAAATTTTAAATTACGTATAATAAAACTTTAATGTCGTACTTACTTCGTCTAGTATGATTTATTAGTTCTTAATTTTGTAATTTATTAAAAATGTTTTAAAAAATGTGTTCTATAACTGTAATTTATATTTTTAAAATAGTCTATAATACATGACGTTATAGTGCAATATCTTCATACGACCTAATAAAATGTAATATAATAATATACTAAACACTAGTGTGTTCTGTATGGAATCTTTATCCAATACATCGCGGTCGGTTCAATTTTATTAGGGTGTCCGTCCCGTTTTACGACGATGATATTACGGGCTATGGCTATTTCATCGAAACATTCTAAAACGAGGATCGGTATGTAGCAGTATAATAATGGTCATGAACCGCCTTGAACACGTATACCATATATATTATATTATAATACATATAGGGCCGTCCAAAAGCACGGGTTGATTAGGCAGTCAATTTTCTCTCGTTTGTTGAAAAAATAAAAAAACCGAAAACAAAAATGTCCGAAGGTCTACTTGCGTAACCGGCCATTTAAATGTTTTATCTCCGTAAATACGCGCATAATGCCAGTTTCACTTTCGTATGATATATTTGTAAAGCACACGTATGTCCTCCTTTTTTTCCCATTTAACGCATATAATACATTTTGTATGTGTTTGTGTGCGTGTGTGCGTATTTTTAAAACAAAAAGTATAATATTTGAATAACTACTATTATAATGTGTAGTTACGTACGTGTGGACTATGCACTGTGTATACAGATCCCGTATACTATATATATATGTATATATACTTATATTATGTCAATATGCATTCACCTGCGTTCATTTTTTTTATTATGTTTCGAGTTCTCCGGGGCCGTTGTATAATGTATACATTACACTCGCACATCATATTATGTACAGTCGAGATGACGTTGTCTGTGAGGATTCAGAGGGTCATTACACCCGCCCATCCTCTAAACCGTCGCCAATAATCTATACATTTTCAATTTTAATATTTAAACTATAGCAAATTCCACGTAATAACAATTAACTTATTCAGATGAATTTCTAATCAGATTTTTATGTGGAAATACAATTCTTTTAGCTACACCTCCTTTCAAGATCATGCATACACAAAGCAACTCGATGACGAACTTGAACTATTGAGAACTTCTTAAACTGCTCACAATACAACATAATATAGGTATATTAGTTGTTTTGTAAAAATATCACGACTTTTCTCTGACATCCACTCCGATACAACTATTTAAAGTACCTACAATAATTTGTTAAAATTTCATCTCAAAAATCTCGAACATCGCGAGACCGTGGACAAAAATACCCGATGCTATACACTTACACTTGATGATTGTAATATTATGTGGACATAAGTCAAACAATATATTACCTATTGGATTACTGTATTGGCTGAATGGCTGATTGTGGTCATCTATGAATGACAAATTTGTCTTTAGTTCGATGACTAGCTTATAAGACGTCCAGAAACATTTGCTGTGAGTAAAATTTCGGATGTGTATCCTGCAAATGATACGCAATGGTGAATCTAGGTTTTATTTATTTTTTTTTTTTGGGGGGGGGGGAGGGCAAACATCTTTTGTATTAATTTTGTAAACACGACATTTAGGATTTGATGTTAGGCCTTCAAATAAAGAACAACTCTTTCTAACATGAAAATTATAACCATTATTAACTCATGTTATTACAACTAAAAATATAATAAGCTGTCAAGGGGGCCGGGGCCACTCACCCCTTCCCCCCCTTGAATCCACCACTGATGATACGCCTCGCGTACGGGTTGGGGGGGGGGCATCCTTACTACAATGCACCGTCCGTTTCGTATCGAATTATCGTATTATTTTTGAATCGCGTTAAATGCATTTCATATTGTTGTTTCGTCGAGTCATTGGAAACTTGTACAGTCGCGGTAACGAAGCAATAGAAAAAAGCGGATATAAGTTCGCGTTTTTCGTGTGTTTAAAAATAATAAGACGTATGTAATCCGTTATTATATGATGTTATGCTAACATAAATAATTCTGGATTTCCCCCCTCGTAATAGCGCGGATAGGCAGTGTCTAGTGTATGTTATCTGTAGAAGTACGAATTTGATGTACCTTGTGCCTAGGCACTTTTTTTTAGTACGTATCTGATTATATTATAATGTATGCTAAGGTGGGGAAAAAGACGATCAGGTGACGTGCGGATTTGCAGGCAGATACCTCCGAGTTTAATGGTTTGTCGTGTTCTCTCGTCGGCCGCCCTACCACCACCACCACTAGTCGGCGAGAATCGCTAAAAACCGACGGCGGTGTGACTTCAATAACAAGAGTCATAACAATATCATAATAACAACAATAATAATAATATTAAAACCATTAGACGTACCCGCCAGCGGTGACGTCAACGTCGCCGTCGACGACGACAGAGCACGTGACCCGCCGCAAGGCCGCCCGCGAGCCCGTCCGCCCGTCGTCGGTCCGCGTAGATTCGCCGTAACCGCACGCCGTCGTTTAAACGATCGCCAACGCGCGTACCGCCAACACACGCGCGCGCGCGAAACCGTCCGCCGACGATATATTATCACAATTAATACCTGTCCCGTCCGTCCGTCCGTCCGTCAGCGAGATCGACCGCATCAACACGACGCACGTCGTCCGTACATTGGCCGCAAATCGCGACGATACCGCCACATTATACCCGTCGGGCGACGGTCACCGCAAACTACCTGTAATACAATTTAATAGCGTACGATCATTGGAGGAAACGCCATCGCGAACGGGACGCGGGTGTTCGACCGTCGACGCGGCCGCGCTATGGAATCGCGCGGGGCGCTGTTGCTGTTGGCCGTGTTCGTCGTGGCGTTCCAGCGACCGGCGCACGGTAAGTCTGCACAATCGTAATCGCCCGGAGGCGGCGTTATTTTCGTCGCGTCCACCAACACTTGTAATGATGTACAGCGACACGACGATAGCTGACACTGAGACGTCATTTACAAAGCCGTTTTCACGCAGTACACTGTATAGTCCCGTGCCGTGTACGCGGCGTCGGATTTAACGAGGGGGTGCGAGGGGTGCAATGCGCCGGGGCCTCGAGTCGATGCCCGAGATTTCGTAACTTCACGAGGAAATCGATTATTAACAGCACAATGGCCGAGGAGAATATAGTTATGATAGGTTACCCGCACCCCATTGTCGCAGACTATCATTGCAATATGGACTCAGTTGTACGACCCTAACCGTCACTCGATTTGATGGAACACACGAACCGCGAGTTGAAATATTTTCTTCTTTAAAGCCGCCTTCGCTTTTATTGAACGCCGAAAAATATTTATTAATACATCATTTATGTATAGGCAATTATTTAGAAATATCGTTTGTCTTTAAATAGACCTCTAGTATTAGTTACACCCAGAACTCCCCGCACTTAGATCCGGCAATGATGATGTACGTACAGATAACTAAATACTGAAGGCTAGTCAGGCTACAAGTCGAGTATAGGTATTCGACTCTACGCGATCCGGCGCATGGTAAAACTTTGGCTTTAATATTTTTATTTAAAAAGAAAGTGTTAAACATTATGCGTCCGTGCAAACGTTTAATATTGTGTTTTTTAAACGTCTAAAAATAAAACAGCTTTAGTGTTAAATGTTTTTCTCAGAAAGATTTTAGCTTCTTAGCCATCAATATCGTTATGTACTTATGCACTAGCTATCGCATTACACCGCACACTAGAATATTTAACTTGCCGAGTATTTTCGCAATCAGGTTATACAACCGGAAAACGCTTCGAAGATTTTTTTTTAACGGCTACCTACAACCTATTATCGAAATAGTATTTATTTTTGATTGTATGAATCATCTTTTACAAGTTTCACAACCATATCCAGTCCAGCAATATAATATTGGACAAATATCGATGTAAAATGTGTTTCCGCGGAATTATTATAATATATAGTGCAGTGAATCGTATCGCTTTAAAAATGTTCTTTTTTATCTGGTATGACGGTCATTCTCATTTTAGTTTTTATTCCTCAATCAACAGATAAAAACTATGAATTAGGATATCGGTTTTGTACACTTAGTGTATGTTTATATTATAAATACGTGATGATTATACATAATGTATGTTGTATACATTTGTCCACGTTATAATATCCTCTGCGCTCTTTCGAAATCTGTCGGAACCAATAAATACGTCACTGTGTTACTATAACTATATTACGCACCACATTATTATGCATTTATGACCCAAACATGACCAACATATCTAAACGCGTAATAAATCGCGTGTTCGAATCACTATTTACAACTTTCAGGAATAAAGGATTTCAATTCAATCAGATTGACGATTTTAGGAATAAAATTAATCGAATGTATTTGCACCATTGTGCTTTATATCTAAGTTAGAATTTAATATTTATAATAGAATTAGGACTTATAATAGTAAAAAAAAAAAAAAATTTAACTAAAATCTATCGAAAACTGAAATTGGCCACTTTAGACCCAAACCATGAAACAGATATAAAAATTTAATCAATTCTAAAATAATGGTTAAATTTAAAAATATAACATATTCACATGATGTATTACACTAACTGAATTTTCAAAAATATAATTCGATTACAATATGGATCTAATCATATTATATTATGTTTAAACATTGTTATTTATGTGTACATTTTATAGTGATGATCGTTATTATTACCACTTACGTTGATTTGCAAGCTAAAGAAATTTAATTTATATGAGTGATATTTTGTTTTTCGTAAAATAATTTGAAAAAAAAAACATTAAAAAATAGGTTTCTGTTCCTTTTATGATTGATGTGACATTCGGGCGGTTGGTGTATCTGACAGTAAACATTTTTGACCTTTTTTTTTTTTATTTAATATATTAGGAGATATTTATATATTTACATAACTTGATGCATATAGATTTAGTTATTACCATATTAATAATCAATATTGTATGCTTCCGTTCCTGATAGTTTATAAGGCATTTAAATCCAGACCTTACATATAATCTTAGATTAAACATATTTAACAAAATATAAACTACTTGTAGGCTGTACATAATACGTACAGCAGATGACTGTGTAGTGAAGTTGTTGTACGAAATATATTGTAGTGTGACACGAATACGTTTACTAATAAAAATAGTGTCAGGCAAACATCTAGAGGCTGTTGCACTAATAACTATAATAAGTGATAAATATTCACAGGCTATATTTATGTAAAATATTACATCTTTATGCATCTATACTTTCGGTTAGCTACTATAACGAATATTAAATTACTCGAGTAAAGATTGTTACGTTTTTATTGTTATAACTCCAGTAAGTGATCTCATTTTTAATTTATGTCCCAACATAATACCTATATATCACAGAATATATAATTGAATTTTACTCGAAAACTTTTTTAGTAAATTGTAATAACAATAGTCGTATTTTTGGATTATCACATTAGTAGTTCTACAAAGTTTCATTATACTCTTGGTACATTAACTAACTTTATTAATTCTTATTTCTTAATTTATTTAATTTTCTTGGCACATTATATATTTAAATTAAAGAATGAAATGAAATAATCATATTAACTTAATAAATATTACCTATATCAACAAAATAAATTTTCTTACTACCTAATTAAAATAACGTACAAACGAATCATTAAATAATTATCAGCCATTTAATTTCCACGCTAAATATATAACCAGCCATGATCAGCGGGAGCTTACAATTTATATCATAAAATTGATCATGACACTGGTATTTTATAAAACAAGCAGTCATTGTTTTAAGCTGGGACCACCTGTGTTATATAATAATACAACGTGAAAATAATATACAATTAAGTCGACCTTCAAAATTAGCTAGGTCTATACTACACGCCTACAAAGTGTATTGTTAAGTTGTACATATGTATTATCATTTCGGTATACTTTCGCTTTTTTGAGTTGAAAAAAAAACAACTAGGATAAATTCAATTTCGTAGTCTCGGGCTTTTATACGTAAAAGCTGTTTCTTTGTTATAATTAAAATGAAAGCATCTAATATCTATTGGTGTACTAGACTGTTATAATATATACATTATGCTAGTATGCTACACAAATTATCTAGTTATTGCATTTTAAAACAAATCTTTATGTATACAGTTATGAATTTGTACGCATTTAAGTAGTTTTTATCTCATATTATATAATGAAATACGTTTTTAAATAGCTGATGAGAAGTAAAAATTATTTTTACCAGACTAAATTAAATTTTTGCTTCTACATTCCTGATTATGCTCACACGCAAGTACTATTAACGACTTAACAATTTCAATTGAACGTAATACTAGAAACATAGACATATAATAATAATATAACTGTATACGTTTATGAAAACCATTTCAGTCTGCCGGTAGATAATTTTTCAAAAAATATACTCAAACTCTGCTTTTATAACTATAGGTCAAGATTGTCCAGATGGCGTACCAGTAACGTACGTTAAATATAGTAATTCTGCTCCGAGATCTGTAGTACAGCCGATCTTATTATACGCCAGCACTCCCGGAGTTGCCATAACGGCAGAATGTTACAACAGGTAATTAAAACCAACAATTTAGATATGCCTTAAAACGTTTATACGTTTTATACGTTTTATATTTGACATCCGTAAATAATTGTGAATTTTAGATGTAGAAAGTCGGTGGACTGTGCCGGCTTCATAATAGATTACACATCGACATCATGTTACCGGGTACCTAATATGGGAAGTTCCACCGACAATATTGTCGTGACCCCTAATGTAAACTTTTTTAGAAAAGCCTGTCTCCGCGGTAAGTGCTCAATATATTTATGCGACTGGATTATTCGTGTATTTGCAAATGAAGAAAAAATCAATTTCGTAACTTTATTATATTCGTTATTAGTTCCCGAATCATGTAACCGAAGAGCATGGCCAATCGAAGTATCCATGGACTACGAAATAAATGGTTTTCAATATTCAGTTATACCCAATATTGGCGATAAATGGCGATGTGCCCAACTATGTATTGACCAAAACAATTGTAAGTCAGCGAATTACTTCCGATCAACCAAGATGTGTTCATTGAATTCCGAAACCCGTAAGACTAAACCTACGGCATTTAATCCGAGTCGGAATCAAGTCGAATACTTAGAAAATGAATGCGCCAATACACTGCCAGGTTTTAAAATATACACCATCTAATGTTTTATATTACAATTATATAAAATTATAAAAATAATGGTTTAAAACTTAAGGTGTAAATCAAATGAGTTCATGCTGGCACGAACCTGTTTATGATAGAACTTTACAACAAGTGGACTTACAAGTAGAAAACATTAATATTGAACAAGTATGAAGTGAAGTCACAATGAACGCTTATTAATAAAATAATAAATAGTAATTAAATTAATTGTATTCTATATATAGTGCAAAGAAAGATGTGAATCTGAACAATATTTTAGCTGCAGAGGTTATACTTTTAAATGCCCTACAGATGGATTTGGTGGTACTCTTTGTCTTTTACACGGTGACGACACACTTACAGCTGGCCCGCTCATCCCATCACCGTGTTCCACTTACATAGAAAGAATTACTTGTATTGATTGTAAGACATATACTGTTATTTTTCCAAACTAATTAACTCAAAATGTATTTAAACCTTCTAATTAGTCATTAAGAGTAATTAATTGTTAGATTTCCAATTATATTTTAAGCCTCGTACACATGATTATTAATTTGATATAATTTAGGTATTATATAGGTAAGTACCTATATGTTCTTATACTATATTATTATCTTTTGTTTTTCTTACATGTATTTTTTCTTTGGAATAATCAACGTCATCGCCCGTCCATATATAATTAATGCATATAAAATAATATGAATAAAAAAATATATATATTGGATTTCAGTAAGCGTCTCGTGTAATGATGACTCTATGATAGTGTCGTTGAGATCTCAGGGCTTCAAGGGCAGAATGTTTGTGCTAGGAAGACCAGAAGAATGCGGTGTTAACGGTCGCCATACAGATATGACAACGATTACCCTTCCGATTGTTGAAAACCACACTCAACGCAATCGCTGTGATGTTGTGGTGGCTAAATCGGCAAACAGCAATAGGAAATTGGCTACAGCTGTTGTCGTAGTACAACACCACCCGATTATACAAACCGTTGGCGATCGAGTGACCAAAGTGTCATGTGCTGTTGGTTCAAGTCCCCACCCGTCGTTCTTGGCATCTAGACCACAGAACATTACTTTAGACGCTACGTTTGGTGTAGCAGAACCGAGGTATGCTAAATATTATAGTCGATGAGCGCATCATAAGTCAATACTACCTATGTGTTTTACATATATTGTGCTTAGTTAAAATTATTTTTAAATGCAATCATTAACCAAAATTAACATTCAATTAAACATGAGAAATAAAAGTACTATAACTTTTTGGATAACAGTTTTCATTATTCAATTTTAATATTTAAATAACTAAGTAATATTAATACTCAGAATATTTTTACTATTTTAAAAACATTTTAATTCACTCGATCTTATAAATTATACATGTTAAAGTAATGAATATAATTAGTAGTCATCGCTCTTCTACAGTGCTTATTTGCTTAAACCCCAATTAATCGATTTTTTTTATAATAGTACTAGCTATAGATAATACTATTATATTTGCTACATCATTTTATCATTTGTATAATTTTTTTTATGCCCTTTATATTACTATTATTTAAAAAAAAAACTATAAACAGTAGGTATTATTGTATTATATTTAAAAAAATATATATACTCGTCTATCAAACAATTAAAAATAAATATTGTTGAAAATGAACAATTTTAACTTGAATTGGATTTTAAATATATTAATCCAAATACTGGATTTTTTATTACCAATTCACGAAAATTATTATTATTTATCTAATAGCATACATAACACTATATACAATGACGGTGGCTACGATCCAAATGGTTTAGTTGGCTCTGCAAATCAAGTCGCCAAGATGAGAATTTTAGAAGTAGGACGGAACGTAAAACAAGTATCTGAAGTAAAACTTGGCGATGAATTAGAGCTCCGGATTGATGTGAATCAACCATATAGTAAGACGCTTTTATTTATTGTTTTCGTCATTGTATTGACATTTAATTAATTAAATAATTGTTTTAGACGCATCACAATTAAGAGCAGGCCACTTGATTGCTAGTTCTGGAGATGGTCTGGACTCCTTGTTACTCTTAGATTGGAGAGGATGTCCTCCAGAACCATCGACATTTCCGGTATTGAATTTAACACCTCCAAATTCTATGGTTGCAAGATTCAAAGCATTCCGATTTCCTTCGTCACCTGTACTACGGTTTAGCCTCATGATGATGTTTTGTGATCAGCTGTGCAAGCCAGTGAGTACATTTATAGTATTTATAGATATTTATTTTTATTTTTTTAGATTTATTTCAAACAAATTTTGTATCATCTAATATATATTTTTTTATAGAGTGATTGTGGAAACGGACA
This sequence comes from Rhopalosiphum maidis, assembly GCF_003676215.2. NCBI lineage: Eukaryota > Metazoa > Arthropoda > Insecta > Hemiptera > Aphididae > Rhopalosiphum > Rhopalosiphum maidis. The sequence goes on along the minus strand of NC_040878.1, from coordinate 64,325,817 downwards.
AGTGTCCTATGGTCGACGAAAGCGCGATACACAGGCCTCAGAAACTAAACCAAAAGAAGTGCCATTACAACTCGCAATCGTAGTACGTTCTCTTGAGGAACAAGAAGAAATTATAGCCAGTCAAAGTCAAATTAGTAATAGTAACAATAATAATGAGAGATCATCAAGAAGATTAGAAGCTTCAGGTTTGAATCAAACAATTATTTTCAAATACATATGAATTAAACTCAAAATGTATTTCGCTTTAAAATGTTGGGTTATTCCGTGTATTATAATGTACGCAGTTAATACAAAATGTTTTCCAATTATTAAATTATATATATATATTAAAGTATAAACCGTACAATCAAATTTGATCAGTTTACATTTAATAATTAATTATTAAATTAATAAATCATCTTTTATGTGATGGTTTTCTATAGACGACTACTTATTCATATACCTATAGTATATATTATTTTTTAATTTATCAATATTTATTATTACAACATTTTAAATATGTTTTATAGCAATACGAGTATAAACAATAAATTAATCAATAATTATAATTAGTTTTAAATGTTTATGTAAATAATGATTAGCTATTAGATTCTAATAAACAATTAATTATATATTTTTACAGTAATTCGCAACAACGAATGGTGCATTACTTGGCCTATAGGATTAGCAATCACTATAATTCTAGTCACTATGCAAACATTAATTGTATTAGGCTGTTGGTCATTTTTTCGACGATCAAACCAAAAGGTCCTTAATGATCGTGTGACTTTAAATTCCGACTTTCAACCAAGACATGTCACTTGGGCTGATCATCAATAAATACCTACAAAATATACCTAATATTATTTTGTTTGTATGTACGTTTACCTTTTTTTTATATATATTATATCCTATATAATTATATCAAATAAATTTATGTACAAATTATTTTATAACCAAAAATATATTAAGAACCGGCGGTAATGTAATAAAACTTTATAAAAAATTGTATATTAAAAATCATTATTTCACTATACAGAGTGTTGCACCGAGCATATTCTCCTTATGTATACCATTAATTAAGCATTTATTCAAATTAATTAATTGACTTTTAGTATTTCGATGTAAATACACTTTGATTTTATATGCCATTTAAAGAATATTCGATGGTGGTACATACTTTTTTCTTTTAATGAAAACAGACTGTTGTTACTATAAATTACTAAAGGTACGGTTTCCCCGCAGTGTCAAAGAGTGGAACAGCGCGGCGTCATTATGTCACGTCCAAATGCGGCGGGGAAACCATACCTTAAGCAAATAATTTTTTTTCAAAGTTAATGGATAAATCAAAATTCGAATGAGTTATAGTTATTTTTATGTTAGTTTCAAAGTTATTACGACCTTATATACTTAGAATAATAGGCCATGATAAATAAATAAATAATATGTCTGTGAAGACTGTTAAGGTAATTTTAAAATTAAGTTACTTAATATTAATTTATTTTATCAAGATTTTATAATTTATGAAAATTATCTGAATATAATAAGTATTGCAGACTAAACATGAATACAACTATTTTTTATTTTATGTAGTTTTATTATAACGATTAGACAAAATTAAATCGATGATATAAACGATCTAATTAATTTAACTTACAATCTGTATGTATACACAAATTAAAATTAGAATAAATGCAATATTTAAGGATAAAATGGGATGGGTATACTTCGTGTATACTATGTAATTATCATATTAAGCCAATCAAATGTATATTTTTTAACAAAATGTCGACATTATATGTTATTATGAGTTATAAGTATTAAATAAAACTATATAAGAATATATCAAATATTATTTTATAAAATATATTCATGTTTTATATAAATTACATTGATGATATATAATTTAAAATAAGATATATTTAAATTTGTATGAAAATTAAATACATTTTTCAATTTCCATCAAATTTTCTTTATTTATTTAAAATCTACTGCTATAATTAATGCTATAATTAATTTAAAATATGTATACAGTATATTCTTATATCCGTAGAGGATAGGCATCAAGCATACAATACATTATCATGCACATATGTCGGCATTAAAGATGCAGCATGCGTACACACAAGATCAGTAGGTTCAATTTCCTATTATTTTTAAATATAATTTACCTAAATAATTTATTACTATAGTCTAGATATTGGAAAGAAATCTAATTTTTATATAATTTAAAATTATCGATTTAATCAGAAGTATTTTAAGCGAAATTGTGTGTAGATATTTCACTAAGCCGTCAATTTAAATTAAAACACAATATTATCACAAGACTAATAAATATAAAATCGTAAAATGTAAATATTTCGTTTTCTGTAAATCAAATTCGTGTTTTTTTTTTTTTTTTTATACCAATACCCATAATACTAATGAGTAATCGTTAATCATATACATATTTAAAAAAAAATAATAAAAAATATAGCACAGAAAGCTAAACATTGATATTGTGGATAAAAAGAAGGAAAATTAGAAATATTGTTATTTTTTACAGTTAGACTTTTTTTTCTTGTTTATACAAATTTTTTCTAATATTTGTCATATAGTCACAAAATCGAATAATACGAGTACAATCGAAAACTACAGTTTTATTTTTATTGAATATTAAATATTGACTTGTTTACCATCGAGTCATTCCTGTAATTTTTTTAATCTATTTCAAAATATATCATAGATCATGTTTTTCAATTTAATTTCTACTTACTTTTATATAGTTTTTTTCCTATAATAATATCAGTTTACTTTCAAATAATTTATTGTCAGTATTTTACTACTTAAATTTGAACTTAAATTAGCACACGTCAGTCGATCGTTTTTGTTTTCGTTTAGATATTATTATTTTGCAATTTTGATATAATATTTATATCTCATAAACTATAAAATATTAAAGAAAATATTAAAATTCATATTTATGAGTTTTTTAGTTCAAATATAATTTTATTCCTATTTCCAATTGATGAATAATAAATATTTTTAAATATTTCTCAAATTTATATTTATACAGAAAAAATACTTAACGGCCCAAAAGCATTAATAAGTAACTGGCCATCAGAGTTGAGTCTTAAAAAATAAAAAATAAGATTCCACATTTAGTTTATATAATTTTTACTAATCGAATATTTGTCACATAATCCTCTAAGCAATCAGAGTTAATAGATTTAATTGTCTTTATTGGATTCTGATTGTGAATTTTTTTCCATAGTCAATGAATGTTTTATTATAAATTATAATCTTGAATACTTTTTTTTTTTTTTTAATGTTCTAACTCCTAATAGTCCTAATGAAGAAAAAGGATGGTTTGTGTATTATATTTTCCTATATTCGTTTATATTAGAGTCTGAAGTCTTACAATGTTCCTTAAACTTTATGTATTTTTTATTGCTGACTGCCGCTGCTTCTTTAAATGTAGTTCCAGTTTAGTCTATAATCTATGAACAATCTAATAAAAAAATAAATACGCTTAAACGATCTTTCATAAAAATTTCAATATAATAATTAATTTATAATTAATTTCAAATATAAGTACCTACGGGCTATGTTAATTATATTTTATATACATTGTACATACATATTGAAACATAACTAGACAGATAGCCTAACGTAATTTAATCTACTCTATAATCAGTGTCATAGAAATCTAATGCCCTCTAATATATAATATTATTAAGTACCAACTGTATAAATTTTATATCACTATTGTCTAACTAAAAATATATATAAATATTTTTATGTTGAATATACAATTTTTGTTTATAAATTGTCGACTGTTATAGAATCCGCGAGAATGAGTTTTAGTCGCAGTCAATAAAATTATTTCTAAATTCATCTTAAGATCTAACTTCATAACCTATGCATTTTGTAATCCATTAATTCTAGATTCTTGCAATTTGTGTATCTACGAAACTTTTTTTTAAAACAAACTCACTAAATCATGGTTAACTTGCCTTTTTCTTCATATCATTTTTAAAACGCAAATATAAATCTGATAAAAAAATAACAAAAAATAATAGTATAATTTATGAACCTACGTATACATATTATAATATAATAGGCATATAGAAATATTATTAAAATAAAATAAATTTTCAAATACATATAAGTATAGCAAACACAAAATCCTAATAAAGATACATAAATATCAATTATGAGATTGAATTTTCCAAGAAACAGTTAATGGAGTATTAAAATAAGTGTACTTTTATAATTTATTAAAAAGTCAAAATGATACATCAATATTTGTCCATAGTTTTTTGATCATAAACTTTTCTTCGTAAAATAGTTTCCATATTTTTTAATCACTTGAAAAAATATAAAAAATATAATCTATCAAAAGTATCACGCATTCATTTTAGTTTTATCATTTTATCTGTTAGGTAAGTACATAAATAATTACCAAATTTGAAATTAAATTTATTACACTTCGTGTAATATGTAAACGCCAATTTGCCAAAGTAAAAATAAATTACTTTATAGTTTATACCATTAAATAATATTGTATTAAATATGCTTATAAAGTTTAAACATCAAAAATTTGTAGATTTGACTTTCTTAAAAAGTAGAATTTATTAGTTATATCTTTATGTAGGTATGCATAAACATTGTCATAGTAATGTAACCGAGAAAACCCTGACTTTAATTCTCTTCACACATAATATTAGCGTTAGTAAATTTATTCTAATTTTATGATTGAATAATATTGGTAGGTACATACTTTATTCCTTTATAAATTACATTGGGGATGTAGACGGAATGAAAGCGATCAGCAAAAGCTAATCTGTAAGCTAATATTATCATGCTGTGGTTATCAGCTATTAACTATTGGTACTTATATTTTTGATTACTTTTGGATAAATCTGTCTATCCACGTATGTACTCCCTTTTATAAGTGTTGTTAGCCGTTCACATCAGTTCAGCTACACGTAAACGCTTGTTTTCAGCAATACAGATAAATAGAACATGGATTAGAACTTCAATGCATCAAGAGCAAGACAGATTTTTCAAATCTTTCTTTAATATACATAGAAAGGAATATTTACAATAATACATCTACAGAATTTATTATAAGCGAATTTTCAAAAGGCTACTGTAGGTTCTCTTTTTAAAAATTGAATAAATATACTTTTAAATGCATTAATTTTGTGGTTTCAACTACTTAAAAAAATGTATAGTGTCATTTATTTTATTGTGGATGTTTGTGTATGGAAGACAACTCCTATACCTTTTATTTGGAGAAGATTGTGTACTAAACATGATGTATCAATAAAAAATGGTATACAAATTCATCAAGATTTGAAAAGATAAGCTGAAAGCAGAAAAGGATATCGACGTGAATTTTGTTTTAATGTAACTTCAATTTTCAAGCTATGATTCTAATGTTCCTGTCAAAGATGCAAACAATATGTAAATGAGTATAATATTAAAATATTTTCATGTGCAACTGTTAATGCAAATCAAAATAGGTAGTTTACTTTTATAAATTGTTTGTTCTTTATAAATTTAAATTTATAACATTTCAATTCCAACTACCAACTTGTATATTTTATTTCACTATTGGCAAACTGCTTGTCTAAATAAATAAATAAATAGTATATTATATAATTAATTGTATAAACAATTGTTCGATCGTTCGGTGCATATTTAGTTTTATTTTATATTTTTGTTTATAATACTTTTTATGGATAACGGCTGTAATTAATGATTCAAATTTTTCAAACTAATACTAATTTCAGTATATATATTTTGTATAACATAGAACAGTTGAGCAATTTAGCAATTACTATATAACATCTTGCATCCTCAGTCCAGCTATAAAAAAAACTTAATAGCTAATACGTATGATTTAGACACTTTTGTTTTTAATTTATTTTGTTTAAGCTAAATCCCGTTGGGTAATCCTCTAGTAAAGAAACTATAAGAACACTGCTGCAATATTTATTTTTATGGTTAACCGTTAAGTCCACATTCTCATTACCTACTTTAATATACCTAAAAAAAATATATATATTTATTAAAACATAAAACATTACAAACAATTAAATTATATCGTATAAATTATTTAATGAATGTACGTAGTATAGTATATTGTATATACCAGCGGTTCCCAACCGGGGGGAATTCTCCCCCTTCAGTGGGGATTTTAGATTCTGTTCGGGGGGAATATACTATATAGTGATGATGGAATTACAAAAATAATTATTTTTTTTTACAATGTGTAAAATTGAAATCACTATATTAGTTTTAGAAAAAGGTAAGAAAAAAACATTCTCAAATTACTCATTTAATTTACTTATATTATTTAAATTTCATACTAATATTTTTGTTTTCATATTCAATAACTTTTTAAAATGATGAAAATAATAAAAGTAAATAGTTGTATATTTTATAATAAATAGTTATTTTGTATGGTTTATTTGTACTACTAAAAAAAAAAAATTCGCCTAAATTCTAATTTAAGGAGGGGAGAATGCAATTTTAGTAAATGTACAAGGGGGGCGTAGAATTAAAAAGGTTGGGAACCACTGGTATATACCTATAATAGGTACATGTGAATGTAACTAGCGAGTATATGACGGTGACACATTGTAATGGCGTCTTAATAAATAAATACATTTGTTAACAGATTTAATAACACGCTTATTTGTAATTCCAAAACCAATTAGAACAACGCTCAGACTTAGTCGTAACAAGTTTAAACTGTTTAAAGAGCCTAATTTATAATTGAAATGACAAAACGATTAATAAACCGCCTAGATGAATTGATGAGGAAACTGGCAAACACTGATGGAGTAGAGGTGGTATAATACGTAGACCAGCTACCACCGATCATCGCTTACAGCACCACGAGATATATAAAGACCTTCCACAGCAAAAATAAATTATATCACATCAAGAATCCTAAGCAAATAAAATATTAAAAATTCCTTCGGATTACAGTGTTATATATATTTCTGAAGTAAAAGTTTTAAACTGTAGGTATTTTTCTTTAAGTAATTTAGTTATATATTATATACAATTAAATTTGTCATTAAAGCGTATATATATATAAGTTTAAGTAAGTAATGTAATAAGTTCATATTAGGCAATATGAACATGAATATATTATGAGTGGTATAAATGTGTATGGTATAAGTACAATGTACATATTAGTACAATAATGTAATAGTCGTCTCTTATAGCAAAGTTAAATTATTTTATCTCGTAGATGGGTTTTAGTAAATAATTACCTAAACTTCTTTAATTAAATATTATTGTACGTAAAATTAACTATCATAAGATGTTACTACTAAATTATGCTAATCTTTTTACAGATTCGGAAAGACTATTTTTTTAAACAGCTTTTATGTATAACCTATTTTATACTCATCAGATTTTCAAAGTTAGTTAAGTTGAAATTTTCAAATAATCTTTCATCGCCTGATAGGTACTTCCTAAATTATGAAGGTGGAAGCCGGAAAGATGTAAATGTCTAAAAAAATATGTACTTGCGCCGACTCATTTTCTGCAAGCGCTTCAGTTGTTATTATCGTATTAATGTATTATCACAGAATAGATGAAATCTATTATTTCTATTATTTAATCTATCCACACAGCATTTGTCAATGATAATGATTGTATCAATATTTAACTTTGATTGAAGTTTTAATATTTTAAATTAAAACTTAATTCAACATTGAATAGTTATTTAATTTTATATGTTATAATTTAAATATTTAATAAGAATTTATTAACATTTGACAACAAATATTTAAAAGTTAAAACAAATTTTAAATGGCATACATTTTAATATTTAACATCTATTTCACTTAATTAGATTTAAAATTATTAAAGATTGAATATCAAACATTCACTCAATAATTTATATTGAATGTTTAATTCTAATTTTGTGTTCTTTCAAAATCAAATGTCTGATAAAAAAAAAATATATACAAATAATTTAATATACAAGAGTATTATGCGCAGCCTATTCGGTGAATCACGACCATGGCTGTAGATATATTATGTCATTCTAAAAATACACTGGTTACACAACAAGAAAAGAACACAAAATATGGTTCCCGCAATTTCACAATGGTTGTAAAGATTAAAATTACGTATTGGTAGCATAGCTAATAGATATAATACTATATAATATGTATACATATAAAGCCATCCCTGCATGTACCTATATATATATATACTATTAACACATGGTGACGGGGCGGCGTTGTTCCAGGACTTACGGTATATATAGCAGCGTACCATTGTTACCAATAGTAAGTATAGTAACTTACAGGTAAAATAATATTCTGTGGTATTGTGTCTGAGGTAGATTAGATCGCTGTGCTGCAATACGTTTGCAAAATGAGTCGATACAAAATAACCCGATGTGTATTAGTATTAACCTATTGTTGAAATACAATTTTTTACTATAAACAAACCTAAACACTAATTATACTAAATATTAGTATTTCCGACGCCCGCCAGGTAACATCTTAATTTTTGATTGCCCCCGCGCCATTGGGCTCAATTTTATACAAATTTGATTCCCCGCATATACATAACACATAAATAATAAGTCAGTTTAGGTCATACTCGTTAGTCGTTATAAATTTGCAAATTCACATATTATATTAGTTTAGGTATTTACAATTATTTAACACATTGGACACAACACTATTTTTATGATGTCTCTTCGTCGGAACAAACACTGTTCTCTCCCAGAATTGTAATCTTCATATTTACTCAATAATAATAATGTGGTGACATTTTCGTCTGTCAATAAGTAATTTATTGTTCGGGTGAAATTGTGCGATCTGACTAGTCTGTAAATAATCACAGACAGTTGGTTGAGTTGAAATGTGTGTCTCTGGTTAGTCACCGGAGATGATAATACGTAGGACGTAGATATATTGATAAATTGACATACTGATATTGTTACGTAAAAAATAAGAGAATAAGAAAAAACTAATTTAGAATAGCTAAAGATAGCTAAAACTTGAATGAATGGACCAAGGCCTGGGGGATTTATCCTTGTACTTATAAGTGATAGAGAATAATAATCACCTACCAGATACAAATGTTAAATTCATGCTATTACATTTTTCCTGATCTTCAAAGGGCTCTCGAGGTCGTATATTCGAGAATTTTGTCAAGTACACAGTACACTGTATAATAAAACTTATAATACATAAAGCATTATATTATTGGGTAATATGAAATATAAAATAATCATGAATCTTACCTGATTTGCAACTATATATGTATATATACAGTCTTGTTATGTATATGAATACTTTTTTTATATTTCAAATACTTTTCGACCAATGTATTTTTTGAATACTTAAAAATACTTTTTATTTGTATTTTAATTCTAAAATACTAAATACTTTTTTTCATTCTAGTGTCTTACTCCAAATTCCAATTACCAATATTTCGTAATGTACTATTTTAGATTTAGTTTATAATTTCTAAAATATTATTTTATACGGAACACAGACCACCACTGGTTAGATTGGCTTTTATCTTGAAATTATAATTAGTCTTTCTTCATATTTTATAAAAGTTATAATAACTATAATAATACGATTATAAATATTTCTTTAAAAATGTATTGAACTAAAAAAAAAGTATTTGTTTAGGTATTTTGAATACTTAAAAAAATTATTTATATTTATATTAAAATACTTTAAAGATGTATTTGAATACGTATTTTATGTACAAATGATACCAATTATTAAAATACGTATTCTGAATACATTTGAAAAGTATTCTTAACAAGACTGGATATATATGTATATGCTATAATATAATAATGTAACAAAAATAAAGAACTCTTTAAACACGTGAATCCAGATAAGTATAACACTAATTTAACTCGTTAAAAATTGAGGTCCAGCTGTCGCTCGCAGGATCCGGTGCTGAGAGGTGTTTCTATAATGTATAACTGGTGCGCATGCACTGTTAAAAAAGACGACACATAGGTTAGTAATGCCGGCCAGAGTGGCTGGTGGCTTTATCAAAGTCCTCTGCGTTTCTAACAAACTAGCTTTAGCCTTAGTAGCAAAGGCCCTTATTCGGCCATCCTTTATTATATCTAGTGACACATAAGAGAGTTCGGTACACGTCTTGCGCTTCATTGTCACAAATACGTGTCTGTTTCTACGTGACCTTACAATTCAAATCATCCCTTTCATCAGTGATGAAAATTTATATTAGATCTATACCAAGATAATGGTTAGAACCTAACCATTATCTGCGCAAAACAACCTGACCATAATTTATTTATTATTTTTAAACTATTAAACAATGATATGTGAGCATATCATTACAATGAAATATTGCTAAATATAAAAAAATTCATCCTGTTACGTATAACAGTATATTGTGAGTATTTGCGACGATAAATTTAAAAAATACAATAAAAATGGCAAAATTTAATAATAATATGTGACAAAGAGTTGATAAAATTGAGTTATTTTAATCTTTATACATCATCTAAGTGTACTCAAATTGATAATATTTTTATTTAAACCATTTAAAATATTTGCTTAAATGTTTAAATCAGTACTTCAAACCGGTTAAAACCGTTTTTGTTATTAACCGGTTTTATTGAAAAATTTATAAGAACGAAAACAAAAACGGAACCACAATTAGTTATCTATTTTATAGAACGAAAATGAAATAGTTAACCAGAAATATTTTTCGTTCACGAACGGAAATACAATTTTAATTTCAAATAATAATTGATATTTAACTTTTCGTATTTTGTTAAGTTGGTCAAGTAATCTCAGGAAATTAGTTTTTCAATGATGTATTATTATAGGTATAATTAATTTTTTTGAGTATAACCTATAACCCTATGATTTATAAAGTAACGTACTCTAAGTCTCAACAATTTTGTGTAATTAATTTATATTACATTTATAGCGCTATCTATAGATAAAGAAATGAGAAATGAACTTAGTTGGTATTTTAAGAGGACATTTTGGTCATTTTGTAGCTGATCACGAGTTTTCTACAAAATTACGACAATTTACCAAACCAAACGTAACGATAAATTATTTTATCAAAATGTTGGTCATTTCATCATAATTGAAATACATACACACCTACAAATAATAATACTTCATAAACCATACATATTCTAACTGACACAACAATTTAAAGAAAAAATAATAAGTAGGTATTGCTATTTGCTAACGCTATAAGTATGTACAACACAGCAGCATTCTTTGATGTCACACGACCGTTCTACAGAGCAAAACAGTCAGTCTCTTTTTTAAATAAACTAAAACCTACCTTAATTATAAAATGATATCGAAGTCCAATGTCCCTTATAATTTCAACCACTTTTACAATTCAAGCCGCGGAATTCCCCGAGGAGTAATAGCAGCATCACTCGCATTTTCAACATTTTTTATTCAGATCGCCAAACTTAAACTAACATCCGTTTTTGTGTCTTTAAATATTCCTTGACTCTAAAATTCTTTTGCTTAAACAAAATACAAATAATTTAAATCAAAATGTTGAATAACAAATAAAAGTCCCTTTAACATCACAAATCAAACATTATAGCTGACACACATACATATCTAAAAAAATAAAAATGAATACAAAGTAAAGAAACTGATTTTCAAGCCTAACACACATTACCCCGACCAGGGCCATATTTACCATTATTTACCAGGATAGGCAACTGCCTATGGCATCCGTTATTAAAGAACCTTGGATTTTTATGAACCTTATTTTTTTTTTTAGAGTATCTATTACTTTCATCATATAAAATAAATATAAGAAACATGTAATATTTCAAAAAAATAAAATAATTAGTCCTTATGAGCGTACAATTTAAATGAAAATAAATACAAGTCTATTTTTATACATACTGGAAACACCATACGGGCCACCAGTTACAACAAATATCATGGTATACGTCTTCTTTAAACTTTGATGACATCATAAATGAATTTGCTTTAAAAAAAAGCTAGAAAAGTAATATTATAAAATAGCTTATTAATTATTTCTATCATAAGTATTAAAGTTTAAAAATGTATGGTTTTTTACAGGTACAAGAATGAAGAAATCTGTAGCCTGTAGAGATAGAAAATGTATAACATTATAATTATGTCTGTGAAAATGTATAAGTAAATACAAAATTGTGATAAATTATTATTTTGATGTATACAACTAATTTGTACGCTACTGTTGACAGGGGGCCACATTTTTTTATTTTGTCTAAGACCACAAAATGCCTAAATCAGGCCCTGACCACGGCCCATTCTCCGATTACCCAAGTATTGAAAATTTGAAAATTTCATATGCGCGAGTCGGACGTTCATGGAGGAAAGAATCAAAGCGAACCCGCCGACAACGATGGTGGTCCAACACACATACACCGCCGCGCCTATCGGACTTTATCGCCTGCAGCTGTTGGTGACGTTATCACATGCGGTTCTGGTTGTGGCGGTGGTGGTGGTGGTGGTGGTGGTGGTGGTACCCGTTATCAGGTCGGTCGTCAGTCGCCGCCGTCTTGTAAACAACGCAAACTCGGATGACCGAACTAGAGCAAATGAACAGGAAAAATCAGTAAATCAAGCGATGCGCATTGCCCAGCGTTACTGGCGACGACCGTTGACGACGACCAACATCACATCACGTTCGCTGGCGACAACGACGCTCTGTTGTTGACCACGTTCGTTGCGGTGGCGGTCAATGTCAATGTGACCGGCGGCGGCGACGGCTGTGGTGGTGACAACGGCGACATGGAGCTGACCAAAGTGTGCCGGCTGTGCCTGGCTGCAGTCGACTGGCCCATCAGCGTTTTCGATGAACTGGCCGACAAGATAGCCCAATGCCTGCATATCCACATATCCCGCACTGACCAGCTGCCCAAGCACGTGTGCGTCAAGTGCAAAGACACCGTCAACGAGTTCTACGCGTACTATACCAACGCGGTCGAGTGCCAGAAACAACTCGATCAGCTGGCTGACGTCCAGCACAACATGGTAAGCCGAGCTCATCGGTAGTTCAAACCGTCAGAGCTGCTCTGCGACTGTCTACTCACAGTCACCGTGCCAATGATCTTGTGCATATATTTCCATCACAATTAACTCAAAACGCTTTTGTTTCCACACTCATTTTTCTCATTTAATTCGGTTTTTTTTCATCATTATACTTGAGTAGGTGTCAAGCAGTTAAGCCCAATTGTTTATCCTAAACTATCGACATTTAATACTTATTGTTTTTTTTTTTTTTTAAAGGTGTGTCCATTATCTTATAACGGTCTCTAATGATTAGATTAAATGTATTTCATGAAAACAATTATATGATGATATTAGAAACAAATTTCTCACATTAATTTATTAACAGGAAAGGTTAATTAGATTTAGGTTAATGCGTTTTTGAAAGTCATCTAAAAAAATATTAGGTGCATTATCGATCTGAGATCTGATTATAAAGTTTATATTATTTTAATCTAACACTAATATTAATTCATTTAGTTTTAAATAGTTATACCTCTTGACTAATAAATACTTAAAAACTGATTAGACCTAATATCGTTATCTTATACATGTTTTTGTATTTTGTCAAGTATGAACTGTATACACAAATAATAATTGTTTGCAAAATAAATACATTTTTTATTTTAAATTCTTCTAAGAAAAAATTGTTTATAAAATACCATAATCTATTACAATAAAAATTATTTAAAATTGTCTAATGTGATTAAAAAACAAATTAGTGAATCTCATAAGGATATTTATTTTAATAACAACTCGTGTATTTAATTTTAATATGTATATTTGATTTATTAAAACATCTTTAATTGACAGGCTTCCAGTAGTTTTGAACCAGTGGTAACCATTAATTATGACCAAAATACAGAATACAAATCTGAATACAACGAACCAGAAAGTTGGTCTGAAAGTAATCAATCAGAAATCGAAATGAAAGACACCGTGAAAATAGATCCGTAAGTTCATAATATAGTAATATGCTGATTTTCTAAAATTATTGATCTTAATTTATAACATCAGGTATCAGTTTATTTACTTGACTTTATAATATATCTTTGGATCCGAGTATAATATTTTAATATAATAGAAGTTGTCTGTTTGATATTCCATCTAATTAAATATGTACATTCTTAATCATAAACGAATTTAACTTTATCACTTGTCATAAACTCATATATTTATTGATTTATTGTGTTTTACAGTGCTGAAGAAATTGATGACGACCAAAGTTCAAATAGGACTAAGACACCTCGTAAGGTTAAAATAAAATTTTTCAAATGTAGAAAATGTGAAGAATCTTTTAATACTAAACACGCATTAAAAGATCATCAAAATGATGCACATCCACACTCTGCATACAAGTGCAATTGTTGTGATAAAACATTTGACACAATGTGTGCTCGGCAAAAGCACAAAAAAGAAGAACATCCTAGTGTTACTTATTCGTGCGACACGTGTGATTATCGTACACCCTATAAAAGTCGAATGCAATATCATGAAAATAGACATAAAAAAGTCTACAGTGTATTCTGTGATACGTGCCAAGCAGGTTTTTTTAATAAAGACGAATTGGCTACACATGAAATTAAAAACCATGGTGCTGAACCATACCAATGTGATCGTTGCAGCAAATTATGTACATCCAAGACCAATTTATACAGCCATATGAAAGTACATACCACATCAGCTGAATCAGTTAGTTACCAATGCGAAACCTGTGGAAAAGCGTTCAGGCGCATAGGGAGTTACAGACGACACATTCAGTCACATTTAGGTCTAAAATACGAATGCTCTTATTGTAACAAGCTGCTGAGTTCAGCACACCATCTGAAACTTCATGTGCGTATACATACTGGTGAAAAAAATCACGTATGTGAAATGTGTGGCAAAGCATTTACAGTTAGCAAATACCTAGTTGAACATAAAAGAATACATACAGGTGAGCGACCATTCAAATGCGACTTATGTTCTAAAGGCTTTACTCAAAAGACGTCATTACGCATACATACCAGATGGCATACAGGAGACCGACCATATAAATGTGAAGTATGTGATGATAGATTTGTAATCAACACATTTTTGCAGAGGCACATTAAAAAACACCATCCTGACCTTATAGAACCTGTACAAGACCCATGCGCTAATTCTCTTCAAACTTTATGAAGTTTTATTTGAAGTATGTTATTTCACTCTTTTTTTATGAAACTACTTCTCTATTGTTAATACATATTATTATATTATTGTAATACACTACTTTTAATAAATTATATAAATACAAATGGAAAAATATTAAGTTAAATAATTTTAGTCTTATAAACTTCATTATCTTTCAGCTATTGATTATTTATATTTTTTTTTTATGTAAGTGAATATATATATAATTTAGATATTGGCGAAAGAAATAACCACTTAGATTTCATCTTTCATTTGTTAAAAGTACACTCAACCACAAATAAACAAATCGATGCAATAAGATTCCAATATTATTTGATTTTTGTTTGATTTATACCCAATAGTAAATTTTTTTAAATATATGCTTACAATATCTATTCATAATTATTCAACTTACTATTACAACAAAGAATGATTTGTTTTCAAGTCAAAAAGAGAAGAAACGTTTAACATGCCTTAATACCACAATTTAAGATTACTATCTAAATTGTGCATAATACTAACATGTTAATATACTAACAAATTATTATCAACTGTTGTAAGATAATAATGTAACAAAAAGACATGTACAATAAAAAAGTAATTGCCAAACAAATGCATGGATCTTTCTAAAAGTTGTATTTTAATAATAAAACTTTTTAGTTTGTGTTATTCAAAGTAACTAATTTAACTTTTATATACATTATACTCTATGTACATTCCAACCTTTGTTAATAACATAACTAAATAATAATACTGTTTGAATAGTAGTAAAAAATTAATTCATAAAAAATAACATAATTTACTCCATTAAAAATTTACATATTCGCATTTTAGAAAGGAATTTTCTCACAAAGGTACTAAAAAAATAATAAATAATTACTAGAAAAAAATAATAATAATATAAGTAACATCAACAGTAATGAGAATTGAGGACAAGACTTTCAAGATTAAAATTGGCTAGTCCTTTAACCTTAAAAATATTCTTTTGTTTAGTTTGATAAACACAAGAAATTATAAAATAGCAATTATTTTTTAATAAGTTCTTATTTTTTTATTTAAAAATAACTTCACAGTCCTGAGGAATCAGCATCATCATCAGGTAATCCTGCAATAAGAATATAATATTATTTATGTCTTCATATAAAATCAGAAAATATATTCTGAAAATAAAACTATGAATTTAAAATTGACAAATGTACTACATACCTTGTTTTTTATAAAACAAAATATATGCATTACAATAATCTTCTTGTCCAGGTGTTGTTTTAGTGGCTGATTCGTCATTATAATAATACCATTCTTCTGACTCCACATGTTTAGTATAAGATGTATAATGGCCCATAGAAGTACCTAACACAACAAAAATAAATTAATAAATATATTATAAAGCATAATAAAAAAAATAATATAACATACTTCCTGTATGACAAACACAAGCATACAAATCATATACTAATTCTTGTTTTATATCCAACATCAATCCATCTAAAGGAAATACTACACTATCTTGTAGTTTTATTCCCCAATTTTCATGGAAAACAAATCTAAAATGATAAAATACCTATTAAATTTATTTTTAAATAGATATAATTAAATAATAATTTTTTTACCTTTTTAAGTACACAATAAGACATCTAGGATATTTGGAAATGGACAATGTTTTTGTGGCACGTTGATTTTTTTTGCAGAATGGACACCACCAAGGATTATTATCATCTAAAAGTTCACTGTAAATCAAGACCATTTAATTAGTTTTTAGAATTTATTCTATACAATATGCATCAGAGTGATAAAACTTTTTTGCATAAAGGTCTATTAAGAATATATTTTTACTTTTAATAAAAGCTATAGAATATATCATTTTTAAGTGGAGTGAAGCTACTTAATATTTTAACAGAGGAATCAACTGAAATTGTCGGCAATTAACCATTTAGCAACCCCTTAATATATAGAATATATATATATATAGTATAGAATATTAGTTTGAATGTTAATATTATGTTAATATAATATTAATTAACAACAATCTGTTAAAAATTCTTGTTATAAAATATAAAACTATTCAATCAATTATAATTAGTCGATACTTGATAGATAAATTTAATAAACTTGTCTCTCACCACCTAAGTGTTGTTTGAAAATAATTATTCTATGTGATGAAAATATGAAAAAGGTCTAACTAGATTAAAACTACTCCAAAAATATAATATTTTCTATAAAAAAAAAATATATTTAATAAAATTATTACCTTTGGCAAAAAGCATTAATACAATCATATATTGAAAGAGGTTTATTTGATCGCATTTGTTCAGTAGATCCTGGATGCAATTTAGTGTCTAGCAAATATACATCTACAAAGTCTTCAAAGGTAACAGCTAGTGTATCACCGCTACGAAACTTGATTATACCATCTTTGGGAATAATACAGCCGCCACAATGTACATCCCACATGCATCTAGAGCACATGGTTCCCTGACCATCAACTAAAGATAATGAGAACTCTTCAGAGTACGGATGAAGTTTGGCCACTTCAACATAAAGTACTTCAGCAGGAACTTCACTAGGTAAACGAACCAATGCTGGTCGACCAATTAGACTTTTTCCATCAGCTTGTTTAAACACGATTGGAATAGTCAAACGTCGTATAGCTTGATTTATATTACCAGCGGGTTGTTCAATTGGAATTAAATCCACCTTAGGGTCTATTCTTACTCTACAAACAGGACAGTCCATTTGATCTTTTTCTCCACTAGAATGAAAACAACTCGATTTAATGCATTCTTCACACAATACACAAGTGCAATCTTTGATATCTTTGTGGAGTACCATATCAGGTTTATACTCTAAGCATATGGTACAAATGTCTCCTTGTTCAATATTTCCAGAGTCTATATCCATTGGTTCCTAGAATTAACAAATTTTTTAAGACAAATAAAATATTGATTAGTATACTTCATTGAATGTAAAAATGTTTAGTAATACTATGTATTTTAATGAAAACTAAATAATTCTATAGGGTAAATTATTCAACAACTTTAATATTATTCAATACATTAGTGGCCATGATTTAATCTACTGCCCACTCAAAAAAAAAAATTACATGAGTACGGTATTGGCTATTTGATATTAAGTTAACTATCTATACAATAAAATGTACTTACAATTTGTGTGTTTCCTTCAATAAATTCTTCAATATCACCATTCACAAGGTCCAAATTAATTTCTAACACCTCAAACGCATACAAGTCACGGTTATTAGAGTCAACACTCCTCACTTGATGGTCATCACTCTAGTAAAATATATTATTTAATATTAATTAACAAATCAATTAAATCACATAATAGCAAATTTAGTATTTTTCATGCAATATACTTACCAATATTTTTGAAATATGTCTGTTAAAAACTTCAGCTACAACCAACATATCAGGATGTTTATCTTCACCTATCAAATTTACCAGCTCACTTTTAACTTTTTTAATATCATCCTGTTTATTAACAGTAATCAAATATTTCATTGGTGGATTATGTGTTGCACTAACAAATGTTATATCTAATAAAATAAAACATTAAACATTAGCATATCAAATAACACTTTGATACTTTTATTAAACTTACACATTTGTTGTTGAGTAGCAAATGGTAAAGGAACAGATAGATACATGAAAGGTTCATGCATAACGGACACATAATTACATTCTAGGCATGTAACCTAGAAAAATAATGTTTAATTAATAAGATAATTTTAATTATTGGTTTATGATATAATTTGTTACTTACAGAACTTTCAAATTGTCCTTGAAATATTTTATTGATAATGGACTCTTGTTGAATACGTTTCTCAAGAACAGTAGATCCTATTGAATCAGCTTCTACAAGCTCAGACTTAGATATTTTATTATCATCTAATTTTACACGCTTTAAATCCATAAGTCTTGAATCAGATGAGGAATCACAACATATTTCTCTTTTTCCATTCAACAAATCATTAATTTGTACCTTGGTCTTCAGAAGATCTGGTTCACAAGAAGATACAGAAGAAGCCATCGCGGTACCATTATTTGGTGACACAAGAACATCAGAATCGGAATTATTCACTTTCTGTGTCATGAAGTCTTGATCCTCAGATAATTTTTCTGTTAAAATGTCACATATAGTTTGAGGTAATTCATATTCAGACGAACTAATTACAAACTCATCAACTTCACGTGGCAATAATTTTCTGGGATTTGGGGACTTACGAGTTTTACGTGATGTTACTTTGCAGTGTTTGGCAAAATGCATCAATAGTTCATCATTTAGACTATCTAATAAAAGAGCCAAGAATTCTTGACAATCATGCTGGCTGCAATCTCGGAACTGTGCGTATCGTTTTCCCAACACATATTTGAACTGATGTGGATTAATAACACTATACTGTCCATGCCAAAAACGTTTAGCAAGATCAGAAAATTGTCCAATTAACGTCTCTTCAGATCCATCATTGTCAAAGCTCAAAAAATATGACACAAGATTCTCTGTAGATAAGAGAGCTTGTAGGCCAGCACTCATAAAACATGTATTACCAAGATTTCGAAGACCACAAACACCAATTTCCGCAGTTGGATCAGATAAATCGGCATCAGAGGCAAAAATTGTGCTTAACCCTAATCCTGGTGTTTCAGCTCTAGGAACAGTTTGAATACTATTGAACTCTTCAAAATCACTAGGACCTGGAAGTGCAATAGGAAAACTTGAGTTTGTTGATGTAGGAAAACATGATGTTGAATCTTCACTCCTAAAAAGCAGTAAAAAAAAATTCTTTACTCATAATTATCATTTATAATAGTTAAAACTATCATATAGAAGTTTACTCCATTAATTTTGGACATGAAAAATAATTTAAATGTTATCTTAATTTATAACCATGTAAAAATATACTTGAATGACGTTTGATTTATAATTTTATATATAAATCAACATCAAAATTAAAATTTATCAGTACAAGTTTTTCTTTTATAAACCTACAACAAGGAATCCGGTATAATATTATATGTTGTTGAAAAGTATAGTATTGAATCAACAGGTTCTTGATGACTTACCATGAACTGTCAATAGTCATCATCTGCGACGGTTCGTTGTTGTGCAGATAAGTGTCGCTGTCTGTAATTTCAGACAGTTCAGGCAGTGTTTTTGGCAAATCTTTTTCAAGGTTTTCGGCTAGGAAAGCCGAATCACCAAAGCTCTCCTTATCGTCTGCCCGCAAGTAATCGTACCGGTTACCGTGCAACGAACTCAGTATGGACGTGTCAACTTCCGAGGTTTCCATAAGTCGATCAGTTTGCGTCGGGTTTAGTATGAAAGATGTTTTTAAAAAAAAAAAAATTTTTAATATCACGACTGTTTTCTCTCTGTTTTTGGAGACCCGTCCCAGTCCGTTGCAAGTTCACTCTCTCGCCTCTCAAATTATATTAGATACTGATCGTCGTCGTCTTCTGTTCCGTCCTGCAAAATATGATTGAATTTGGTAGTTGTTTCGTATCCAGCTATATGTCGTTGTGTGGTTTCGTACGCCACGGATACGCTCGAATGGTCCGCAGAAAGACTAACCAACGAACTTAAGCGACTAAAAAAATGTAACGTGCGATCTAACAAGCGACATTGACGTTTCAGATGTCAGCAGAACGCGCGATAGCATTGCCGCCACGAAATAATTAACACTGAAACGCAGAACGGAATAAGAAATATTCACGCGATTTATCTCGCAGAGAATTGTTTGTTTATAATTATGAACTATGATTTCAGATTGTCCCGGTACAATTTGTGGTGAATACTGAATAATGAATACTGTATAATATCGGTGGACAGTGATCTAAGCTTGTTTTTTTTACCCTATTTTTTCTTGGTTATGCGGTTTCAGAGCGGCAACACACCGGGACCGCGCATGGTATAGACCAAGTTCACATTATCTATTATCTATCGATAGTATACCCATAATGTGGTATACGCCGCCTCCCATCTCCCACTCGTCAACATACTCCTTGATGTAACTTTAGTAAGTACTAAGTTGGATAGTTGGAATATCCTTGCTCCGTTATTAATGGATATTGTGTACTTTGCCACTTTACCGTATAAATCGCAGATATATATAGTATCGGTAGCATGTACAATTGTACAATTACAATACTACAATCTACAATATTGAATATTTGAATTTTGAAATGTTAAATATTATTTAAGTTTAGATTTATTTAAAGTATGATAAATGGGTGGCTTCTTTCCTCAAATTTATGCAACTCGTGTTCTATTTTCTCTTACCCACATACACCGGTTAAGTCTTTAATATAGATTGTTTATGTTCTCCTAAAAATAAAAATATAACATTTATATTTCACTATATAATATATTATATAAGATATAACACATTAACACCCTACGCGGTTGCTCTGAAGTTTTTTACAAACTAATCTGAACTTAGGCTAGTCAACTCAGAGCGATCTCTTAAAAATATATTTCAATATTCCTTACTTTCTTAGTATATTTTCACCATTCGGCATTCAGTGTCCACGACACGGGCATCAGGCTATAGCTACTATCAGTGGCATATTTGCGTATTTTCGAGGGGGGGGGGCTTTTACTAAAACTTACTTTTTTTACCATAAAAGCTCTTAATTTTTATTTATAAAAATAATGGAAATATGGAATAATTAGGTATTTAGGTAATTATAAATTTATGACTCGTATGTTGTATATTTTTTATATTAAAACCTTATTTTTTAGACCCCTCTCCCCAAAAGAAATTTTCAAATTTCGCCATTGGATACTATAACCATTAATTAAATATATTTAGCATATTTAATCAATGCTATAATAAACAACGGTACCTATAGAGTATAGATGTGAACCATGGTCCACGATCATTTATTGTAATTTTATCATCGTACAAAATGT
This sequence comes from Rhopalosiphum maidis, assembly GCF_003676215.2. Classification (NCBI taxonomy): domain Eukaryota; kingdom Metazoa; phylum Arthropoda; class Insecta; order Hemiptera; family Aphididae; genus Rhopalosiphum; species Rhopalosiphum maidis. The sequence continues at coordinate 64,303,708 of NC_040878.1, read as the reverse complement.
TGGTGGATATATCCACCTCGTTACGTAAATCAAACAATAGATAGTACATACTTCAAACTTCAGTGCATACTGCATAGATAAAAAATGTTTTATGTACACATAGAGACATAAACATAACAATGTATACCTTTACATTACTTATTAAATGATTTAAATGCTCATAAGCACAACCGATTTGTACATACCTGTATGCTAATTCCAAATAATATTTTATAATTTATTTGTATAATAAATTATTGAATGATATACAAGTAATTATTTTTAGCTTGCGGCGCTTTGAGAACCTTTTACGAGTTTTGAAGTTTAGCCTATGTCAAATAATATAATTAAAATAATACGTACACCGCTTATTGTTCAGTCTGGTTAAAAATATGTGCTGCACGTCTACACCAGACACAAAATGGTGTGCACATTAATGTTATAGTATCCTATAGCATACTATCAACCAGTGATATTTTTTTAGCTACAAATAAACATTATTAATAAATATTTAATTAAAATAATTATAAATGAATAATTTTAAAATCATAAGTTACATAATTGTATTGTATATAAAAAAGGATAAGGCTTCTAAACATAATGTAACAAAATTTAAATGTTATATCAAAATCTAAATCATAATTATATATAAATTATAAATATAAATAAAGTAAAATGTAAAATAAAGATAATAATATAATGGGTTAACAATTTATACATATTATATTATATATTTGATTATATTCTAATGGGATCTAGCAATTTCTGAAAAATACTGTAATAGATCTTCAATGGAAAATTCCAATGAAATCATGGAACCAGGATAGCACCTTTGAATTAAGTCTTCAATGTATTTATATTGTTGAATAAATTCTTCTTGCATAGCTCTCCAAACCACCTGAAAAAATAATAATAATATAATATAGATCAAAATATATTTGATTTATTAATAAAAGAAAAACAAAATTTGACTTTTTTGTTTTGGGCATATCAGTATAAAATATAGTTAAAGCATATATTAAAATTATATTGTTAATTCAAAAATAATTAATAGTATATAATGAATCACACATGATTATATAAATAATACAGAAACATTAAATATGAATAATTATTACTTGTAGTAAATTTTCTTCTTCACTAAGGTGTTTTTCTACTTTTTTATACAAATGATCTAAGCCTTTTTTCACCTCTCGTCCATGATACTCTTTAGTTACTTTCCTTAATTCTTGTTTACTGAAAGCCACTTGATAACCAACTTCTGATTCTTTAATACCTTGAGCTACCTTAGCTTCCACACCTTCAAAGAATAACTGAACATAAAACAAAGTATTAAAAACTGATTAACTATGTAAATTAAATACAAAATAAAATTTTATAGTTTTAAGATTATAATATTATAAACTATTATACTTGCATTCAGTTTTTCGAGTGGTCTACCAAAATAACGTGTTACGTAAGCACTTAATGCTTCACTATACTTTTGTTTTGCATCTTTTCTGAATTGATCTAATATACCAATTTTCAATTGAGACAGCAATGCATACAAATGATGAAAATTCTCTAAGGCCATGAGTTAACTATTAATATTAATTTAGTTTAAATTTTTTATAGGTCTTACCCATTCTGATAACTTCAGCAGGAGTCTTAGGATGTTCACTGGCAATTGAATGAATAGTTTCAAACATTACAGTTAAGAGTTTAACATACCATTTATCTAAATCAGTTCGGCGCTCAGTTTCTTTAAATATTTGTTCAGCTGTTTTAGCAAAATACTAAAAAAAAAAATTATACTTTTAACATAAGATAAGTAAAATTATCAACAAAAATTTCAAATGATATTACATATATTTACCTCAAAATTGGCAACAAAGGGAAGTATGCCACATTTAGACTTTTTAATAATTCTTACATCTTGAATTGACTTTAAGTGTGCGTGCATGAGTTTATCATAATTTCTTTTCACGTGAACTAATGCAGAACCATAAGTCATACTTAAAAAGGAGCCAGTATCATTAGCAGACATAACATGGCGACCTAATCTTACTAAAACAGCCATTGAATAACTAAAATAATAAATGAAATATTAATTTTTTATTTTGATTAAATTTAATAATTAAAGCAAAAAAAATGTATAATCATAGTTACGTGCTATCCATTCTTTCATGATATTGTATAAATCCAATCAACTCTGGTTCTATACAAGCAAAAATTTCACCCATCATTTTTCTAACCTCTTCATTTATTTTTTTTTCAATTTTAGTCTTTGGTAAAGATGGTAATATTTCTTGATTTGACTTTACATCTACTCCATCCAAGGTTGTTTGGGTATTCTAGGTAAATACAAAAGTTATAATATCATTAATAAATTAAACTTAAATTTGAACAAAAATCCTGATTTATACGTTATAATTGTTTAGTTAATTTAGTATAAACAAGGATATGTTACACTTAAGTTAAATTTAATTAAACAGACATAAATAAACATTTTTCTAGTTTTATTTTCTGTATGATTAAAAGAAAACTTTGGTTAACTTAACAAATTTAATTAAACATCTTAAGATATAAATAAATTTGTTTAAAATAAAAAGTTAAACTCAATTTTTAATATTACTAAAATTAAATAAGTAACAGTATCATAAATTATTTACTTTGGTAGTAGGGCTGAGTATGTCTAATTGAAAAAATGAAACACAAAAATTTTGTTCAGATAAACAAATTGGTTCAAGTTCAGAGAGAACTGCTTCCAACACTTGGTCAAATCTCTGTCGTTCTTGAGTATCACTTTCTTGAGTCCAAAATTCTTTATCTACACCTAATAACCAATCTGATGGTGGGCCAGTTGACTTTCTAATATCTTCTTTAGAATTAGATAAATGACCTAAGATCAAAACAGTTATACAATACATTAATTAAATGTAATTTTAACATATTTATACATTTTTCAAACACTATAAAATAGCTACTTAATTTATTTTCCTAAAAAAAAATACTATATAATTTAAATTATAACAATGTTGAAATATATAATGCAAAATTGAAAATAATAATAATTGTTTAATATATTTTTTTAATTATACTTTAAGTTAATACTTACTTTAAAAATAAAGTACACTAAATAATAAGTTATACAAAAATTAAATTAAAGTCAAAACATACATGGCAATCAAAATACTAAATAATAAATTAAGGTAACTAATTGTTCGTGAATGTTAATTAAATGAATAATTTTAGATTACCAGCATTTATACGTAATTTTGCATCTTCTAAAAACAATTTTATATCTCTTTCATAAAGTTTAGATAAAGATGATGTATAAACTTTATTAAGTGCCATAAATGATTTTCGATCCATTGCTTTACACCAGTGCATGAGTTCTGTATAAGCAGCAAGTTCACGATGCAATGAAGTATGTTTCATGATGGTCAATTCATTGTTCGAATTTCTTTTTGTTTCTCCAATATCATTTCCCTAAAATTTTAAAAAGTTATAAAATATATTATAAAATTATACATTTATACATGTACATTATAATACATAATATATATTTACTGAAAAATATATTTTTTTTGTGTATTATAAATATTTGTTTTTTGTTTTATTTTTATTATTTGAATAATAATTTTCCAAAATAATGGTAATTTTATTCCTTCATTGATTTGTTGAAATCGTAAAATTTTTTTTGAAACCGTATAAACTTATAATTTAACAAATAATAAACAAAAATCTGTGATTTAAGTTGCAAATTTTTATTGATTGAAAGGATGTCACCTACATGTACTATCTCCATCTTACAAACTTACAACATAGCAAATTTTAAATTTTAACTTACTTTAATATTGAAAATATTGATAAAAGCCTCCTATATTATATATTATATTTTCTATGTAGTAAATAATAATTTTAACTTAAAATTTTATAAAAAGTCATTCCACTCTAATTTTAAAAATAATAAAATAAAATATATTATTTGAGTGTAAAATTTGTTATATTGTACTTTTGTTAAACCAAGACAACACAATATGTGGGTATGAATATAAACCAAACAGTGCAAAATTCTCTCTGTGTTGCAGTCGCATACTTAGCACTTTTGAATAATACATCAATAATGAAACCATATTGGTCGCATTGGGATAATCAAAATCTTTATAAATTACCTAATGTAACGAGATAAACCATTCTAATAAATAAATCTATCTGATTCGATGAATTAAATTAATCAATGATTATATAAAATATGGGAGTTCATTATACGTAGTATAAATATAAGACCATTTAAATTCATTAAAAGTATAAACAAGTTGGTCTATTTTTCCCCTAATTACTCCCTCTGTCTATATAATTTATAAGTATTAGATGTATAATTTATTATTTATTTTCAAACATACCATATGAATAAACAAATTATTAAGATGTCTAGAGAGAATCTGAGAAAATTTTGCTTTCCATTTTTCAAATCTTCTTCTTTGTTCCTGAATTGCTTTTAAACGAACTAAAGCTGGATGAATTTGTGCATTCATAACTGCTTGTAATTCTTTTGCAGCCTCAATAGCATCTCGTAACCCAGTTGGTGTAGTTAAGTCAGCATCAGTTAATGCTAATTGATGTTTTGGAGAGAGTTCTAATTGATGCTATTAATTAAATATTTATTTTCAAGATGTTTTTTTATCAAAGAGATTCATTAATACTTACAATTACTTTTTGTAGTTCATTAAGTAATTTTTCATTATTTTTATTAGCTGTTTGAATATTAGCATTTTTCTGATCCATCTTATCAATAGTATCTCGCACATGTCTTAAGGTTTCATCATACATATCTAAAGCTGATTCTACCTTTTCAATTTCTTGAATAGCAGTTTCTAATTGATCCATTAATTTTGCAACTTGTGGTTCTGAGGCAAGAACACTTTGTACATTCTCCTATATTTTAAAATAATTAAATTGTATAATTAAGAAATATTTCATCTAATAATTTTCATAACCTTAGACAACTAGGCCTAAAATAAAATATTTATCTAATTCCAAAATTTCAATAAAAAAATACTTTTACTAAAAATATTTAAAAATATATTGGTCTTTTAATGTCTCTTATAACATTAAGATTTATTACCAATGATCAAGACCATTTAAGAGCAGCCCACAAAAGTTTGATATGGTACTATTCAGATATATTATTTTAGTAATTAGAAATAACTAATTACTTACGCCATCTAGAGCCATTAATTGAGTGGCCAACATATCTGTAAATGCTTTAGCATCCTTGGCAGCAAATCCACATTCTTTCATTAATAATTCTAAATCTTGTTCTTCTTTTTCTGATAGAGGCTGAAAATCTTCAGCACTAATAATAGGTGAAACAGCTAAACGAGAAAACGTTTTTAAAAACTGGCAAAAAAATTATGTTGTGTTTTTATTTTAATGCATACCTAAAGAAAGTTTTGATTTGCGATCAGCTGGAAGCACAACTAAATCACCAGATGTCCAGTCGAGAGGCAAATTTTTGAATTCAGGTTTTTTGTCAAAAACATAGCTTGCACATTGCTAAAATAATAATTAAGCCTTAATAATTACTACTTTGATACATTACAAATCATTATTCATTATTTATTAGTTATGAAATATTATTTACATAAAACTCAATATACCTTCCATAAAGAAATCAAAAATATTTTACGCTCCTGATTATTAGTTGCTACCCATTTATATGGTTTATCCAATGTCAATTCTATTTCCAAACAATCCTATAAAGATTAAAAATAATATATTATATAAAAAAAACATGTATAGAGTATGTTATTACCTGAGATGAAGTTTTTCCATCAACAGTAATCAATTCATTCAATGACCATATTCTTTTTTTTTTCACAACCTTATTATCAAATTTTATCTGAAATGTAAAAATAGGTTTATAATATGATGAAAAATTGTAAACATAAATAAAACAATTTTATACATTTATTCCATAAGGTTTAAGTTTGGCTTAATATTTAAATGTATACAACACAAATATTTGTATAAATACTAATACTTCTCAAATAAATTACAAGTATTTATAACCACTGTATACTATTATACCTATAAATTTAAATTTATAATATTTTTATTGACCATTAAATCTTGATAGAATACAATAAATTTATATTTTATATTCAAAATAAATGCAATAGATATAGATGTATAGATTTTAAAATTATGTATTTTTAGTTTCTTAAGTGTCTGTCACTACATTTTGAATCAATAACTTCGAGGATTGTTTCGGGTGGCTATTTGGTATATAGAAGGTTGAAAAGTAACTAGTTTTTAGTACTTATCAAATAATTGGAAAAACAAAAATAAATTATGGATAAATGGTAATTTTTATGCAAAACAAGTTTCAAAAAAAAATTTTATTGTAATAATTCAAAAATAAATAATAGTAGACACATTGTATACACTTGATGTTTTTATCAAACTTTATCATTTTCAAGAAAAAAAGTTACAATTATTTTGAATTGTTTTGAACTATACCTACATAATAGTCATTTTAAATTTATTAGTTATATTTTTATTTGTTATTAAAAAAGTAAAAATCAGTGAATTATTATATAATTAAAAATGTATACAGCTTTTTATTGCCTAAGGTTCAATAATATTACATAGGTTACCTATTATCTTATTAAAATTATAATTATTAAATAATACACATGGGATTTTTTTAGGCAATTAGTTGAACATACTTTATAGCACAGGTCCACAAAGTGGTTGTGAGTTTTTTTTTAATAACCCAAAAGTAAAATAAATAAGACTGTATTTATATACAGTCCAATACGGTCCCAGATTTCAACGCAATATTGAAATCAAAACAAATCACATTTAAACTTTTTTTTTATTATAAGAAAAAGTGATTATTCACAATAATATAATATAGTTTTTGTAGTATTACGTTTTAGATTTATTATCATTAAAAAACATTTAAAATAAAATTTGTGTTTATTCATTTATATATTTAAACATAAATTATAAAGTTTAAGAATCTATGATTTATATTATTATTTTTTGGGGGGAGGGGGGTTTGTGAATTTATTTTATCCTTCAAAGGGGTCCATAGCCCAAAAAAGGTTAAGAATCTATGCTTTATAGAAATATATATTAGGTATTAATAAAAATAAAAATACTATGTACTTAATAGATAAATCTTTAAGTAGGTTAATATATACTATCTATTTATCGTATTTTGATTGTTGAATTAAATTTAACACATAAACTTTAATTATCTATTCAAAGGTTATGTATAAACTCGACAACTATTATACATCAGTAACTTCTCAATTTTTTTGTTTGACAAAATGTAAAAATTTGTAAAATAGCATTATCAGCAATTTATAAATGGTTGCATACCTGATGAATATAAATATTTGAAGGAGGTTCCTTGGTGTCCGATAGACACAAGTATCCAAATTTCTTTTTTTTTGAATCATTACTAACACCGACAAAGGCCAAAAGTTTTTGATCACATTGATCAAATATTTCTTGTTGTAATATCTGTCGAGCAGTAGCCATTGTATTATTTATCACTCAATATGTATGATCTAATAACTATAAATGTATTTTAAATTCATATTTTGCCCACAACTAAACAACTTATTAATTTTTATTAATTATGACAAATTAAAAAATTATATTAAGTTAAAACTTATTATAGTGAAAATAGCGAAATAAATAATTTAATCATAGATTTGATAAAATTGATAAGAAGTGTATAACCAATGAGGTAGGTACATAATAATCATAACATAGTCATATTATGCCGGCATGCCGCCACGCCGGGTTGTATGAATGAAGAATGAACCATTAATATAATAACTAATAAGCTAATGGTCCCACGATTCAGAGGCCCCGGGCCACAATTTTAGGGACTGCAGGCCCGTATTACTGAACTGTACAAGGTCTAGAGATTACTCTACTAAATATAGTCATCATAGTCAACTAATTTTTAGGCGGTTACATCTTATTCAGAGGATGCTATTCACTCCTAGCCTTCCTGCTGCATTTAAAACATCAAAGGATTAATAAAAAGTTCGTGCAAATAACAAAAACAACCGGTTTCATTGTATACGAAAAGCGATTCTGAACGGAGATGATTTGTCAGTTTAGGATAAATAGATATATTATATTATTACCTATATTTAAATTGTAATATATATATATATATTTTATATAAGTAGTTTATTTTTCTCAACTATTGGTGAAAATTTTAATTTTCTACGACTTATACTTTTTGAATAATAACAAATATTTTAAATCGTTTTACGATATATCGTTATTTTACGTGATTTCGTAAAAATATAAATTTCATGTTTTCTATATCGATACTGGTGTTTTTTTTTTTTACAGTTATTTGAAGGAAAACTTATTGAGAACCTTGTATTGGGTTTTTTAACCTTAGGTATAATTCACAACAATTTTATGAATTTTCGACATCAAAATTCCTTCCAAATTTTCGTGATTTTGTCATATTTCGTAAACATTTAAACTTTAAATGCTTATAAACAAAAATTGTGACTAACGATTTTTGATTTTTTTACTGCGATAAGTGCAACTTATAATTAAACCTTGTATAACATTTTAAAGATTTTTTAGAATGTTAAATTTTTTTATCGACATTTCAAAAGAAATACTTAGAAAAATCGAAAATTTAAATTATCTAAAAACAGATCAAAAACAAATTCCTGATGCTTTTGAAAACTACTGGAAATATTTTACTTTTTACCCCTCCCCCTCCCCAACAAATACCAACTAGATACACTTTCCTTTTCAAAATGGGGCTGAAGTTAAAAATCAAAACCTCCTAAATTGCGTCGTTAAGATTGAAATATGATTATTGAAATGCGTGATTAATATTAATTTGAGATGACATATTTTGAGATAATGAGATGAGACAATTATTTTGAATTTTGAATATAACAAAAAAATAAAACTCAAGTATCCGTATCAATCATACATGAACATGATCAATGCAGATAAATCAGGTAATACATAATATAACTAAGCAACTGTAGTGACCACGGTATAGTTCTTTTGTCGTAAGATCCAACGTGTCTGTAAACGTTTCATGGAATAATATAAGCAACAGTTTAATTAATTCTTTCAAAGTTTTGAAATGTTTAAGAGTTAAGGCTATGATGTTTGGATGACTTGATCAGGGGACATTAATGTACATTGTAAATTTAAATTTGAACGATCTATTCAAATTAACTTTATAATCATCAACTAACGGAACAGTCATCATGTATGAAAATTATAGTATGTAGTTTATAATATTCATTAATATAACTACATTTTAGTTGTATAATAATTAATAAAAAAGAAAAAATATTTAAAAAAAAATAAGATGGGTACCTAAAAAAAAAGTACATAATAGTCTAATATTGTTTAAAAATCCTTCTTCAGCACGTGAATTCCAAAAACAAAATTTCTCAAACGCTTAATATATACAATATACTTAACTAGGTATATAAAATATATAATATATTATAATATCTATATACCTACTATAATCCATTTGTCACTATAAGAGTAGATAAATTAAGTCCAAGTAGTCCAACTGTCCAAAAAGAGAAAAATTTATATTATAAGTACCTGTAATAGCATTTATATAACTATGTATAGATCGTGTTACTAAGCCACACGGGTTTTATTCTGTATTTAATAATTTTTATTTGACTTCATAATTCATTAACCATAAAATATTTTTGTAATATTATATTCAATAATTAAAAACATATCCGTCACGGCATTATCAATATGTATTTGTATATATAATAATATCTACTCATTTTACCTTAAGTCTAACAGAGAAATACCTACTATATAAGTAATATATATTATAACTATTAATATATTAAGTATTACACTTAATACTTAATATATATACACTTGTATTATTTTATATACCTATTTTATGTTTACTGAAGGAAAAAGGTATTAAACTGAATATTTTTTAAGCGTTACCAATACAATTGAAATGTATAAATATAATAAGCTCAATTAAAGTATAAAAAAGTGGTCTGTCAATTTTGTGTTCAGGCGCTTGCCTACTTTTTTACCACTGGTTTTTATACATAATTTTTATAACTGATCAACATGAGAGTCGATTGAAATATAAAAAAACATTATATATAAGGATAAAATAAATAAAAGCAATATAAAATGTTAGAAATTACAATTATTTTAGATATTCTAAAAAGAAAAATGAAAATATTAAAAAATATTCTTTTTGAAAGCTGTCAATGTTCATTTGACATCTAGTTCTTAACGAGTATCGTAGGGTCAAAAAATACCCGTGACATATTTCTTTCACTTTTTTTTTTTATTTAGATATAGCATTTTTTCATAGTAGGTAGATACAATACATTGCATTTTATTGCATATCTTCAAATAACATATATTGTTAATAATCAGTCACAATAACACATTTTTTTATCGTAAAAGCTGTTTTGGGTCATAATAGACCTAAGAATACCAGTTAAGTAAGTTTATTTCATCTTTTGTTATTTCGAAAATATTTGTAATATCAAAACGAATATTTTTAGATTTCGTCATAAATTGGGTTTTTAAGTCAGGGAGGAGTATAAAGTGTGTAAATTGTTTGAATATGGAATAATTAAATATATTTTTTTCATTTTGTTATGGAGTATAACTTATCAGGAACACACTATAAAAATATTAAAATTTTTATTTAAATTTAATGTATTATGTATGAACTGTTTTAAATGTGAGTAACATTTAAAATGTATTCAAAATAAATAAGTTGAAATAAATGTTAAATAATTAACTAAGATTTAGGCCTTTCCATTTGTTAATATTTTGATGTACCTATAAAAAAACCGTTCTGAGAGATATAATAAGTATTATTTTTTTATAAATAAATGTTTTATGTTTTTCATTTTATTTTATTTTGTTGATAAAGTAGCTAAAATAAAATAAAATCCTTTGAATAGTTATAATTTGAATTCTTGTGTTTATATAAAAAAAGAAAATTAATTAAAAATCTTAGAAATATCCATATAAAATTACATCGTTAAAAAAAGTCGAATAAAATACTAATATTTAATGACAGACAATTAGGTATTAGGTATTTAGGTGGGATATATTAATTTAAACATTTTAAACTACATACATAGATTACAACATAAAAAAAAAAATGTAAAGTAAACATTTTTTGATAAATTATAAGCCGTTAAAATGTTGGGTTTCAGTTTTCCAGTTATATAAATCCGATTAAGGATACCAGTTTAGGGATGGATAAAATTAATTCAAATTCGCATTCACACACAGAAATTAATTAATATAATTTTATAAAATCAATGGCATAATTAACGTTTTTAAGGGATTTAGTATAAGCAATTTTTACGAAAAAAAAAAAATTGAAAGATTGAAATTGGTTTTTTTTTTATTACAAATGTGTTCAATGTTAAACAAAATATTAAGAAAGTCTTATTATTCTAAAGTTTTTAATTTTTATTCGTACTAAAATTATTGTTTTATACTTTTATATAAATATATTATTATTTAAATAATATGACGCTGAAGAATCAAGCTCTCACTTCATAATAAATAATAAAAAATGTTTTAACTGCCCAATTTAAGTGTGCTACTGCTCACTAAAAATGCCTAACGGAACTACAATAAAATTAAAAACATATTATAAGTATCTTACAATTGAATATTTTTATGTAATAATTAATACAGAATATAGTAATTTATTTAGTACATAGTTTTATTTAACAAAATCAAAATATCGAAATTATGTTATAAGTGTATACATACCTACTTATATTTTTAGATGAAATAGAGTTAATATCCTTGATGCTCAATAAAGATGAATTTATATTATACATCACCCAACAATATAATAAAAATGATTGCTGTACGCCGCTTGAACCAATTATATGGGCAGTACATTTTAATATTCCTAAATTCCAAAGGCTACCAATATTAGAAAATATAATACTTCGGAGTACAGCATACATAAAAAAATATTATAGCTTTCTGCCAGATAAACAAATAGTCGGAAAAACATATGAAGCTTTAGGAATACCTACAGTTTGTGGTGAACCAGATAAGTAAGTACTATTCTAGTAATTATTATTTATTTATTTAATAATAAACGCTATACAGCTTGTATAAACAACAACAAGTTATACAATTTAAGTAAATAAATAACATGTTATATATATAATAATTAATAATTAGATTGAAACTTTTTAAAAAAAAGGTTAGGTTTGTAAATTGGCTTGTAACATGCATGCATGGGGTGATTAGTTTATTTCATAGTAAGAATAAAATATTGGGATGTAAAATTAAACAGAAATATATGTGGATCAGTGGGGATCGACTGTGCGAAATGGTATTTTAAAACAAAAACATAAATAGGAGAATCGATTTTGTTATTTAGCACGTTTTTAATAAAAATTAAATTAGTTTTGTGCCTATACTTACAAACAACTTATAGGCTTAAGAAATTTAGCATAGAAGTGCTAACTGAGGCCGCCGAAAAATCAATTTAAGTACATTATTTGCAAACCTCAACAATGTATGTAGGACTCTTTCAAGTTCTTTATTTTTTAATTTATTGATCTTCGTCTAAATCAGTCTTCATCTAATTTTGTATCAAATTTTCGTACAGATAAATGTTTACTAAATAGATACCTACCTAATGTCAGTTGATTTTAAATATTAAATAGTATTAGATTACGTTTTTATTCAAATTTAAAATAGCATATATAATTCATTTTAACAACAATATGAACAATTTATATGTTGGATTAATTAAAAACTAAATAAACTTTTATAAATTAAATTAGTATAATTATATGATTTTAATGTATCGAAATAAACAACATATTTACTTATTTACGTTTTTTTTTCTTGAAGTTATAATTCATATTTCATACGCAAATTAAAGTGAAAATTATACACTAGTTAAAATTATCATAGCGTTTAAATATCACTTTAATAAATAGGGATGATAATGTCAAGCTTAAGCAATCCTAGAATAATTATTGTCAGAGTTATAGTCAAAAAACAGAAAATCGTGCCCATTTTTTTTTTTATTTATTGAATATAGCTGTGACTTAGTCAATTTTGAACTTAGAAAGTTGGTTAAAGTAGTTGGTTGCCGTTTAAGAAAAAAAGTTGTACTGTGCATGTGTGCTATGCGCTTGTCTAATTAAGTTAAAAAAATTCATAATTCATAAAAATATGTAATTTTATATCATAAGAACCAACTAAAAAACAGAATTCATATTGCTGTATTCTAGTATTCTACACAGAGATATTGAAAATTCTCAATAAGCGTCTACATTCTGTATTTTAGTATTTTACGTGGCTTATTATTTTTGAGGTATCTATTAAAACTTTTGTCCATAACTAAAATAATCAATAATTCAATTAATGCTGATAATTAATAATTATTATACAATTTAAAAATAAGTATAAATTGATAATCATACCATTTATACCTATTTTTAGATGTTTTTTAAATACTTACAAAAAGTACAAGTCTTATTATCCTGTAAGGTATCCGAAAAACAAAAAAAAACCGTTATTATGCAATGTTGTTCATCATTCAACAGGAATTAAGCCAAGTATCTACTTTAAATATATTTTATTTGGTTACAAGGCCACAAGAATGTAGGTAATAAAAATTATTGTTTATTTAGGTATAAAATGGAGTGATAAAAATTCTACAGCATCTACAATGAACCTGGAAATAATTTGCAGTACTCCAAACACTAAGAAAGTACATAGCTTCGAAGTTAATCCACTAATAAGTCCAATAAAAACACAAGAAAATCATAATTTGCCAACTGATTCATTTTGTGATGAAGACAGTGTCTTAATTCAAAATGTTCCAAAAAATAATATTGTTCTAGATAATAAACAAATAGTGACATTACCAAGAATATTAGAACTTAGTGGTTTAGAAATTTTGAATACTTCACAACAAACATTTTCAAGCATAGAAGATGGAAATATATTAAAAATGAATTACTCAAACAATAAACAGAGCGATATAATATTTATATGTAGGGACCCCAATTATTTTCAACATGAAAATGATACTTCAAAATCAAATACTAGTTTAATAAGTAACATGTCAAGTCAAAAAGGATCACATAACAGGGGAGAAAAAAAAACTAGTGATAGAAATACAAATTCAATTTATTTTGAAAATGATTTAAAAAAAGTAAAATACAAAATAACAGGTTTAAAAAAACGACCAATTCCAACTAAAAAAGAAAAGAGTACTATTGTTTTAAAACAAAGTTTAAGTGAAAAGCTTAAAAAAAATATTTCACTCTTCAAAAAGAATAAGTGGTTTAAAAAGTCAATAACAAGTCAATCAGTTAACAACAATACATCAAACAAAAAACAAATTAATTACAATATTCAGAAATCAACTTCAGAATCATTGACTAGGATCAATAAAACTTTCAATATTTTATTTTCTGATTTTGATATGACATCACAAACACAAATAACAATGAAGCATAATCAAAGTAAGAACATGCATCATAATGAAATAGAAGATTCAAGTTTAGAGTATAACCCAACAGACGAAAACAATGTGAACAGTTGGAATGTGGAATCACAGAATAATAACAAAGAAGAGGATAGCATATCATATATTAATTCTTCGACAAAATCCTCTAATAAACTAAATGATTATGATCATAAAATAAATGAATCGAGTATTTTCCGTTCAAGTTTGCCCACATTTAGTGACACTAGCATTTCGTCATCAAATTCAACAATGAATTCTGATAAATTAATTTCTATTCAACAAAAATTTATAAGTTGGTCATATGATAGTTCCAATCTAATTGATAATGAAGAAAACTACACAAAGCAAAATGGAACTGTAGTATTCAACAACACACTTTCAAAGGAGTACAATTAATTTTATAAGAAATTATAATTACCTATTTAATTTTGTGGAATTTTTCATTAGTGAATAACATAATCATTCATGATATTATGCAACAAATAGTTTGACATATATATCAAATAATATTATAAGTGTAAAATTACTATAATTTTATTTTCATTATCATTATTAAATTTGCTTACTGTTAATAAAAAGAAAACATCAAATTTAAGGAAAACTTGGAATAAAATATTTAGAAGACTATAATACACAGGAATCATAAATTCATAACAGAAAGTATATTGTCACATTTCTGATAGTACAAACTAAAAAGTATAATTTATTTTGCTTTTATTAACAAATAAAAATTTGTACTACATGATACATATAAAAAAAAACATACAATATATTAATACAGAATAATATTGTTTATAAATACAAAAGCAATTTTTAATATTAACAATAACAGTTTATTAAGCAAGGTATTTATCTACAGTTTTATTTATTAACAAGTAATAATAAGCAAATAAACTATAGTAAGAAAGCACCAGGAAATTTAGATTTAGTAAACAATTTTATATTTTTTTCTTATCAACTAGTAAAGATGTTTAATTTTTCATTTAAATATCTGGAAACAATAGACTAGCAAATAATCAATAAATTAAGGAATTGTAATCAATACAAACATTTAGATTGATATTACAGGGAAAAATTATTGTGTATTCAAATTATTACAAAAGTACATTTTCGGACGGTTTAAATAAGATAATATATTTAAATAAATAAATAATGTAATTTTATTTTTATTGTTAAATTTGTTTTAAAAATAATCATGACCGTCTTTGAGCACATTGTATATCTGTATTCTGTTTATTATAATATATAGTATAGTAAAAATGTTTTAAAAAAAAACTTAAAAGGCAGTAATTTAGTCTTTTGAAAACAATATTTATTGTCTGTACCAAACGGAAATATTAAAAATATAAAAATAAATTAGTTTGTATAAAATGTTGAGCTTGGAAATGTATTATTTTTATCATTTTTAAGAAACAACAATATTCTGCCACTTATTAGAGCATTTGGATTTATTATTATTATTTGGTAAATATAATGTCTTTAGGACTTGATTACCAAAAAGTAATACATTTTGGTAAACACAACTTAAAACTATAATAAATTATAAAATCACAAATAAATATATTTTATGAGTTCATAGTGTTGCCAAAGTTCCATTACTATTAGGCAAGTTAATGTCAGTGTCATTTTGAGGACTAGAGTAATTTGCAGCTTCTCGAAGAGTCATCAACATATTTAACTAAATTAAAAAAATAAGTACATTTATTAAAATTAACTTCATTAAAAATTATTAATTATGTATGATAACCAGAGTCAGAACTTTTATGCATTATATGATTTGCCCATTAAATGTTCAATTAAAGTCCTTGCCCTGATAATAAATAATTATTCAACTATACCAATGGGTCATTATCCTGTTCTAAGTCATAACCAACATCTTCTGGTCGTATTCTAATGAACGTTTCTATGGTTTTATGTACTGCATTTGACCAAGGATATGATTGAATGACAAATGAAGCTGGGTCTTTCCATGCTGCTCTTTTTCCGTACAATCTAATGCCTTCACGAATCATGTCCATTACATATGGAACTAAAGAATAGTTCCATAAATCTGAAAACCACATTTGAGATGTTTCTAAATCCATTGGACACGAAACAAATAAAATAGGTCCTAAAACACAAAAAGAAAAAATTAGAAGTATGTACATCATTTGTAAAAATAATACAATCTATTCTTGTGAAAATCACCTAGTGTAACTTCAGATGAGCTATGGATCTCGAGCAATTGATTCAAATGATTTCTAACTTCAGGAATCCATTCTACAATACGTTTTAGCTGCGCATTTCTTTGGCCAAGTCGACATTCGTGTTCTACAAGTTTACGTCTCAAATGACGACCCAGGAATCCTTTCATTGGTTCCATGTGGTTGGCACAAAGTACCCATCTGAAGTTGTGATGTAATTGAAGACTAGTTGTTGAACATGTTGACTGATTAATAGTTCCTATTATATAAGGACATTTTGGACTTTGAAAACCATTGAACACATCTGGTAAAGACAACGCTTTATGTAAATTGTCTAAGATCACAACACATGGAATTTGAGAAGAGTCACTATCAGCTTGATCTGATATTTCAGACAAATATTGTTGTAAATTTTTATTATTTGTCTCATCAACACTAAAACAATATTTTAAATAATTTTTATATCATGTAAAATTTATTAAAAATATTAATACTAATAAGAAATAGGTCTAACCTAAAAGTAACTATAGTTGAAGAGTTGCATTCTTTTCCCATTTTCATTACTAGAAACTCAGCAAGTTTATTCGATAAATAAGACTTGCCAGTACCGCTAGGTCCACATAATATTATTCTATGATGTTCACTTAATAAAGAAACATATCTAAAAATATAAAAAACACAATTATTTTTTTATTCCGTAAGTGTTTACAAATTAGTAAAATACTTATATAAATAAAAAACTTTATTCAAATTCCAATAAATAGAACTAAAACATAATGTAATACTACAGTGTTTCTTAAATTTTTTGATATCACGGAATACCGCACAATATTATTTTTACGCGGAGAATCCCTATGAAAATTATCTTTAAAAAAGAGAGTACACAAAACATGGTGACTGAGTTTTGCAGAACACAATTTAAGAAACACTGACATAATAAGTAGGGATAATCAACCCGCAGCCTTGGATAATTTATGGCCAGTGAAATTTACCACACTTCTACAAAATAATTTATATATTTATTTATATTTTTTTTTTTGTATTGGATCTAAATCTAATACAGGGATATATAATTTTATATGTGGCTCATAATTATAATACATTTCCAAAGTTGGCCCGCAAGATCATTTGGGTTGGCCACTATATAAGATAGAATTTATCAAACGTACAAAGAAAAATTTATTTTTATGTAAGTATTTTTTTATTCAATTAAATGCAACCAGTACCTCTGGAGAATACTTTTTGGTATGAGAGTATCAAATGCTAAAGCATCTAAACTTCCCGAATGCATGGCACCTTTGAGACAAATAGAAATATTTGAACCATTAGTCATACATTCATATGGAGACTTATCAGGAGGCTTATATTCTTTTGTATTTGATATATATCGTATTATATCTTCAACATGATAGCTCCATATTGAGTCAACACAAAGTCCTAGTTTAGTCATTGGATCAATACGTTCTACATAATCCTTAAAAAATTCAAATGATTAAAGTTTAGTACAATGTTCCAAGAATAAAAGAAAGGAGAATATTATTATTATATGTAATAAATAGGTATAACATTCTTACTTTGAATCCTTTGACAACAAGGTGGTCAACCATATCCCATTTTGATTTTGGTGAAATGGGTAATGAAGATATTATGCATGTTTTAGTCTTATTTTCTTTGTACTTGTTGTAACTGCCATGACTACCAAGGAACACGTTAAGTTGGACCAACATAGCATCTGAATCTAATGAGGGTAATAACGCTTCTGTTCCTTCATCACCTGATAAAAAATTATTGCATGGTAACAAGCACAAATTTTATATACTTAACATTTAAAAATTTACTTTGAGTGTGATTTGATATAGGTGGGGACTGTAAGGAACTACAACTGGACTGAAGAGATTGATTTGTTACAATTTTTTGTAGTCTTTCATTGTCTTGCTTTAAGTTCAACATTTCATCCTGTAAAATAATTTCAATATTGAAATATACTCACAAGGAAAATGCAAAAATTATAATATACCCTCATTTTAATCACTGTATCCTTTAAGGATTCAAGTTGATGTGCTGAACTCAAAGCTTCTAATCTAATGTCGGTAAGAACGAGATCTTTTTCTCTGAGCTGTTTTCTAAGTTGCTCCACCATTTCTGGACTTGAATCCTGTTCAGCTCGTTCACAATCATACAAACTCCTAGAAATGTTGATAAAAAAAAAATACAATAAGTATAAATATTGATTAAACACAAATTTGAAGCACACACGTCGTTGATGAATGGCTGTTCTTGAATCCCAATCCGTTCGCATGTGGAGTATTGAGCATAGGTGATGACGGTGCAGACATGTCAGATAGAAAAGCACTCTGATGGTTACGGGCGATGTGAGCTTCTTCAGCATCTGACAACGAATTGCTGCGATTCTTTTTAGATCGCGAGAACGCCTTGCTAAATGAGCTACGCAACTACAATTTCAAATTGGAAAATAAAAAGTATAAATTATTATAAATTATAATATCCACCCGTTTCATTAATTTTCGCAGTTCAAAATCGGACGGTGTCAAAACAAAATAGAAACCAATCCTAAAGCAAAATTTACATATTGGCCCGTTAGGGGTGTTGTATAAAAAGAATAATAATTAATAACTATGTACAGGAGAAGGGGAGAGTTTCTTAAATTCTTTTAACACCGATCATCGATTAAAATCTAGACATCATACGGATATGTTTGGTCGTACCCATCCTCTTTTCTTCTTCTTGTCGGCCTCGGATTGCTGTGCCGAACTGGACGCACTGCATGCCGACGACAAGGAATTCAAACTTGAAACCGAATCTGTCGACAATTGACGGGAAATGTTATTGCCTAAAGATGACAGACGAGGGTATTAACGCGTCACTGATAATTAAAGTGGTCACTGATCAGTGCGGATCATTGAAAGAACGAATAATTTACCAGTGCTAGAATCGGCAACGGAATTGATCGTATGCCGCCTTTGATGATTGTTACTACTGCCACCGTTTGGATGGTTTCCCAAATCGGCGGCGCTTTGTTTCCTCAGCATCTCGACGGTTTGACGCAGTTCGTGTAGCTCGTGATCCTATAAGCGGAATAGCATACGGTTCGACGATTAATAGTGATCGAACTTTTTTTTATAATATTGTTTGAAATTTAAATTTATCAGAATTTATAGCGAGGGTTGAAAATTAAGGAAATATATTTACCTTTTTCTCGGCCGTGGCTGTCAACTGTTGCAACCTCTGAGTCATGTTCGATAAAGACTGCTCGAATGCAGACACCACGTGCGCCTAGAACAATAATAAATAATGTTTATTAATCATAAAAGAAAAAAGTCTAAACTCTAAAATCATAATTCCTTTATGAGCGCATATAAGATTACAATAATAATAATGTTACGTGAGTGGCGGATTGTAAATATAGGGCTGTACCGTGTTTAAATGTTTACATAATGTAAACGTTTATATTTTTGCGTATTATTTATTCGAAAATAATAAGCGTATCAAAAATCCATCCACAATTTCAATTTCGCCTGTCATATAACAATGTACCCATATCGCAAGCAATACTATTATGTTTCAATTATCGATAGTGAATGTCTTAAAGTAAGTACATTAATGTCATTTATTTTCATGTAAAAGCTGAATATAATTACATGGTTTGTCGACAATAGATTAGGAAATGTACCTGTAGTTTGACGATGTTAACCGTAGGTAAACAATAACATACTATAGTAATATACACACAAATATGTTTACCAATTATTAATATTTAAATACATAAACATTTGTCGGATTATAATAATATAATTATTGGAATTCGAAAAACAAATTATCAGGTATTAATAATATTTTAATCCTGGAAAAAAAATTATATTTTTGTATATCATTTAGTAACAACTAGGCTTATTATAATTTATAAACAAATCGTAGCAATATTGCATTCGAAATCGTCGTTTAGTCGAAAATAACGATCAATGTATTAATTTGTACTATTCGCTCCAGTTGCATTCCGTTCAAGGCGAACTGATATTATACACGTTGGCGATGATTATTATATTATTACTGCTGTCAAATTTATACGGTGAGTAATTCAAAAACAATATATAGGTCAAAAAAACGCCGAATCACAATATTTTATAATTTATACAATATTATTCTACGTTCAATACTGCAACTGGAGGAATCGAGAAGAACGAATAAATTGTCGTTAGCCTTCGTCGCGCCCAACTGCAGTCGGTGACTTACCAGTTAATTAACGGTTGATTTCATTCACATACTCATTTCCAGCGAATATCGTCATAGCAATATAACACCATTACACCCTATACAAACCGAACGTAAAAGACCTCAATTTTTCCAAGTATCAAGAATCAAGAGACTACTCACCGGGTACAGACCAAACAGATCATAGTTTACGTGTCATGTTGTCAACATCGACTACATTGCACACAATATGATAATGATCATACAAATTGTCAATGTCGAATAGAAATACAGCGGTGTATCAATATGTTAAAATTATTGTTAATTGGACGTTTAACCTAAAAAAGGCATTGCGAATAAACAAAATAAATAAACAGAAGCTCGACAGAAGCAACATGATTCAAGCAAATAAAACAAATTGTCACACCTGGAAGACTTCGGTTCTATATACATTCGTGTACACGTTTTCAAACAAATATTGTTTAACTATATTATATAGGGCGATTGCAGTCGAATAATATATAATTCGAGACTATACAGAGAGATAGAATAGAATGTGTTATTAATCAGTTATGTACCTACATATAACGTAATGAGTAATAATTTATAAGCATAGTGGAATTGATTAAAAATGATTTGATACACTAACATTATAAAATAAAATATCAATGGTAATGTAGATTTTTTTCTACTAAAGATATCTTATTATAGGTATATAAATCCGAATAAATAATTAAAAATTTAGGTTATTTAAAACGTGGCAAATATATTTTACCAATTAGGTGGCGTACGATCGTGGATCATTAGTATAGGTATAGAATATAATTTATAATATTGACGATGCATGGCAGTATCACGCGTCATATTTTAGCGGGGAATCATTTATTTATAACACGAAAATATTTATACATAATGTAATATTGTACAATCAAACAAATTTATCATCCGTAACTATTATAAATTTTAATTAATATATATTTATATTGCATGTAAGTATACTACACTACTATACATATACATTATGTCAGTATAATACTCTAATACACTGTGAAAAGAGGAGGATGTAAGTTTCGAGGGACGACAGAGCTCTGGCATGAAAACACTAAGCGAAACTGTGTTCTACTATCAAATATTATAAATTATAATATTATAAAGAGTATAATATCATTACTGTAAGAATATAATGTATTAATGTCTAATAAAATAACGATCCTTTTCGTCCATTACAAAATATCAGACCTATCTTCAAATCCCGAACACCACCGCAAAGCAGAGCACTTGAACCGCTTCTATTTTTAAAGCACTACTCTTGACGGCTGCATGTATGTATAATAATTTATAATGTATAGATACTGCACTACTACATATTTTATAACATAAATTATACATATATCGTAAAACGAAAACGTTTTTATCACTTTTATATAATATTATATCAAATACCGTATCTATTGAGTATAATAATTAATAACTAATAAGAAATAAGATTATAGTTTGGTCGTCGTTACTCGTTAGCCTGGAAATATTTCCAAATACCTACGTACAATCTTGAGCCGGCGACGTTGTCCATGGGGTCGGTATATGTACACGAAAAGGAAGTCCCAGCCGTTCCTAGTATAATTATTAATAAACCTAATAACTGTAAACTATATGTATGTATGTACATATAATTAAAATACCACTCATTCACTTATCGCTACTTCTCAAAAACTACAAAACATAAAAACTTTAAATTTGGAAAAGTGGTTTCTCTAACACTAATATTATATCACATTAATATACATACATCTATACATACCCAGATATCCTATAGTAATAGAGTCGAGTGGAGATTATGTCTCATTAATATATTTGTATTAATTATAGACGAGCACACACACTACGCAGAAAACCATTTCGAAAGAGATACCAAATTTTTCGTCAATCCTCATATTACTATAGAGTATATACTGCTGCGGTAGCGTACATATAACCACAACGTATGAACCCAAATACCAGATGACCATCGATGTGTCTAGATTCTCCGGACGCAAACGTTTCATTTGAATTGCCGAATATTATATTATACGTAGTGATGGTCGATTAACGCGAAAAACACCAAATAAGATATCGCATTGACAGAGCAAATACATTAGAGTTATAAAAAGATGGGATAAGGTAACAAAAACCTAAAATTCAACGCTAAATTTGAAATATATACAAGTATAATATTTATATATAAGTGGATTGACAAGTACATAGTATACAATCCTACAACGAAACGCGGGCACAAAAAAAAAATAATAATAAACATTCCGTCGCACTGCAGGTGGAGTAATAGAAAAATATTTTTATTATTTACTGAAGTCGCTGTCGATCGTTCTGAATCCGAAACAAATCAGAACACCATCACACGTCACCACAATTATTGCATACACTTGTAACGGAAAACGGATAAAAATCTGTACGAATGGTTTTACAATATGCGTACACAGGAAATACCTACCAATAACATTACATGCGTATAAAGCAGTATAGATTTTTAACCGACAGAGAAGCATTTTCACAATAGTTAATGCAAATGTAATATAATACGATAGAAAAAAATAAAACAAAAACAGAATTTCGACATCCACGAGTCAAAGTAAATACATACACGACACACAACTGTTTTTGTTTTTAAACCACCCACTCGCCACATACTATAAGTACACAAACATCGCACATCGTACAGCGATACGTGGAAAAAAAAAGACTAGCCTAAACTCTCGCAAAAATAAAAACATCGTCACAGCAGTATTATGTGTACACAATACATACACATACCACTTCGTCGACTAAGGTATTCCCACACCAATCTTTGGGGTCCCTTTGTGTATCACTAAACTATATTTACCTAATGATAAAAATACTGTAAAAAAATCCTCTCCAATACTATAGATCACCCACATCCCCTACTATCTAATATTTCTTTTATGACTCTCTCTGATAACTCACTGTTACTCAAAATGAAATTGGCCACGCGACCTTCTAAACAAATAAAAATATATACATATAATATATAAATGTAATCAAACCCAATCGAGCTGACGCAGTGTTTCTGGACGACTAGCGACCCCTCCCATCATAGCATTAAGTTTAATATACAGAAATCTCGCAATAAGGAATTTAGTTATTGTTTCATTTTACAATAATTTTCATATTATTGTACATTTTCTTTGTTTATTATTGGTAAAAAATAATATTTTATTAATAAAGTTTTCTCAGAAATTGTTCACATATTCACGTCAAAGATCAATCACGAAAAATTAAGTACACTATAGTAGTAATCGCTATAAATATTGCTTTAATATAAATTCGTTCAAGTGTAGCGGTTTTTGTATGCAGTAATTTAACATGTAGTGTACGCTGAGTTGTCATCTATTCGCGTGTTAACATATTATGTGTAAGGAATATTGTTAGGAACTTAGAAAATGGACATTTTGTTCTTTAAGAAGAATCGAGAGTGAACTTCATTAAAAATACACTGCTGGTATAGTGGTATAACTCGAGCGGTGCTCTTTGATCCGGTGTATCGGTGGCCGCCGACCAATTAAAACGCGACATCCCTCGTATTCAGACATTTCATAGACTAACTGACCATTGCTTTCGACTTTTCATCACGTAACAACGACATATGGTATGTTGTACAGGTTAAACTGTTTAACTTGCGTCAACCTCACCGTTATAATTAACGGTTTCGTATAAACCATGTTGTTCTTGGAAAAAGCTGCTAGATAATATAACTATAGTCGTCACCCTTAGCAAAAAAAAAAAAAACGAAAGAAAGACGTTATAGCAAAAAACGTGAGTCCGACGATGCAGCTACCACCCTAAAATCTTCATCACATAGAACATATCGATGTGTGCAGATACAGCAATGTAATATCTTGTCGCGTTTATTTGAACCAAGTTCTCATCGTTTATCAGTTCTCGTTCGGATACATAATTTTACTTGCACAACAAATAATAACATATAATTGTTCATATCGACAGGAAAGAAAAACGGAAACTATATTATTTAAACTAAGATTAGCGACGGCACTAATAATGTCTAAAACGTCAATAACTCGAAGTAGATAATCGTGCTTGGAATTAATATATTATATACTTATTTTGTAGCGTCTTGTCGTACATACTGTCTACCGTATAATATAAACACGATACTATAACTACAAGTGTCAATAGTAAGTAATAATAATATTATGATGACAATATATAATAAATATATTATTAGCTATATATATGATTTTATATATAATACATGTGCAATGGTTGATTCAATTGAATATTACGATATTGCGTGATGTCTTCGTCCGACCGCGGAGTGAATCCTCTATTTTCAGCTGCCATGACTACCTTTTACTATTATTATTATTATTATTAATATTCATTACTCGTTCCCTTGAGGCCAATTTCCTGTATTAACTGTCTAAGGCACATGCCACACGCACGCCGCTGCTGTTACGGATTTTATGTATACATGCAAAAATATACATACATAGGTAATAGTAGTAAAATTTGTTATTATACAAATAAGGAAATATATTAACAAATTACGTAATCCTTATCACATAATATATGATCGATTAAAACGAATGAAAAGGGTAAATTAATTTATACGATGCGGCGCGATTTTCGTTTCAATACAGGGAGGTAAGAATCTACAACAAAAAATAAACGCAGGGACACGCGAGTGAAAACTAGTTGTTTCCACGTATAGGTACGTTTTCGTGTGTCCGATCCATTAATTTTCAGCTACTGCTTTCTAATTTTCCAACACTTTCTCCGGGTAACGGCGACACGGCGTCAATTTTCTCGCGATCAAAATCGTTATCATTAAATTATTATTTTCACCGACGTGGAACGTGCAGCGGACATGGATGCTTGCCGTCTCGGTAATATGCCGTATACATAATAAATATTATAATTTATAATATTATATAAGAAACGTTTAGTATAGTTGCAGTGACGCACAGTGTCATCGAAAAGCAAACGTCTAATGTAATAGAAAAAAAGTTGTAATTACAAATATAAAATAAAATTATATACACGTCAATGCGATCAATACGTAATAATAATAATAATAATAATAAAAATATACTACACACTATATTATAATGTATACAAAATACAAATACGATTTCAAAACGATATTTTATATAATGCTGTTTTTTATAATAAACATATAGGTAGTATAAACATACGAATCGCACAATAGTCCATATAATTTGACCGCTACTGCTACGACCACCACGATGATGTTTGTTGTTTATCATTATTATATTTCGTTCGTTTCTCTTATCGATCGTGTACGATATTGTATTATATATTTATATCTTTATAATGTATGATATGTATTGACTGTTAAATATAGCACGTAGAAGAGATGTGTATACTTAATTTGTTTAACGCGCGCTCGTAAAATAATTGTTTGACTTGTCTTTCAAAAAAAAAAAAAACTAAAATAAAAAAAGATTTCGTTTTACGATACCATTGTTGTTCTGAGATAGACCATTATTATTGTATGGCATTAATGACGTATAATATTATTATTGTATAGGTGTATAAACAAAATTTGATTTTATCGAAAACATAACACGCAGTACTTTACTTTATGTTTATATGTGTATACTGTAAACACATTTGAATTTAATTAAATTGCACTAGGAATCAAAAGACATTGTTTTTGTCGATAAGTTTGCGATGGAAATACAATAATTTAAAATTATAACATACACGACGAATATAAAAGAACACAATAGATAAAATAGCAGTGTATATATTAAAATAAAAAAAAAATAATAACCAGGAAATATATCAGAATAGCTAAATGAATAATAAATCATATCAAACTTGCTCAAAACAAGTTCAATAATAATAATAGCATATTTAATTCACGTCAAAGTCAACGGTAAATGTGATAAGTGATAAATATTAGAAGTAGTTCTATTATTATTGAATATAATTTGCTTGAATACGAACAATATAAATTAAAAACGATAAACAAAGAAATACTTAATATATATAAGATTGATGCTGAGCTTTTATTAGTCGATATTAATAATTAAAACATTTAATTGACTTTTTTATTGTTATTTTATTTATTATTACTCACGTGTCGCTTATACA
Organism: Rhopalosiphum maidis; assembly: GCF_003676215.2. Lineage (NCBI taxonomy): Eukaryota > Metazoa > Arthropoda > Insecta > Hemiptera > Aphididae > Rhopalosiphum > Rhopalosiphum maidis. Next base: position 64,276,639 of record NC_040878.1, on the reverse strand, counting down.
CTATATAAATTATAAATACAAGAATATAATAGCCACTGTTCCGATTTAGATAATTTTTTTAATTTTAACAACTAATAATACAATTTGATTAGAATTTCAGAAATTAATCTTGAAAACGTTATTAGCAATTGTTAATTTACTACTATAAAACACGTCATTTTAAATTTGAAGGCGACATAATAATATAATATATATATATAACTGATTAATTACAAACTATACGATAATATTATTAAATATTAATGTTATAGAACAGATCAAGTGTCAAAATTTAGTTATTGGCTTATTGCATATAGATGCATAATGTTTTAAAAAATAGATTATGGAGTACACGACAAAGTGATAGAATAATTTTTTATTTTATCTATATCATACGTTTTGTACAGTTAAACGAAATTATTATAATATTGAAGGTAAAATTAAATAATCAAGCAAATTGGTTGTTGTTACACACCATAGTCCAAGTAGGACTATTATAGTGATGTGATAAATTTGAAAATACAACATTAAAGATTTTTAAAAAACCAAAAACGTTCATTTGCGATATTTAAATCATTCAACTTCGTATAAATGTTAATTAATTTCTTAATTATTACAATAACCTATATATTATGTTACAATATATTATAGGTAATTAACATTTCGGGTAATGTATTATATGTGACTGGAGTAAATTAAATCATAATTAGAGTTATTCTCATATTTTTTTTAAAATTAATAATTATTTTAATTTTAGTTAATAATCAAGGAAAAATAATATACACGTTTCTTATGATTTTAATTATTTCCAATGTAACACTGAGACTTCGGTTACTAATAATAAATAATGTAAAATACAATTCCCTTTATTTGTATATAATTCTATAAACAAACGTAGGTAATTTTATTTATGTGGTACCTTTCAAGTTTATTCACATTCATGGCAAGTACTATTTCGAAATGCATGTACATACTAAGACCACTCCTATAATATACAGAGTGATTACTTTAACGAAAATGTATCATGTATCAGTTTCATACATTATAAACAGTTTATAAAATTAAAAATTAATCTAATAATAATAGTTGAGAAATATAATCCTCGGATTAGTTTGGCACAAAGTACCTCGTACCTATACTTACTGTTTAAAATCAAATTTAGTTACTATATTTAATATTTAAGTATAAAATAAAAAAAATTTGGAACGTCTGAAAATAATATGTTGATAAACTTTTAAAATCATGGACATGAGCTGTCACTGATTTAATACATGTTGTATCACGTTGTCGTGAGAAATAATACCTGAAAATATTATTATACTGATTGGGTCAATTCATCGGGAGAACTCGTAAATTTTGTTATACAATTTATCATAAACAATGCTGTAATTTTTAGTATGCTAAAATGGCTGAATTTAATGAAAATGTTTGTAAAAATATAAATAAGTACCTATATTTATATCATACATTATATATTATTTGTTTTTAGAAACGAAAAAATAGTTTCAGTTAATAATGATGAATTTTTAATTTTAATATAAGTATTATATTTCTGTCTGTACACCTACAATATTATAAAGTTCTTACGTTTAATACATTTTAAAACTACACGAATAAAAAAAAATTGTAACTGCATTTAGAACTATTTTGATAATGATCATTTAAAATGTAGTTACCTTATTATAGAAGCCGTCCGTAAATCGCAACAATAGGCAATAGTCGTGTGTATATTATAATACGCGTTCAGAAAATATAACTGATAATAGATAGATAACATAATGATCCAAGTCCTTTTTTATTATAACACATATGCCCGACCGTTATAAATTGTAATAAATAATAATATAGAGATTATACGCGAATGATAAATTATTATCGTATTTTCGTCGATGATCGATCTAAATATTGTTGTTCGCTCGTGTACAAATACCTGCACGTGCGAAGTATCTTTTCGGCAACTCGACAGCATCAATTTACTACATCACTCGGACATGTTTTTATAATCACAAATTCTTTTTTCCAATCGAAGCGAACACAAACAACATTCAACAATACTATAATAAAGCTGATTAGAATAACACAAATTAAAATCATTTAACATCCATCAGATTTGCACAATAACTGACCTACAAATTACAGCATGCAGTGGTCGAAGAGTTAATGAATTGATCGATGATAACACGACACACTTTAGTATAGATGTTCAATACAAACAACGATTAATTGTTCATTTTTTTTACGAAAAATAATAATAATAAATTAATGCTTTATAACGTGGGCATCAATAATGATGAAAAAAATTACCTTTGTTCGACTTAATGAAAATACATATTGTACGGACCAAAACAGACATGGGAGCATGTGTAAGAGTATATTTTATATTAAATTATGTTTAGTCGACAAATCGTACGCATATATTGATATGCAATATTATAAATATTTAATTAAAAAACGGTTCTTTCCGACGATTAAAACGACAACAATTTCGTAGCTTAGCCAATAGTTTACGTCATAATTCACAATACTAAATAATAATTATACATATTATGATGCAAGTATACATAAATCAAAAACATAAAATCGATTATCAACTCGATATATTATTGCGACGTTATCGCAGTCGGTATCCGTCTTTATTACGATTTTGATAGAATGCCAACCGATTTTCACACAATGTTACCTTAGACACGACATATCACATATACGATATGCCGATCGACCGACAATGACGGCGACCACGCGTAGTAGTAGTAGGACTGACAATTGACGGAATACAAAAACATAATAGCGAAATCATTGGCTTTGAAAAAAATAAGAAAAGCAATTTAAATCGTAGGTACAATAAACCCGTGAAAATAATAATAATAATAATGCACACCATTACATGAGTGCACGCCATACACACTCGTAACAATATTTTTTATCATTGTGTGCTGAAGGCACCTACCTATAAAATAAAAATTGGATTTTCACGCTTTTTACGTATTTGGTATTTATACTATTAACATATTTTGTTGCATCATTGATTAATTGTTACTAGTATGTAGTATTTAGATTTATAATCAATGGATGTACAAAGTGTGGTGGACGGATTTCCGGCAAAAAAAAAAGGATCGAAAATAACAGACGACAGGTGTCCCATCCATACCAGTTCTCGGACACCGGATTTGACCGCGGGGGGTTGGGTAAACTATTATTATGAATTGTATAGATACACCAGAATCCAGATCACTTCTGAAGATTTTGCCAAGACGACCACCGACCAAATCTCCGAAACGTGTCAGTGCATCAGATAAGGTGACAACAATTTAAAAACCATTAATGGTGTATGGTTGACCTTGTGGAACCACCATTTTAAAGGCGCTACCACCATTATGACATAAAATGGATTGTGCATCCCCATACTCTACTATATGATAGCAAGTGCCAACGTTATTTAAAAGAGATAGGCAGTCAACAAGGCATTAAATATTAGTCCATATGATGAGACCTATAATATGTATACCACAAAAAAATAAATAATAATACTTGTCTCCGGACCACTTTCCAAACATTTCATTTTTTATAAATACAGAATACAATTATAGTGGCTATCATCACCGCTAGGAAGGCGGGAAATTATATTTGAAAAATAAAAAATCAGGAAGCGCACCCCACGTATAAAATTACAAAAGAAAAAAAGAAAAAAAACGAATCAAGACTAATACTGAAAATTTGGTTTCTTTTGCGAGTTCTGCGGTCGAACGATATTTATCAATTTTGTATATTAAATTTCACCTTTTCGGTGTCGTCCGACGACGTGGATCCAAAGTCGGCACAACTCTTAGGCCGCCGACGGGTCGCTATTTCCCACCAGGGCACGTCGGACGGCAACGGGGGCAGCGCGGCGGCCGCCCCGGTGCACGATTTGGGCCTCAGGCCCGAGTACAGCTGCAGCTGTTCGCCACCGACGTGCTCGCTGACCGGTTCCAGGTGCAAGCCTACGGCCGCGGTGGCCGCGCGCCGCCGCTTGTGGCCGACGTAATGGTGCGGCCGGCGGACCGTGGCAAAACCGTCGTGCACCGCGGTGGACGCCGGATCCGCGGCCACGGCGGTGCGCCCGATCGTGTTGTTGTTGTGATGGTGGTTTCGATTCTGGTACATCATCGTTGTCCACACTCGGTCGCGATGATTACGACGTGACTGCTGATGGGCGGGCACTGATCACTGACTGACGTGTCGCTGCGACGCAGTAAGCACGTTCGCGCCGGCCGACCGGACTGGACTGAAGCGACGACCCGACGTGCGAGTGTGCGACTACGGCCGCGCGGCACGCGGCGCGAGCGCGCCTCGCCGTCAAACGACACGCGGCGACGATTGTCGACGACCGCATGAAAACCACCGAGCACCGACCCTACAGTGTTTTTGTTATTGTTGTCGTTGATTATTTCTACAATCTGGTGATCCGTTTTTCGTTTCGGTTAGGAGAAACAACCACAATTTCGAGGATAAAGCACGAAATACACACTGTACAGACGTATACTTCTTATCCCGCAGGAGCTCCGGAGTGTACGTAATGCAACTATGTAAGCAATATTTTTACTATGCGCGTCTGTGAGTAAGTTTAAGTTGTAGTCGCCAACCGAATGCACCACAATGAGATCGACCGATACTGGTACGAGAGACGTTTATAATAACATATTACATAATAATTGTCGACGTGTTGGAAAAAAAACGAAAACAAACCGTAATGAGCGTCTATTCGACATTTCGACGCGAGTACACGCGACAATATGTTTTAGTAATGACTACATTATTATTTTTATAATAATATACACACACGATAATAACATGTAAACCAATACGCCGTCGCCTCATCAATTGACGCGCGCGCGTGTGATGTTTTTGTGTGTATGCGGTGGAAGGGGTCGTTAACATATTAATATTGTCGAGCGAGAACTCCGGTTATGCGGTTGTTTAAAGGGACGGGCCGGATATCGTCATATCTAGACTAGAGGATAGAGCACATCCGTAAATTCGCGAACACGTCCATAGCATAGAAAAGAAGTAAAAATAAAGGCACTTCTAAAAATGCACCCGTATTCAAGTTAAATTATACTCAAACAATAATATTAATAATAATAATGACTCAAATGTTATTCGAAAAGCGTGAGTATTATTTACAAAGGAGAAATTAAAAAACTTCCAGGCTACTCCCCGGGTATTATACAGTATGACAGAACGATAATTAATAATAATTAATGAATTATTTTTTTGAACGCTTTCTGAACCCTACTATCGAGGAATATCGATATTATTGCATATATCGTTTACCCGAGGCAGATGGCCGTAGGCGTTTGGATTATTTTATTGTTAATATATTTTGCGTTATTGGTGTTGTAATTAAAACATTATGTAATCGTAATGACTATTTTAACATTCAAGTTATAATCTTGATGAAATCGACAACCGATAGTTTAGATAGTTATAACTTAATAAAATTATAGCCAAAGGTATTAGGTATGTCGTAGTATTTATTATACAAAAATTGTCTTAATATAGTTATGGAACTTAATATATAGATATAGTCATAAAGGTATAAATATTATGCATAAAAATATATATAACTATTGTTTAATTTTCCTATTTTTGTCACATCTTAATTTTCGTATAAATGGCGAAACTCGAAATTTCTAGATAATAACGATAAATTGACGCTCGGAAGAACCCGCGTCCCGCACCACAGGAAGCGGGTTCTTTTAACGTAATCACGTCGACACGATAGATCAGAAAATACGTATACATCCATTCAAATTATTAAAGTAAATGAATTCGCTTGAAATAGTTATCGTTTAAGTAATTCACTGTTTTATTTTTAAATGTAGTGATTTATACAGTATACTTGTATACATCGTACTCGACCAAATATTTGGTAAGTACATAAAATAATAAATATTAAGGAAGGAAATAAATATACAATAAAAAAAAAATGATAATTTTACAGACGTATCTCAACGTTGACGGATAGTAAAACAGCAGCGGTTATACTATTTTTTAAATATTATAATTTGATCGTCTTAATTAATTCTAAACTTGGTTAAACCATTGTTTAGTGAACAACTTCCTTAATAAAAAAAAAAAGACCGCCCATCCAATTATCTTAGGAATACCTGCATAACATATATTATAATATAGCATAAGTAGTAAGTAGAATCGATGTGTTAACAACCTCAAATCCGACAAATCTGAAAATGTTGTGTTTGACTCAAAGAGACTAAAAAATAAACGTAAGACAATAAGAAATTAGTAGTACCTTATACTATATAAATGTAATATTATGTCAGTCACGTTTTTTTTCAATAAGATTGAGTTTAGGACAGAAGTCGAATATTCCATCAACACCATATACTACCATATTATACAGGGGGGAAATAATAACTTCATTATACTATACGTCTATACATGCATGCATAAAACACGTTCATATTACATAAACACCTGGCTATATCTAGTGAGTTAATAAATAACTTTGAACCTTCACGGTCTGTCTATCATGAGCCAAAACAAGTCTAATTAGATAAAAATGCATTCGCATAATTATAAGGTTTATGTCTCCACAAGGGAAGGGAGAGAGCGAGATAATTTGAACATAAATCTATTTTTTTTTCGTATAGATATATAATATTATAATATTCTACAAGATCAAGAGTAAATAATATTATGGTTTTATATTCTAGCTATCTGAGCTATCTAAAAATCTAAGGTAATCTGCTTTTAGTTATATCATTGAAACATAGGGAGGCAAATAATCATCAAAATTAGATTGTAGTTAGGTTAATCAAACCTGTTTTTGTATAATATGCTATCTGCTTGAAAAAAAAAAATTATCATATTCAACATATTTTACGTGTTTTAATAAATAAATAATCAGGATTATTTAAATAAATTATTTTCGATAAACAATATTATTAATTAGGACCTACTTACTGAAAACCGTATAATTGTATTATAATCACAAAATCATATACCTACACATAGTGCCTATGTAGATATAGATACACGGATAATTATTATTCGTTTAATTCATTACACAACAATAATAATTAGTGTACTACTATAATTTGCATTTTGCGCATATAAATGTAAGATAAGTACCTATTATATATTTAAATACACGTAGCAGTACAGTGCGTAATTGAATCCGATCAGAAGCGGTCTACAACTATTACTGAGGATAAGTAATAAAATCATTAATTATACGTACAAAACAGTACGTATAAGACGCATGTACACGTTGCTTTTAAATTGTCTTTAATTATCGTTTCCATTCCCGTTATTAGGCGGTGTATAATAATATAATTTATATAATAAACAATATCTTACGTACGAGTCGTGTGTTCATAAAACGCATCGCCGGTTGAAATGCATACACACCGGCACGAGTGAACGGTAATTGCCCGTTTACTATTGTCTATTTAATACATAATATTACATAATGTACGTATAGTAATCGCGGTATCGGGGGACAGAGGCATTATAATATTTGCCATTTCTTTACTTTTGTATTCACACACGAGCGCGCAGTACAGTGTATTACGAAAATCCGACAAGATGATTGCATTGAAATTGAATATTATAAATAATACGCGAGATCTTCCCAATACATCCACTCTGTATAAAATAATATTATATTTAAAGGTCTCGAACTGGGAATCGTTTGACGATCGTATATTATTATCCAAGATCCGCAGTCGTATACTGCAGTGCAGAATTAGTACGAACTGTACGTAGACTGTTCATATTATGTGTATAGGAATTTTGCAACAATATAGACTCAAGTGTACAGACTACAGACATAGGTACTATATACTACAGCAAAAATAATAATAATAAACGGTCACCGATTTGGTTTTATTATTTCTTTTCCTCTCGCACAAACACGTCTTGTCTAGCGTACATATATAGCACCGATATTAGTGATGGAAAAAAATCATCATTGCTACGAAACATCATATTATATGGTGTACTACGCAGGCGCGATGACGAGTGGGCACGAGGGACGATGAAACTTTATAGTAAATTGGCTTTGATTGACGGACACCACCAGTTACCGACGTTACCGTTGCGACAATGGAGTATGGACAAATACGCAGTGCAGTTACAGTTATCTACGACGTGTAATAATGTACATTTTTTTCTCTTAGCGAACGTTTCGTAATATGGAACATCGGCGTCGTTTACGGCTCAAGTATACATAATGGCGTATTTCAAATAACATTTTTACGGTTTTCAATTTTTCGTAGTGGGATTTTAATTGGAATTTAATAGTAACAGCGGCCGCTAAAGCAGACTATTATTATGTACGGTCTAAATGAACCAGACAATATGATAGAATATGACAAAAATATCACAGTCCCTACTTCCTAAGTATAATGTATCGGCGTCGATTCAATAAATTGTGACATTATTTAGAGTCATTATACTATAATAGTCTTTAAAACAGTTATAAGTAATTATACGATGGCAGTTGATTATAATCATCGCATTACCTACCTCCCGTAATCCCGTCTAATGTCTGTGTATATTTCTATATACATAATATGATAACAATTTTGGACTACTTGTATCTCGGAAGACCTCACAATATTATGAAATATTAATTACGATCATGATCCGCTACTGCAGTAATAGTATTGTCTAAAAAATTCACGCTGTGTCCAAAATGGAACGCATTTTTAAGAATGGGCTACCCATAATAGGCATATTTGATTTCCAACTCTGACAAGGTAAAAATAACGGCGTAGAAACGGAAACCACACCCAACAACCGAGATGATATAGGTACCCTAATACAATTTTCCCCTTTTGGCTTTTGGAATATCGCGTGTGATCGAATATGTTTTGCTATATGGCTGTGACGCACACCATCATGCCCATTATTATAATACGCACTTTACCAAAAATGTCCTGCACCCTATCACAAATTCAAAAAAGATACCTGCCGAGGAAAAGGGATGAGAAAGTAAACATAATATAATAATATTATGTTTTCATATACGAACGATGTTTGCACGAACTCATGTATCAAATATTTTTAAATAAATTATCATCATCCATAATTAAACACTTTTTAGCCTAACCAAGTGGCTATACTATAAACTTTATTATTGAAGTGAATAGATCATAGTGAACTATTGTAAACAACACTACTATTGCGGTTTTGAATTTACAATAATATTAGATTACCAACTGGCAACTTCCTAAGTTATAGCGTATTAGTGTATTATATTTTATATATATATATTATATATACATATACATTATACATACCACATACAGTATAATATATAATATAGGATATTATAATGTATAAAGGGAGGGATATAAAAATAAAAAAGATACCTAAGTAATACCTACTACCGAAGTAGTGAGGTCTAATCAGACAGTTTTAAAATGATAAATCATAAATATATAAAATATTGAAAATACTAAAATTAAAGTATACTTTTTTTTTATAAATTAACTATGTGTATCGTATATGCAAAAAAAACTATCAATTAACATTAACAATGACCGCGTGACAAGTCTGTAAACAAAATTATTACAAATAAATGGATAATTTTGCCAGCGAATTGTTAATTTTTAAAAAAATATAAATACAATATGCACAATATGAATATTTGATTTTAACACGTGTGATTGGTAAAATATATGATCTCGTGAATTAAAATTGAGATGAGAAAAATTAAGTAGAAAATAATGTATAATATGTTGATGAGATATTATACAAAAATAGATTAAAATTACATTATAATTGAATGATTCGTTTACTGAAAATTGATATACAAAAAATTGAAAATTAAAATTAAATTATCTTTTAGCATAAAAAAAAGTAAAAATGTTATAAGAAACGACTAAAATAGGTAGGATTTATTTGATAGAGTATATGAAACTAAGACTGCAAATGTTTTCTAAAATATTAAAAAAAATATCCGTGGACTTAAATAAAAATTAGAAATAACAAAAAAGTGATAATAAAATGTCAACGATTGTAGGTATTTTAAAAACACATTTATGGGTTTTTGTTTGTAATACCCGTAAATTCATACTTTATAGGTACTTTCTAGAAATTATTAAAGCTCTGTATACCTCAACAGTAAGCATTTAATTATGCTTGAATATGTTCAAAATTATTGTTCTTCAGATCTTCAAAGGAAATAAATAATAATCTTATACCTTTACTCTATAGACTGTAGAGTAGACAGACTATTATATCGACAATAGGAATAACTATATACCTATATAATAATTATTATCAGGAATAATATCTGTCAGTATAAAGTACTAAAGTATAAAGTAGGCTAATGTACCGATGGAGGTCAAACACTAGTCGTTTGAAAGAATTTTTGAATGGACCAGCCAATCACACGAATCAAATTACAATTAATAAATATTTGCACACATTATATAAGTAAACAAAATGTTTTAGGTTTTGATTTGAAAACAATTTTAAATTACCTATTGTGGAAAACTAGGATAAAATAACAATTAAATATAATTAAACAAATATAAAATATAAATTTAATATTTCATAATATGGGCAATATATGTAGGGTACAATAACTGTATTTGCATACGAAGATGTCCAATCACCTAGGAGGCGTCTATCGATGGTTAAATTAAATCACGACACAGTAAATAATTACATACCTACTTTTAACTAATATAAAATAGACAATAGAAATATAATGCAAATTAATTAAATTTTCTTAAAATAAAACATTAGTATAATACTATCGTAGTGTTTATTTATTCTTAATCTTCGATCGTAATTATAAATTATCACTGAATTATAATAAAATGTACTATTTATTATTAAATAATAGTATTATGTATGTACTACTCATTTTTTATTCATGATTAATAAATCTAAATAGTGGATACTGGATAGGTAAGAAGAAATTAGAAAACCATGAAGATTATTATTATTATTATTATTATCATTAATCTTCATGTAAAAAACATAAAATTTCGATATTAGTGATAATAATATTATTATTGTTTTTATTGTAGATTAAAGTAATAATATTATTTATAAATGTTGGTACCACTGTAATGGTCTACGGAAGGCGCAGCGCAAATCGAATTATTGATTTCTTATCAGATTTTTTATTTTTATGGTTTTAAAAACTTGAGATTAACTAATTTTAATTTAACAAAATCACATATTGTTTTTTAAGTTTTAGACTAATGTTTTAATAAATATTTTGATTTTAAATAACTACTCAAGTGAAGGTTTTGTTAATATCTCATATTTTTTTTTTTTTAATTTCAACTTGTATCTAGTCAATTAAAATATATTTTATATATTCTACAATATAACATACATATGGCTAATATAGAGAAGATTATATGCAAAGGTTTAAGTAATAAGAAAGATTATTTATTGCATAAATTAAAAAATGGTATGAAATGTTTGTTAATAAGTCAGCCAGATAATGGATGTACAACTACTACAAATATTAAGCCTGAGATCAATAGATTGTCTGTTACCAGCACAGATGAAAATGATCATTCATCAACTGACGAGTCCTATTCAAGTGATGAGGAAGAAACACAAAAAGAAAGTGACTCATTTGCAATGTCTCTATGTGTTCATAATGGTAGTTTTAGTGATCCTGTTGAGGCACAAGGACTAGCACATTTATTGGAACACATGGTTTCAATGGGGAGTAAACGTTATCCAGCAGATAATCATTTTGATCGGTTTTTGTATCGAAAAGCTGGCTATTCTAATGCTGAAACTGGATGTGAATACACAAATTATCATTTTGAAGTGCCCATGGAATATTCTCAAGAAGCATCAGATATATTCGCTAGTATGTTTCAAGCACCTAAATTAGCAAAAGAATCAATAGATAAAGAAAAGCAAGTTGTAGATTCAGAATTTCAAATGGCTATTTCCGATGATGATAGTCGTATACAGAGGTTTGTACAACAATAATAAATAATTTATACACAATTCATAATTTTAAAATTTTGAATTAGATTGATATCAATATGTGCTGATAAAGAAAATCCTGCTGGACAATTTTTCTGGGGAAATTTGGATAGTCTAAATCATGAAAATTTGAACGAAATGGTAGTAGACTTTTGGAAAAATCATTATTCGGCCAGCCGTATGACTCTAGCGGTTCAAAGTAAACAACCAACACATGAAATGGTTGAATGGATTGATAATTTATTTAGTGAAGTACCAACAGATAATCAACCACCACCAGTATTTAAAATTAGTCAAGATCCATTTTGTCCAGAACTTTTTCACAAAATGTTCAAAATTGTATCAGTAAGTTCTACTAAAAGCATAATATTTACTTGGTATTTACCACCAATTATTGAGCTTTACAAAATTAAACCTTTAGAATACATTGCTTGGATAGTAGGTCACGAGGGTAAAGGGACACTGATTAATTATTTGAGGAAGTTAAACTATGCGATGGAACTTGAGGCTGGAGTTGAAGACGACTTTTATAGTAATAGTATTTATAGTTTATTTTCCATAACAATTGAACTGACTGATTTAGGCTTACAAAATGTTAATGAAATAATTGAGTTAACTTTTAGTTATTTGAAATTAATCAAAGAAAAAGGAATATCTGAAGATATTTTTAATCAAATTCAAATTTTAGCAGAAAATGACTTTAATTTTGCTGAAAATAAAACAGCCATTAATCATGTAAAAGAACTTTCTCAAAATATGTTGTGGTACGATGAAGAAGATTATATAAGTGGTCCAGCATTACTTTATGAATATTCACCAGAAACAATTGCAAAGTTTTTAAGCTTACTAACAGTAGAGCGTGTAGCCATATTTATATTAGCTAAGGAATTTGATAACTCTGATGTATTTATTAAGGACCCAATTTTTGGAACAAAATATTTAGCTGAAAGTTTAACAAAGGAATTAGAAAACAAACTGTCAAAAATTACACCTCATCCATTTTTTAAAATTCATAGTGATAACCAATATTTAACCAAAAACTTTTCAATTTTATCCCAAAGTACAGACACAAAATATCCTGAAAAAGTATTTGAAAACGATCATATTGAATTGTGGTACAAACAAGATAACCAATTTAAACTACCTAAAAGTTATATCATGTTTTATTTTATTACTCATCTACCTTCAAAATCACTTGATAACTATATGTGTATGGATTTGTTTTTTGATTCTGTTGTATTTTTGTTAAATGAAGAAACATATCCTGCAATAATGGCACAACTAAATTACAGTATAAGAGTATTTATAACTGGATTTGAATTAGCATTTAATGGTTTTAATGAGAAATTACCATTACTTATAGACATAGTAATAAATTGTTTGAATAACTATGCAAGCTTGATGACTGAGGAAATATTTACCATGATAAAGTCCAAAGCTATTAATAGACTTAAAAATAATCAGTATGATTTGGACTATGTTCCATCTGATTTAAAAAATAGTTTAATTCAAGATCCTGATTGGTATTTAGATAAACGACTTAAATATTTGGAAACCTTGGAGTACAAACAAATTCTTACATTTTATGAACAACTTAACACTTTATATTGCAGAGCATTAATACAAGGAAATATAAATCAGACCCAAGCTATTGAAGTTTCAAAAAAAGTTGTAAGTATGTTAAATTACCAGCCATTAGCAAAAGAATGTTTTCCAACTGTGTTAATTAAACGTCTCAATCAAGGTGATTTCAGAATAAAAATGGCAAACTATAATCCAAAAGATAATAACTCGATGGCTTATAAATATTATCAATTTGATAAAAATGATATAAATGATTCTGTAAAATATCATGTACTACAGTCAATGATGGAAGAATCAGCATTTGATGAATTACGAACAAAACAATGTCTCGGCTATGATGTACAACTAAATGTAACTGCTACTTACCATCATTATGGATTTTATTTTAAAGTGGCACATCAAAAGAATAAATTTGAAACAAAATATGTATTTGATAGAATGGACGACTTTTTAAAACAGTTTTGGGAAAACTTTAATGATCCGGATGAAGTTGATAAAGTAAAGATGCATTAATTGCATTAAAAGCATCGCCTGATGATTGTTTAGGACAAGAATTTAGCAGAAATATAAATGAAATTCTGGAAGGACGTTTCAAATTTAATAGATTGGAATTAGAAATTGAAGCACTAAATAATATGACATATGACGATGTCAAAAATCTAAAACAAGGGTTTTTAAATGGTCGGGCATTCAGTGTTGAAATTATCGGCAATTGTAATGAAGAAAATTCGAGTGATGAAAGTCCGCCTATTAAAAAAATGTGCCTAGAAGAAAATGAAAATTTTATATATATTGAAAATGTTGAACAATTTAAAAGCACCTTAAAACCCTTTTAACAGAATTATTAATATAAATACATATTTGTTGTGTTTCTGTGAAATATTACTAATACAAATATATATTTCTATATTTTATTTATACCTATATATTAGTTTTTTTTTTAACTAACAAACCTAATTTAACTGAAAACCATGCTAGTTTTAGTTAGGCTAGGTTAAAGTCAGATCAATTACAAATGCCATATGAAGTAAATAGGGTGATATGTAACAGTTGAAAATGGTGTACGAAAATACGAGTAGTTTTAATTCTAATTACGATGATATTTCCTTCAAAATATTTTCAAAGAAATATTGGATTGCATTTTGTGTTAAATATTATACATTCATCTATACAATTCTGTAATTAAAATATAAATATATGTAATTTAGCATATTAACATAAACAATGATTATGGTTGAATTCATATTGATTCAATTCATATTTTCAGTTGTTTTAGTATTAATACATTATTTATATGATAAAATATATACCATACAACGTGGTATAAAATATTAAAAACAATACTGAAAACTACATATAAAAATTTAACTTATTACTTACATTTGTTGATAATTGACTCGTCAATGTATGAACTTTATCTTGTGCTTCACTCAAATCTCTTCTCAAACGTCTGACTTCTTGTGCATGTTTTTCATCTGCGCCCATTCCACTATACAAAGATGATGATCCCGTTGATATCAAACTTAAAGCTGATCCATGAGCTAATAATAAATACAATTTAATAGATTTATTTATATACACATATAAATATATATAAATATTTACGTACCGTCATCATCTTTTGTATTAATTTTACTCATTATAGAAGCAGCATATGGAGATGAAATTATTGTTCTATGGTTTGGTTGAGGGGATTGATAATTATAACGGCTTATTGGTGTTGGGCTAGTTGGTTGTGAAGCATGGGGGTAAGTTCTATGGTCAGACCGATTAGAAGATGCATAAGGTATACTGTAATATGAATCTGGATCATCTGAACGTTGCAACATAGATGGATATAGTTTTTCTGATTTTGTTGATCTAAAAGAATAATTTAAACAATGAATAGTATATAAATAAATAAAATACATAATTTATAATTTATACTTCATAAATTATTGTGTGATTATTGCTTATAAAAATTAGTGATTGTAAAAAGCTAAAATTATATTCCTGGGAAGTGAAAAACTGAAAAGCAACAACCGTGTAAAAATATTCAATATTGAAAGTACAAATTTTTGGCTATTTGCCTACCTTGGAAATGTCCGATCTCTTAGGTAGCTGCAAATAAATTACAGCATTAAATTTCCCCAAAGTTATTTATTTAGCCATAGGTAATGTATAAAAAATTATTATTAATAAATAATTATTTCTTTTAACATACTATATCAGAAAACAATTGTAACTACAAACCTGATGCTATTGCTTCTTGATATTCTATTTGCCTGACTAGGTGATGGACTAGTATTTGGAGATGCAGAAGTCATTAATCGTGAATGAGTTAAACTTGCTCTATGGTGTAATTGTGCAGGAAGTGATTCAATGCTCTCAGCTTCAATCATACCTCCTAAATCAATGAAATTGTGAAATTATTTTACATTCTCCATTAAATAATATAAATTGTGGTACCTATAGCACCAGTCCTAGAAGGCAGAGAAGCTGTATAATGAGGTGGAACAGGACTGTGTCTTGTCCATGTTCCATATGGACTGCCAATTTTAGCTTCTTGTTCAGACTGATTTGCCATAAGTCTTTCCCTGACACTTTGTGACAGTTGAGTAGCACTCGGACCACTTACAGAATATGTCTTCATATCAGTTTGGGTACCGCCAGAAACTTTCACCTTAAATTAAAGTTATATTTTACTAAACATATAATTTAATTTAAATACATTCATAAATGTTATTTTAAATTACTTTAGTTCTAGGAACGGCTGAAACTTGAGCTGTTCTTGGGTCTCCTTTACCATTAGAACTGGATGTGGATCTTTTAACATAACCAAAGCTTTGAGGAACACTACCTCTAGCTTTAGTTTTGTCACTTCTAGACTTTCTTTCCATATAGTCCATGTTATGTAAGTCTTCGCGAGATCCATCTTAATAATATATTTAATATATATTTATTTATTTTTTGTATATTTATATATTTTAATAGCATTAAAAAATCTTTATTACCATTTGATCGTTTTTTATCAGTTCGTCTTGGACTTTGTTTATCCCGTACTCTTTCAAAATCATTTGATCTAATTTGTTCTGCATTTTTACCAGCTTCAATGTACTTCTTCCATTGTGAAGATTGTCTAATATGAAATATTAGGTAATAATAATACAATATTATAGAAAATAAACACATTTTAATTATACCTTAAACTTGAATTATTTAACTCAGTTTGTTGTCCACTGTCTGACTTTTTGACATGATTACGTGTTACCACTTTATAAACCGGGGCCACGGGTGTAGGTTCTGGAGGGCTAGTTGGAGGACTAACATCAGGGCCAAGACTTGATGAGCCCCCGTCTGGGCCCACATTGAATCGGTTCAGCTAAAAACAAAAAAAAAAAATACAATTATATGATATTTTATTTATTTTGTTTTATTTTAACTTTATACCTTGATTTGTTGTTTAGTTGCCAATTGATTATTTTGATCATTTACATTTGAATCAAGTCCATCAGTTGAAACAGTTCTATCATAAAAAATAAAAATAATAATAATATAATGATACATATTAAATATGTAATTGATTTGATTTAATAATCCTAACAAAAGAGTATTTATTAAAAATCAATTTAAATTTTTTTTATTAATTTCCATAGCCTATTATAAAACTTTATATTATTTAATTTAAAATTTAAGTATAAAAACACTAGATAAGAAAATATTATTTTTAATAATTTATTTTAAATGGTAGCAAAATACAAATTTTTGTTAGTATACAACTTGTCATATTATTATTTTAAAACCATAAGTAGGTACCAGATAAATGTTATTTATTTAAAATGAAAGAATCTTACCCATGTTTTAAATGTATTTTATTATTTGATGGTACATTTTGTTTGCTGTTAATAATTGAACTTTGATATCTTAAAGATCTATAACATACAATTATAATATTGATGTTTAAAAATAAACTATATATTTTTTAAATGTCTACCTTTAAACTATTGTTGATATATTTTGTAAGATTAAATACAGATATTAATAGAACTCAACTAGGTATTGTAATACAACTACAACAATAAATAATTTAAATAATGGTTAGATAAATCGTATTAAATTGCAGTTAAATTAAAATAACCATTAGGTAGGTATTATGCATTTTAATTATCTAACATATTACGCAATGACCACTAATCCAAAACATTTAACAGCTACTACAGTACTACTGTTTACCTACTACTGTGGACTGAGGTTTAAGCCTTAGGGGTGTGTAGTTAAATCCCGTTCTTGCGTATATCGACACTCATGCAGACGGTGCACAATTAAACGGTGCCTTTGTGCGCCATCTACCGTGTCGGGCCGACAACTAAAAGAGAAGGCGGATTGTTTACGATTTTCACAAAAGGCGTTGTGTCGTCGTAGATAAAAAAATATCACGAACACAGCATTTTCGTTTTCATAATATATAAACTGTTATTGTTTCATATTGAATATACGAAAGATCGATAGAACGACAATTGATATTATTGTATTATAGCACGGTGGTTGTGTTTGTCACTGCATTTTGTCCAAGTATAGTGGCAAGTACACGGTCGCCAACATTGGGAAGGGTTGGGTGTTGTTCAAGGTCTGGTGAAGGGTGGGGACTGAGGAAATATAATCGATGAAGCCTAAAGGGGCATTCATCCCACCCGCGTGATCGTGAACAAATGATATTAAATGTACACATTGGCAAATTGCTGTTACAAATTAGATATATTATAGTATAGGTACGCATTGTACAGGCTTAATAAATAACCATATAGATAATTTAAAATAGTGAGAAATAAAGTTAAAATAATTAAAAAAAATGCTATTCGACCAGTCTTATTAAAGAAAGATGCCCTTTTTAAAATAATATATATAACATACGATATTGTGTTTAGAATGTTTAGAAAAATAATGAAGTTTATAACGTTTCACTCCTATCAATCAACCGTGATACGCAGTACAAAATTTAAGTCTATTAGTAACGATTTTATTTACCGAATTAGGCATACGTATAAGTGGCATAATAAAAGATTTAATAACAAAGTCCTAATATGATTGTTTAAATAACAATTGTTATTATTTTAGCATTTGGGAATATGGTCAAATTTTGTTTGTAAAAATCAATTCAATATAACCCTAATGAATAAACGTATTAATAATACACTAAAAAAAAAATAAATTACTAATATGTAAATTTTGAGAATATATGAAAGTAACAAACAAAAACAGCGGGAATTTATATTTAAGACTAGATACTTAACATTCTCATTAAATATATAATGATAGTTTTTTTCGGCATTATAAATATTTAAAAAGATTATGTCTTCTATTAAGATATTCATGGAGAATATATATTTGTATCTCTAAATAGTTTTTTAGATTCTGAACGGAGCAATAAATGTAATTATTTTACAGTGATAAGTGTTTTTTTTTTTGTCTACCATTACCTTTTGAGATAGTAATATTGTAAAAATGAACTCTGGGAACTTGCAATGCCACCATTAGTAGAATTCGGCCGTTATTCTATATCTATAGAGGTTTAACTTATGAACTTGATATTTTTTGTTGGAGTCTTCTTCACATTTGTCATAAACATAGGATTTACAAACGATCTGATTGTATTCGACGTTGAGATAAAATGAATGATCTCGAGACGGAGAAGAAAAACGCCTATGACCCCCCATGCGGCCGCTGTTGTTGGTTTAAATGTTTTGTTATTTTAACGATTCCAACGATTTGACATCCGAGTGGTGTGTGGGAGATTGAATTTCAGGTTGTAGTTCAGTGCCGAGTATCTCTACAAACGATGAGATGACAAGTGTTATGTAAAGATACGCGAAACTGAACTACAATCCGAAATCCCATCTCTCATCCACTTGGACGTCAAATTGTTGGTGTCGTTCAAATATAGAACACGATTGAAACTAACAGCGACCTCAGGGTCCATTTGCATTTCTGTTATCCGTCACGGGTTCATTATCCGAACATCGAGTAAAATCTAATAGTTAATAAATAAAATCGTAGAACCGATGTATTATACGACTAATGTGAGAAATTCTCCGACCAAAAATAACAAACTCATAAAGTCATAAGTTAAACCTTTTATTGAATGACAGGCACTTGGAACTTGGAAGGGGCGATATCCGTTTGCGTACAAATGTACAACTCAATTGCGCACACGAATTTTTAATATCTGCGATAAATGACCCAAACGTAGGACCTCGTTTGTGTACATAAACTATATATAACTAAAACTCAAAAGAACTTACAAAAATAATGTTTACAAAGCAATTGTAAGATTGTTTTCAAACATTTTTCTTCTCACTTTTACAGGCTTAGGACTATATACAAGTAATATGTACATGGAAATTTGATTATCTACGGTACTCTACACGAAATAAAATGACTAAAACACTGTCAACTCGTGTCTCGATATCACGTTTAACTAAACAATAGGCATATAGTAATATAATGACTCAAAACGTAACCGAAACATCCGGTGGTCGACAATAACGCACACATTCAACCTAAATTTGCATTAATCGTTTAGAACCGCACACTAGTTAATCGAAAACTTTTGGGATTACGTATATGGTGTATCTTATCGAATTTTTTAAGATAAATCGTATCATTATTAAGCACTGCAAATTGCAAAATAAGTCTAGTTTATATTGGGAATGAAATTTAACAGTTGTTCGCAATCGAGTCGTCATTTTTCGGGTCAAAATTTGTATTAGTACGCAAACGAGCTGT
This sequence comes from Rhopalosiphum maidis, assembly GCF_003676215.2. NCBI lineage: Eukaryota > Metazoa > Arthropoda > Insecta > Hemiptera > Aphididae > Rhopalosiphum > Rhopalosiphum maidis. The sequence continues at coordinate 64,256,335 of NC_040878.1, read as the reverse complement.
CAGTTTCCAGGTAAAAAATTTTTGTACTGTACGAGTATTACTGCTTGGAAGAATTGCATAAATGTAGGTAATTAATTTGTATAATAATTAATAAGGGTAATAGGTATAACATGTTTATGTGAATTAAATTTTTAGTCCAAATTATTTTTAGTCTAAGGTATACGATCTACAATCATATATTATCAATACAACAATTATTCTCCACTTTTTTCTTTTTATATTGTTACATTTTTTGTTTCTAGGCAAAAATCTTAGATAATTTTTAACTTAGATCAAGGTTCTTTGTAAATAATATTCTTATAGCAGTTAGAATATATCTAAAATACAAAGTAATAATTATTGGTAACTGTTTGAACATTGATGTTAAAATTTTGGCAAAATTGGATACTAAATTATAAATATCCCTAGATATGATATTTTCATAATATACAAATTAAATAGATAATTTTAAGCTAATTATATCAAGACGACAAGACCCTATTCACACCATTTTACAGTACGTTCGACATCAATATTGACTATTAAGTTATAACTTATAACTTAAACGTCCAATGGTTTTAGCGAAATACGTTGAACTTCGAAAACTAAATCGATTAAAAAAAAAATTTACAGTAATATTAATATGACTCAGATAGATGCTAATCCACTCAAAATCTTCGTTCAGAATCGTTTCATATCTATCAGCGATCATCATTAAATTTAAATTTAAACATTCATTAACGTGACTTACTGAATTGACAAGTTGACGAGGTATATTATGTACATACTCGAAACCTATTATAGTATTATATAGCACAGATGAGTTGGCTGCTATATTTGGATAACTACAGTAAATTTAATATTTATTTTCTCATTATCTAATTGATTTATAATTTAAAATAATTTTTTATTAAAGTCAACGATTATATTATGACCGGATCATACTCGTATATCTACATAATTTATATAGCAGTATTATTTTCTTGTTTAGGATAATATTTAAGTATATAAATTAGTAATTATAAACATTATTTTATATTATAAATCGCTCGTGTCTCTATAGTTCACCAGTATATTATTATTACACATACAAAATACGATATACATATTTAAATTTAATTTTGTTACGCATGGGCTGTTTATGAAAGATGACTCATTCAAAGAGGGAGCTCAATTACACCCTATTCACGCACACGTCCTGTCTATAAAATAAATAAAAATATATTGGAAAAGCAAAAAACCAAATGTACACATAAAAAACTTCAAAATCTTTAAATACTAAATACATATTAATAATATAATGTTTAATAAAATAATTTTATCAAATATTATAGTCATATATATCAATAATAATTATAATCCTCAATTCAATTAAAACATTTTTTGTTACGATTTTTTACAATATTTAGTATTTTTTGAATAGGTATTATGATGTAATTGTTTGTACCTATTTCTAGGGTATTATTACAGCAATTATTTAATTATTTAGAAAACTGCCATTTGATAAATATTAAATCTAAAAAACACTACACTTCCCTCCTAAAACTAATATACAGTATTTGATTATAAAAACTGTTGTGTCTACCATCACCGCAAAATAAAACTAGATTTGTAGTTTTGTTTAAATTGATCCAAAATAACTACAGTCTACAGTTGATCAAAAATATTAAATTCATCACGCGCCAACGCCAATTATACCAAAATAATTGACAAATTTATTATTTTGTTTCTTATTTATAATACATTTTTTATTTTATATTTAATTTAATTCTACTATTTCTGTCACTAATATGCCATTCAATATGTTATTTTATGAATAAGTAAAATATTAAATTAGATTTTTGAGCAAATTCACAATACATTTTTATGTGTTTTAGTATAATAATTAATAATGTCTACTAATCTTATTACAAGTATACTAATTTATGAAAATAATAAAGAATTTATCTTTGAAAAACTATTTACCTAATTCTATTTTATGTATATATCTCAATGGCACACGAAAAATTAATTATAAAGAGACCCATTATATTATCTCTCATTCTCTGAATGAAACTATACTCATACTAAACCAATCATTCTGATATATGTAATAAACTGTGTAAAATTAAATGTGTCTACATTTTAGAACTATATATCTATAGAAATTATATACATATAAAATTATAATAACTTAATAAATTAGTAAAATATATAATATCAAGATTTAAATAATGATAAAAAACTATTTTAAAATTGCAAAAGGTTTTATTTATTTTGAAATAAAATTAGTAAACATTAACCAGTATCAGAAGAACTTTTAATGTATTAATACATGATATACAAATATTAAAATATATTTTTTTTTTGTTTATTATTGTAATCATTATATTGTATGCAATTTTTACCATACCAAACTATAATTAATATCAAGTAAACATATGATAATGAGAAATTACAGACGACCATAAATGAAAAGGCCATGAATCATTCAATTTATAGAAAAAAAAATATTTATCCAGAATATTAAATTCTGGATAAATATGTATGTGCTTAATAAGTAAGTCTACAAATATATTATATTATGCAATACAAACATTTTATCATTTCATGAATAAGTATTATAACATTTCTATTATGTCCATTAAATTCTTTAATAAACTTTTATTTATTAAACTGAAAATAATTAACAAATTTTATCTATCAATTAAAATAAATTAAAACTGAACACTTATAATTATACTTTTAATCGTGATAAATTGTAAGGTAAGTTAAAAGTTGTGTAATACTAGTCTTAGTTGCAAAGCATATATTAAAATTAAACATTGCCTAGTATAAACAGAAGAAATTCTTGCATTTTTTATCTTGAATTACAATTCATTAAAATTTAAGAGGTTAAGAGTTAAGACTTTAGGGCTCTGCCCTATTGTTTTATTGTAGAACAATTATGATAGATACTAAGTAAGTAGAATAATTATTAAGTAACAATAACATTGTTACAGAAATTTATGTTTTAATGTATATTGGAAAAAAATTAAATTACAATTAGTGTATTAATGAATTTGTGTTCTTAAATATCTATATTATGTAGGATGTAGCTAACAACTGGGCCTTTTTTAATAACTGAGGCTGAAGACTTCTAGCTATTTAAAATCATAAAATATTGTTGCACCTTGCTATTATTTCATAAAATTTACTATTTAATTATAAATAAAAATCATAATATATTCTAATTAAATAAAAAAATATTCAATATCATTCTTATATTTTTAGGTATGAAATACTAACAGTTATAAATTAGAAATATCTTAGATATAGTTTCTTATTTAGTTTAAATAGGTTATTAAATTAATGAAATATTATATTATTTATATTAAAAAATTACAATATTCCATAAGTAATACAATGCTTTTGAACAAGTACTTCAAAAACCATTGAAATATTTTAAAATTATTTTAAAATTATTTTAAAAATAAAAGCAATGGATTTTTAAATTTTATTTTGAATAAATTAATAAATTTGAAACATACTTGTATATATTACTGAAATGGTTATAATATGATAATCTAATTTAAAAATGTTAATATCAGTAGTCTTTAGTCTTAACAATTTCAGTAATATATACTAAATTTATAGCTATAAAACTTTGCTTAAATAACTTCTCAGTAGATGTAGTACTTTTCACATTAATTGAAGTAAATGTATATAATATACACTTAATCACCATATTGAATTTGAAATTTTTTAGTTAAACTATATAATAGTTTCAAATTAAGTTCTTTATTATAGTTCAAATGTGTATGTATTGTATAATTTTAATGTACAATACAAATAAAAACAAATTACATTCAGTATTTATATTTCAATTTGAGGTAATTTTTATGGCAAGGAGTAATATTATATCTTGTATTATCATAAAACTCAGATATACTCTGAATTAACCAAAAAATATGTATTCCTTAATAATATTGCAAACAATAAGAGTATGCTATGTTTTGATAGATTGTTCAATTTTTTATGTGTAAGCATTAAATACTAGGAATATTTACATTTATCTTTGAAAAAATCTATAGTTTGTAATTTAAATATTAACTTTTATCTATATAGAAACACGTATGACTAAACAATTAACCAATTACCAAAAAAAAAAAAAAAAATAATTTTATTAAAATAATAAAGTAAATTAGTCTAAAGAATGGTCTTAATTTATTTATACTTACTTTGAATCATTGTATACTGGTCCTTCAGACATATAACCTGGATCTGTAGCTAGAATTTGTCGTGATTGAATGTCATATTGAAGAATATCACCATCAGATACATAACCTGGTAAAAAACTGGTGTTAGTATAAATTGTTCATATTTTCCTCATAATGACAACAATAGTTTTGATTCTCCATTATAAATAAATCAATTATTATTTTACCTAAGGATTGTTGTCCATAATCAGAATCTGCAGAAATACGTTTTTCTTGAAAATTACCATTCATACAGTTATTTTGAGTTAATCCTGCATAAAACAAACATTTAAAGTATTAAATATCACTAGTAAAATTTATACTTTGGGGTTTAAATATAAAGTATAGCCATAGTTAATATTATTTAAAAAAATGATTAATTTATAATACTTTTGGAAGTGACATATTTTTAAATTTTCCAAATACCTAATTTTTAATTTTATTAAATTTATTTTGAAATAAAATTATACATTAAAGGCCACAATTAAATGCAATTTTATAATGAGCAATTAATGAACTTCAATTTTTTTATTTTTTATGTATTGAAAATAATATTTCAATACCTAAATCTGATGGTATAGTGCGGTGTTGTGGTACAATAATTGATCTTTTGTATCCTCTTAATAACGGTTCCATTGGCTTCACATTTAAAGCTGGATCTTCTTCTTCTGTAAATGAGCTTTGCTTGTCATGTTTTAATTCATTTAGAATTAAATTAGAAGTCTAAAATTATTAAATATAATTAAATTAACTTTTAATTTTAATTTATTTATAGAACTTACATTTTCAGATTTTTTAGGATCATTACACATATCAAGTGGTTTTATATTGTTTTTTTCTAATGGGTCGTCAACTTTTTTAAGTTCTGAATTTATTTGTTGCATTGGTGCTACACAGTGTGTAGGTTTTGTCATTCCTTTGACAGTAGCTACTGGTTTTGGGATTCCAGTACCACTAAGTCTAGATTGACTCTGGGATAATTCCATTGTAGATGAACTAATTATATCTTCTTTATCTGAATTTAATATCTATTAAAAAATAACAATAATTAGAACCATTGTCAAGGTACTTAGATGTGTCTATATTTACCTCAAAACTTTTTCTTTGTTGATTTTCACATTTAGGAGGTGTAGATGATTTAATACTAATTTTAGAAAGGCGTGATTCAGCTGGTACAGGTGGCCGAACAATTTTTTTTCTTAATACTGGTTTTGACACTTCTGTGGAATTTTCTTTTTTATCTAGGCTAAAAGAAATTCATAAAAACTAAACATAAAAACTTATTTTTATATATGTTTAAAAAAGTTAACTAACTTAGGCACTGGTTTTGGTTCATTTGAAAGACTATTTGATGAATCACTACGTTCTGAACGAGCAGAACTAAATCCACTAGAACTGGAAGTTCTTTTGGTACTACTGATTACTAGAAACATAAAATTACAATATATTAGGTTTATTCTTGAACATATTATATAAATATAAGATATGAGTTGTATAGTTATTTATTAAAAACCTTGTTTGTTGGATTTTTCCTTTTGATTGGAAGCTTTCAGCTTTTCCAACAATGCACTGTTTTTTTGTGCTGAACTGTATGGGCTGGCAATATTAGTTTTAATAGGCATTCCATTTTTTTGACTGAAAAAGAATAATGAAAAAATTAAATTAATTTAAAAGCAAATAAATATGATTGAATTATTATTTTTTTACTTTGTGTTTTTAGGTGAAGCAACTGGTGTTCTAATGATATTTTTTGGTGATGGTATGAATGTATGTGGACTAGTTGATCTGGAACTACTATTTGATGTGCACTTGATTCCAGAGTATGGACCTATAAATTATGATTAAATATAAGAAATTATATATAGTAAATGTATTTAAAAAACTCATTTAATATTACTTAAATATTTAAATCAGTATAAGAGATATGTAATATATTTATTAAATTAAATAAATAACATAAATATATAATGAAAATAATAACTAATTATTTAGTTAATATTTAATTAGTTATTGTTTTGTAAACGACTTTTTTTCTAGGAAAAAAGATAATAATAATTATTACTTACTAATAAATATATAAATTAAAATATTAACATAGTACGAGTAAGCACAACTTAAACATCAGTCCAGTATATACACGGGTCATGGACTGCTGCCCACAGGCAAGGCAGATAGACTGGAAACTTGTGAAATATATGATAAGAATTGAAAACACAAGAGAAACGCGTGATAAGAGAGCAACAGGCGTAAACATAATAATACTATGCATTGGATGACGTCATCAGAAGGAAATGTGCAGAAGGGTGTGGACGACCGGACTAAACTGAAGGCGGGTAATAATTATGATTTCCATTGAAATATAACAATGGAAGAAAGGGTGATTTTAACTTCAAAGTGAACTAGAAAACATGACGTGGGTGGTGGGTTGTACAATTCTATTCAATTAGTATTTAAATGTGTTATTTTTGGAATTTTGTTATGTTTATACAATATAGAATAAAAAACTACATTAAACGTGATTCCCTAATCAAATTTCTGAATTCACTAGTTAATACTTTACCTCGAATTTTCGTGCATGTAAAATTGTCGATTCAAAAGCTTAATTTATTAGTGTATCTTGCAGGTTAGGCGTAAATATCAATACACATTGTATTATTACAATATTTTCACCAAGATGAATTTTGAACACGTTGCAATATAATATAATATAAAATAATGAATTTTAAATTAAAATTGGTTGGTATGTGGGATTGTGAAAATTACTTGCATAGATATTAAAATATAAAAACAAATTGTTCAGCATGTGTAGTGTTTTTTTTTTAAATGAGCACTAATAAAACTTTAGATAGGTAGGCAGTAGGTACTTAAGATAATATATTTGTTCAAGGTTAACTTTGACCTTTAAAACATGACTTTTTGTCACTTCAAATCATAAATAAAACTGCAATCTTTAATGGATATTGTTTATTGAATATCTACCAACTGTAACTAATGAACTATATTTAAAAATATAATATGATATTTATTCAGTAGATTATTATGTTCTGACTTTTTGGGATGTTGTAATTTAAAATAAATTTGAAAATATATGATACATAGACACATCGTACATATAAATATTATCTTATCTTGTTATTTAAAAAAAAATGAAAAATTTATCGAGGAAAATTACAACATATTTTCTCGAGTTGATAAGTACCTAAGTATGACAGGATACAAAAGGTATAATAATAATTTATAGTTATAGACAATTATAACCTATATTATATAAAATGTATCGGATAATTCGGATATCTAATATTTTTAAATTGTATTTATTTAAAAATAATAAATATAAGTAGTGCCTATCTAGTACTATATACTACTTTACTATCAGATAATAAAACGACCAAATAATCAACCTTAAGATCTATAAATTATCAAATATTTCATTTGGCAGTGGTCGGCAATCTTTTTGAACTCTCGGGCCACATTCACAAATTAAAAAAAGTTCGTGGGCCAAACATAAATAAAACATTTATATTCTTAATCTTAAATTATTTATTATATAAAAAGATTATCTAAAACTTTAAAATAATAAAATGTATAAAAAAAATAATTTCGTTGTTCTAGAATTTGAAGCGGGCTGTATACCTACAATAGCCATATGAGTCGCCAGTTTCTAACCACTGGTTTAAGGATAAATCTTGTAATTCGTTAAAAAAAATGTTAGGTATCTTCCTATTCAAACAAAAACTTATTAATTTAAATAAAAAATGTGTATTAATATTTCAATTTCCAATGTAGTGTATATAATAATTAATAAGTATATAGACTATAAAGAGACTTCAATATTTTTATGCGTGAATGATGTGTAAAAAATTTTAATAATAATTTATATATATTAATAGTTATTTGCAATTATTCATCACAGAATAATTTATAAACTCAATATTTAATATACCTACTATCTGTGTATAATGTATATTGTATTTATAGATATTATGTGTTTATGAAATATGGTAATTGGTATAAGAACTAAGAAGGAACCATATGACTATAAAATTGAATAAAAATTCCCACGTCCCACTCAAATGCACATTAAGCATGGCAGGTAGGTACTAGGTACTCACTATTGACGGCAGGTGTATTTTGCAATTGATGAAATCTCTGAGCGAACGGGGTCGGTATACTCGTAATACTGCCCGAGTGTAGGGTGGGTCCAGGAAGCCTATAACAATAGAAAATATAAATTAACAATAACTTCATCTGAAGTAGTGTGTACATGCGTGTATAAAGAAAATAGCGCATATTAAAACGCCGACTATTGTCCATTGTAATAATAATATAATAAGGTGATTTTAACCGGAACCTTAATCTAACTTCAGGAGACGTCGGGACACTCCTGGACTGATTGCGACGTGCACTGTTCGAATTCCCCATTGGAACTGAACACCGTCTGCTAGGGTAAAAAGGGATGAAGGGTCCACGCCCTTCTATATACATCCACAATGACGTAATTTATTTTCATTTTCCCCCCACTCTTCTAAACATCTTATATATATATATGTATTATATTATTATATATACTCTATTATTCGTTCTAACACGATTTATCACTCTAGTTTCGTTAAACATTACCTTGATTGCTTCATATCTGTAGGTATTCTGGACTTGGGGCCCTCAGACTTCTGCTGTTGTTTCTGTTTCTGTTTGTACTTGGACAGAGCGAAGAATAAACCCAGTATGGATTTTAAGTTACCTTCTTTGACATCATGGGCTGTAATACCATCCAAAGCTACTCCTAGTGTCTCCAAAAGGTCTAAACAGCTCTTGATATTTCCCAACTGAAATAAATAATTATACCATTAGCTCATTTTTAATCTAAATTTATAATTTATTACATTATTCTTATAGTTATCTATACAAATGTCAAATGTATTCTAACTCATGTTTTGATAATCGATTCAAGTATAGATTAAAAATTATAATAACTATATATTAAACATTGGTAGTTTTTTGTAATATATAGTATTAATTAATGTTTACATTACTATAATTAAATTTATTATAACAATAATAATTAATAACCAATAAATAGTTAAGTAATTAATATTTAAAAATGTTTAGTTTTAACAAATTTATATGTATATATAATTTATAAACGAAAATCTGTTAATAATTTGTATGGTAAATCTTTTCTTTTTTAAAAAAAAATCAGTATTTATACAATCTGTAAATATATTTTTATGATAAACATAAATGTTAAAATAAAATAAGATAAAATATTTTAGCTAAATTTTATAAAGAAGCCTCTTGAGTGAAAAAGCCATACAGTTATTGAACCTTGTGAGTAGGAATACCTAATCTCATATAATAAATCTAACCTCACAAATTGAAAAAAAAACACATGTCCTTTTATTATTTTAAACATAAAAATCTACATGACTCCTTTTACTTCTATACTTATTTCATTATATTAGCTTATATTAAGACAATAATGTCTATATTATTTCAATATGCATACAATTTTAAATAATTCTTTTAAATATATTAAATTTACTAGAGAAAATAATTTTTTAAATAAGGTTTTAATTAGTTTTGATTATTTTCTAAAGAAAATTATTCTAGATAAGGGTTTTCAATATTTTAACATTTATTAACACATATGACTTTATCTTCTCTACTATTAATAATATATAATTAATAATAACTTATAAGTTAACCAATTATCATGTTGGGATTTCATTATCAAAGAATTACTATCTACAAAAAAAAATGTGTTGTTGTATATTAATATGTTTCTTGTAAATTCAGTAAATAGTATTGACTAAGTATTTTAGTTTTTAAGATATAAATAATATACAAACCTATTTTAAATAACAAAAATAAATAATATCGTTTTATTTTAACGTAATTTGTTATAAATACAAAATATGTACTTACTGGTTACTACCTATTAACTACCTGCTGTAACTTTATATTTTCATAAATAATTCATGCTTTATTTGTATAAACTACAAGCAAATTTGTTTACGATAACAAGACACTACATCAAAATTTAAATAAATAAAAAAAAACAAAATATGTTTTTACTTAATTTATACAAGAAGGAGCAAATTTACATTAAGAATTCTTCGTCGATTTAGTAAAATTGGCACTTTCGAGATAAAAATAATAATTATTCAGTACACGGTGGATAGTATTATGTTATAGTCTTAGTTCACAGGGAAAGCGAAGGATAAATTATAACTATTCTGTGTATAGAATATTGATTGATGAAATATCATTGAGGAAGAATTTGTTTATTGTTTATAATATTCACAATACACATAACTGCACTTACAAAATCGTAATAGATCGTAATCGTAAATATTACACGGGATTATATAATATGTTTTTTCATAATATATTTTTTTTTTCATAAAATTAATTAACTGTAAAATCTGCACGATTTTACCTAGGTCATAGAGTAATAGGCACTATAATATATCTATATGACTATATGTATACATTGTATATAACTACATAAAAGGTACCTATTAAGGTGTTTAATTTAACGTGGTACAAATAACGATTTGTGTATAGTCGTATTAATATTTTATAGTAAACTATGCGCAATGTTTTTATAATTTTAATTAAGTATATGAAAATTATAATTATTGACTATTGCAATCTAATAGACTAGACCGATATAGTCGCTTGTTTTCTAGGTATGTAGGACGTAGGTACCTATATAATTATCTTTTGATATTTAAAATAAATTAAGTGTTCTAAAAGCTTTTTAGCACAATAATCTTCATGTTATTAGGTACAAATATTTTTATATTTTTTTATAATATCATTACATGGAAAAAAAATTAAGTAACTACAGCTTAAACATATGAATTTTAGGTCCATTCTAAAATTAAATTATTTTAATGTTTAACTTTACTTACAAGTCTACAAATGCTTTTCATTTAAAAAGGAACTCGTACTACAATGAGAATATTCTATATTATAATGTAGTTGATTACTTTTGATTAAAAAAGTAATAATATAACCAGTGAAACCTATGCAATGCAATACTAACGAAACAAGTTTTATTCACGTACACGTACTTTTTCGTTTTATATATTGATCAATGGTCAATGGACAAAAGAAAAGAAAACAATGCCTAATGAAGTTTAGATATCCTTTTTTTTTTCATTATCTCATTTACAATTGACTAACTTAGAAATTAGAGCTTATATATTATTATGTATTATTAAACAGTAACTAATTCGACAGAACAAAACCACAAAACGAGTAACAGCGACCTTGATAAATGGTAATGATAACGTATAATAATATATACTTTGTGCTTCTATTGTTTAGAATTTTTTAAATTATTTAATTTTTATAAAAAAATAAATACATATTTTGTAAAGATAAATATAATGCGAGGTGGCAATGATTGATGTTTGGAAAGCACAAAAAAAAACGTACTCGGTAGTTTTACTAATGGTTTAAAAACGTTTTTATATATATATAATACACCGCACACGCACATAAACTATTAAGTATTAAGACATTTGAAAAGTTAGAAAATCCTTAGACATTAGTTACATTTTTCATCATCAACATAATCTAATTACGATTTAATGTATTGTAAAAATCAAAATAGTGTTTCTTTCTCACTAATTTGCCTATACCTAATCTTAATCTGACTATACACTGTATTAGTATATTACACATTGTAATATGTATATAATGTATATTTACGACTAAGATCGTTCTATTTTTATTAACAAATATATTTTAATTATAATTTTTTTTTTAGTTTAAATATTATCTAGTATTTATAGCCTTGAACTAATTCAGTAAAACCTGTACAATTTCCAAATAAATTAAAAAGTATGAGACTTTTACAACGAAATTTACAATAAAATCGATTCAATTGTATATTTTGACTAGTACGCCAGACTACAAATAGTGTATTTATTTTGTATACCAATTATATATTATTTAATTATCTGAAAGTTGTTTTTATAAACAAAATGCATTTTGTTGAGAAAATCTTTATTTTTAAATATTTAAATTGAATATGAAAGATAAAATATATTAACGACCAATTGTATATATAGTCTAATATATAAATACTTAAGATTTTGGAATGACTTCAAAATTGATTTTGTGTATCTGTGTTTAATGAAAATTCTAAGTTTTCTACTTGCCAGTTAAGCAAACCTTATCAATGTATCTGTATAACTTTGAAACACAATTTATTTAATAATTCAAGTCATCACTGATGACTCAGCCTTTGTTTGTCATTAAACCTAATAGTACAGAATTTAGGACTTTACCAATATTTTGTTTGATTTACAACCTTCTTGAAAGAGTTGAATAGTTGTTGTTTTCATTAGAAGAATAGAGAGAATAACAACATCAGATGTAAAAAAAAAATAAGAAACAATTATTTAAAATGAAATTCAGTCTTCTTTTATTCGAAGATGTCAAAGTGTATGTTTCGGTCTTGTTTAAATTTTTAGCGATCTTGCAAACGGGGCACTTATAATAGAGCGAATAGAGCGATGGTTAGCATAACCAAGTTGACAGTATATACTTTAAAAGAAAAGAAAAATTTAATCCCTCGGTTTACATTGAAAATAAGTTTGAAAAGAAAAACTAAAACGCGATTCGTGCAGACATGCAGACGTTTTAATTAGGGTATAGGTATTCGAAACGCGACTAGGTTAATTCAAAAGAATCGATATTAAATCACGTTTTATATAGGTACCAAATATATTCACCTTCATTTTTTCCTTTAATAACAAATTCATTAAATTCTAATTTTTAAAGTTCTATTAATACACTTACTTAAAGAATATATTTATGAATACTTAAAATGTTTTTTACTATTGAAAGAGTGTCCTGTAGCGGTATAAATTTAAGTTTTCCAATTGAAATCCCCCCTTTTTACTATTCATTATTTAATAAATAATATTTTTGAACATTTTTATGTACCTAATTCAAAATTCGCGTGATTATTGATTTTTCTGTTATTACAAAAATTATATTAAAGATAATAGTTTTTAAAAATGCTTTTACAAAAATGTATAATAGATGTAATATTGGATCTTTTATTTATTTTATTTAAACTATTTTTACAAATTATAAATAGGGATGATTATAAATTATTTAAGTTTTTAAATCGCATTTTTCCAAATCTATTAATATCATGAATCTAATATATTATGAGTACTAATACAATAAACACACAAAGTTAAATAACTCAAAAATTACTCGTTCGAATTTTTATTTTGATAAAACATTTTCAGAAAAACTATTATAAGCTAAATAATTAACAGTACAAAATAGAAAAGTTCTCATTTGAAAAATAGAAGTTCATTTTCCCCAGGATACTCCTTATTATAAGTTGTAGTAAATATAAAAAATTAGATTTTGTATAACTGGCAACTTGCATTATTGAAGAAAAAAGGGGGCGAGGGTGCTTGGTGAATCGTCCTGTATATAGTAATAGTAAAACACAATATTCTAAAATCAACGTCGTAATAGTAGTTTTATTTATATTATACGTATATTATAGTTAATGAATACCTTAATAGGTAGGTATATCGTATATGCATTTAAATCGTTTTTTCGTTATCGAAGTGTACGTATAAAAAATGTAATGACTAACGACGACGTGTCTTCTAACTATTTAAATTCGGTTCATTTCACGTTTGACACTAGGTTTTAACTACTAGGATATTTATTTTAGTTTTTTTAGCCGTTCTGATTTGATTGCAAAACTGTAATAACTCGTATTACACACTCCTGCACGTACACGCGATAATGTGAAATCATTACTCGTTAGTATCAATGTATCATCGTAGGTATACGAGATGATTTTCCGTTAGGCGAGTTATTCGATCGTTTACTCGACTGAATCACTGAACTAATTATCTGATATTGATTAATAGGTGCTTAGAAGAAGTAAAAAATATGTAAAAAAATATCAAGTTAACTCAAATGTATATGACCGAAGGCGCAACGACCTCAGTTGCAACTTAAGCACGATCAGTAGGAAATATTTTGAGGTTATAGGTCACTGGACCGCCGCAAAACAATTGTTTCTACTCTCCATTTATAGTCTTAAATTATTTACCCTAACGTATATTGTGAATAATATATATTATATTTAAAGTGTTCTATACATTTTATTAGTGTTATTCAGGGTGTTTTTAAATTATAGCGATACGTGTAATTATGGTCTTTTGTTCGGAACAAAAGTGAAAATCAATTTTGAGTTATTATGTATAACTAATATAAGGTAGCTATATATACTTATAAATTATAATAATTAATGGTTTTAGCTCAAAATATCAGTGCGCTATATACAAATCGTATGGCGTACGGGTACGGTGATGAATGATGATGATTTAGTGGTGCCGCGAACCTTTATGTTTTGATTACAAGGCTATTGTTTTATTTTTTTTCTACCTCCAGGGAGTCTCCAGCCTTATATATATTATGCAAAAATAGTTAACAATAATATTATAGTGGTTAAGAATTGAGAATTTGGAATAGGTTAAATTTAAAAAACTAATTATTATTTACAATTTTCTATAATATTCATTTAAATTTAAATAATCATAGTTACCTAGATATTAATAAGTAGTTTTCAACATGATTTACATAAATTTTTATCAAAAATTAAAGTTTATCATAATTTATATAAAAACTCCCATTTCTAGACAATTTCGTTAAAAAAATTAACGTTGATATTAGCATAATATAATATATATTTTTATGACTCATAAACTTAAGAATAATTATATATTTATAATGAAATATAAAGAAAATAAAACGAACTATTTAAATAATCTAACCATCTAAGCATATATTATAATTTAATAATGTATCTATCTATCTGTGTTCTGTAATCTATAATATTTTATAAAACTATATAGTATATTATAACATATATTAATTAGAATATTTAATTTTTACTATTGATAGTTAAATAGTTTATTCTTGTATTTATTTTATTATTGTATTCATCCTATACTTCTGTCTCCTGATAAATATTCAGTAGATACTTTATAAATTGCATTATATAAGATAATTAAGGATTAAAAAAATGCAATAAGTTACTATAAGAAAAATTTTTAATCGTTGTATATCATTTATTTTAAGCTGATATGGAAGTAGACAAAATACCACTTTTTTTACAATACCTAATATAATGTGTTATGTATACTTCAGTTTAGTTTTTTTTATAAATAATTCGAAATGAATTTGATTTATTAATAACGTTTTTTTTTTTCAAATTCCAATGGGTTTGTTTTTGAAATACACTATAACTATGATTCGATGATGAGGATTTTATTATAATTTAAGACAATTTATTATAAAATAATTAAGATATACCTATTAAGATATTATAAAATTAGCAGACTGTAGTTAGATTATTATCATTTATGATTTTCTAAAATTGAATAGATACATTTACATACGCTTACCTATTACTTAATACGACTAGTATAACGGACTAATATTATTACCGTTACAATTATGTGGACGTTTTCGTGCATGATTTTCACATTAGCAAATATTGTTTTCGCATTAAAAACGCAAAGAAAAGATCCTTTTTTTCCGAGACGAGAAGCAGACTACAATGATGTAGACCGCATAAAAATAAATACCAAGGTTATCCGTGACAAAATTGACAATTATTGTTCTCTCTCTATGTCTTTTTTTCTGTTTCTCTTGTTCTGTTAATGGCTGTAGAGATGAAGTCGCAGGTTTCCATGTGAAACGTGACAATTGGTATTATTTGGCGACTAAAATGTTGTCTAGGTACATTATTTATTGTTAAGAATCTCGTCTAAGACTTCAAAGCAGTTTTGGTTTCAGTGATATATACCATATTATAATCTATATTAAACTTCGAGCACGATAAAACTGTTAAAGTTGACAGAAAAAACACGATCGAAATAACAAATTGTAAATATAAATGCAATTTATTTTGTATACAAAATGTAAACGTAAATGGTGTCATTCCATGTTATGAGTACCTAAGCTGTAATTTAATATTATATTTCCTTATTTTATACTTTGTTTAATATTTTTTAACTATTTATATATTATTTTTTAAAGAGGCGAATTCATAGTTATTTATTTTTAAAATAATAATTTTGGTATTCGGTACATTTTAAACTTATTAAATATGATACCATCATTATATAATGTTATTGTTATTTTTCTTTTAACATTTATTTATTAAATACATATTACTTTTTATTAATTGATAATTATAATTTATAACAATGTTAATATGTAGACAATCATTATACAATACAGATTACAGGTGATGTGTATACTTTATGCATATACAATATATCAATATGCATAGAATTATTAGTTATGTATTTGATTCTTAGAATGTGTACTCTATAATAGTACGTGCAATACGCTGATTTGATAAAAACTAATTCATAAATATTTAAATAGTTACTAGTTTTTAAATATAAACAATAATTAGTTTAACAATAAAAATATAAAAAGTTTTAATACTGCGAATGATTATTGTATTTGAAATTAAAACACAATTCTGAATGAAATTTGGAATATCTAAAATAGCCAAAACATTCAGATAATTTAGAAAAAATCTGATTTAAATTTCCAATCTATGTAGATATCGAAGCGCTACATGAATGTTTTTGAAAATGTTTGTTACGTCGAATATTGTTAACCAAATATAAAACAATTCTGGTAATTAAAAAAATAATTGTAAAATGAATAGTTTCTTCATTCAAAATCTATAACCCAAATTAGCAGTTTTATAATAAAAATATAACGGTAAATTTTTAATATCAGTATTTATCTCAAATTATAGCGAGGTCAAGATTACAATATTATATAATTGATACATGATCGTTGAGATAACAAACATCAATCATTTTAATTTAAAAATCTTTACATATCGTATAAGTATTATAAGAACAATTTTAAATTTTGTTGATTCTTATTTTAATTGTTAGAAAATTATTGCAATAAGTAAAATAGGAAATAAGTATTAATTTAGTTGGAAAATGTGTTGTTGTAATAATCCAAGATATTTTAAAATTACAATGTATATATTAGGTGTACAATTACATCCTATACTACTAAACACATGATTAATTATATAATACATACATTTAAAATCAAACAGTTATAAGACTTATTATTACAGTATACTTATTAACTTACTATAGTTTCATATAACTACATAAGTATTAAATGGATTTGTTTAGTTATTTAGAACGATATTACGAGGTGATTTTTAGTTTTTAATTTTAATTTAAAATCATATTCAAAATTATTAATAACTAATGCAATTACAATATAAATTTGTGAATAATTAAATTGAAAAAAATGTAAGTGCCAAAGTATTGAAAAAATTTTAAAAAGTATTCAAAATAGATACTCCAATATTCTCTTTCTAGAAAAAAAAATGAAAAATTCAAAGTGCGAAGTTGTATACACTATAAAACATTAACTTTGTTAACTTAATCTTAGGTAAAAATGTGTAAATGTGTTACTTAAAAATCTGATACAATAATTTATTAAAATATTAAAAATGAATTATTTTATTGTTGTGAAATAAATTGCTAATAAAATAATAATGTTAAACGAAAATTGTTGTACTCAATGTATTTAGTATTTTCATAAACTTATGAATATTAAACAAATTGTAGTTCTAGTATTTAAAAAATTTTCAATGCATTTTAGCAATATTTAAATAACTAGAAACACTAGAAACCTTTTCCTAAAAATTCTTGAATGATTATTAATTAATTTATTAAAAAAAAAAAGTAAGTACATTATTGTTAATTGTAATAAATTATTACCCATACACTATTTTCTAGACGTGATAATTTTCAGTAGGTTAAAATTGAGTAAGTATTATACTGAATTTAATTTTGTTACTTACGTTATGTATTTATTTAATGTATATTGCATCAATTGGTCGTCTTAAATATCCATTTAATTATATTTTTGATATAGTATTTACACTAAGGAGTATAAGTATAATTTAATTTTAAATATCGTTAAAAATAAGAAATATTTTTATTCACAAACGGATACGCGATTTTAGTATTTTATTTTTCATACGAACACGAGAACCGGTCTATCCGCTGGTACAGTTCACAGCACACTGTTTCTCCACGCTATATTGTAGACCGACACGGACACCGACAACATAATCATATGGCAGCACCCACTATTATTATTTTTATTATTATTATTATTGTTTTTTTAACCGTTCCGTGTGCCTACTTATAAGGATTATTATAACGTAATTTTAATTTTATCGATTTGCTGTACTACGTAGATTCCAACTTTTTGTAGCATACTACAAACATAATGAACAGTAACGCGTGTTTAAAAAGAAAAATATAAATAAATATGCTTTAAATTTTTAAAGAATAACTTTCGCAAATTTCAACTAGATGTTATATAGTTTATGTTTTTGTACGTAACAAAAATAAATACAAATAATAAACATTATAATTGGTGTACGTATGTATAATGTTTATATATATATAATATATAAGTAGTAAACTCCCATTAATTTGAGTGTTTGTCCGTTATGTTTGATATTATATACATTACTACATACGTGCAAAAAAAAAATTAACATAAAATATGTACACTTGACATTGACCGTTTTGGTAGGTCAGTTTTATTTAATAGTATGGCCGTATGGGTGTATGGTTTCCTAAGCTTAAACGTGTAACTGTACATATATTATTAACAATAACAAATCAATAAGCAATAAATAATAATTATTACGACATCATGTGCATTTTGAGGACTCGGCCTGGTAATCCTTGTGTATTGATTTAATATACGATTACGGTAAATCACTAACGAGCGGTTATTTGGTTTAAAAATTTTTTTGCTACGCACGATAACGAAAAAATTCCATACATATTATAAACGACAATTAGAGTTTCAATAATAAACAAACCTTGATCGAGTGTATTACCTGAAATTTAAATGTTCTATAGTCTATACCTATCCCTTTAATATGTGTAATAACTAGAGCAGAAGATTGCATATGTTTGCATTTATTATCGGCATGTTAAGATAATAGTTAATTAGTATGTACCAACATTCATTGTTATAAATCGCTATTTACAAATAATTTTAGGGCATTTTTATAATCGTTCCATTGTATAATTATTATGTTGATTAAAATGATTCATTGTTAATATTACTCGTTTGTAATAGGTACAATTATACTATTTATACTACAATTGTGGTAATCTATTAATAATAAAGATAAGAGAAATCTAAATAAAAAAAATTATTTTTTTTATTAAAATGTTAAGTTTAGAAATATACCTATTGTCTCGCAAGACCTAACATATCGTCATATATACGACGATTTTAAAACGTTTAATTTTATTTTTAATTATTTTATTATAATTATTTATTTAGAAAATATTTCTTATGAATATTTTTTCCGTTAACGGTCACATACCCATTAGCCATTACTATGTTTTAGACATAATATATAAATCCGCCATTCATATTTCTTTTTTTTTCGTCTGTCCTAAATCTGAAGTAGGAAACCATTTTGAAAACTATTGGTTCCGAATTCTAGCTACGTCGTGGGTGTATATTATTATAGGAAAGGACACGAGAATATCGTTAAAACATAGAACTACGTGCTTGCAGAAGTATAATGTAACACTATATACGTGTCATAAACACTCACATTGGGACAGGTCGTTTAGTGATTTCCGTTATTGCAGTACATTCAGAATTCAAATACAGCGTACGCATTTAATTCCGCACAATATTATCGATGTCGCCATATACTGCACAACTGCATAATATTTAGGTAAGCCGTGAATTATTCGCCGATGACAATATATAGCGATGATATCATATTTATATACCATACGTAGGCATATTATTTACGCAGTCAGCTTTCTTTCGGACCTAAACGGGCTACTATATAGGTGATATGTACCTATATCCCGCGTATCTCGGACACGTCGTCGGTGGCTCCAGTTGGAGGTCAGGCGGGTCGTTAATCGAATAATATGTAAACTTCTCCTCGGCGGCTGTTTAACCTTCAAAACGGCGCCCAGAAATGTATATAGGTGGATTAGTGACTTAGTGTGTGCGTGTGCGTGTGTGGTGCGTGCGAGCGAGTTCGTGTGTATGTGTATTGCATGGCTATAAAGCATAAACAAAATGCAAGCAGGAGTTTTGTAGGTCAGATGGAAGCGGCTATATAATATACATATACTTGTAATTATATACTTATGTACACGTGAAACTGGTTTGGACACGCGCTTATCATTGTCCCGAGTCAGCTGATCGGTAAAGTGTGTTAAACGTACAAGACGTGTGTCCCCTACGCAAGTATCTTATGTAGCTGTGCGCGTAATATTTAAATTTATAAATTTTCTTCTACTCCCCTTCCTTGTCATCTCATCCACTCCCTCCCGTTCAACACCGTCCGTCCGCGTCTCGGAAGTCTACGGTCGCCGGGCCGATAAGAAACTGTGCACACATTACACGCGATAATCTACGATTTTATTTCGTTTTTATCCTCGCACCTGACGTAATAACTAATAGTATAATACATTCGTATACACAATATATAATGTGAGCAGAGGTACCTATATAATATATATTATACTGTAACACCACGTTACTTACCATTTGTAAATGGGTTCTTGGTTTCCTGTTCACGTCCGGCAACCGATGATTGCCTGAAAATACGTAAAAGCGACGGGATATAATGTTTTATATGGATTTTCGGGATTTCCACGTCCAGTATTAAACGTTACATCGTAAAACCGAAATGCTATAAAGAAACCTGTCACGGTGCCAACCGTCGAGTCAAAATTATATTGTTGATCACTACATTTGTATGATATTTATTCCCTATACCTCATCGAACTCATGTGTTCGAGTTCCTCGACCTCCGTACATATTATATTATTACATTATCTATAATATTTTTTTTTTATGAACTCAAATACGGTTTATAACTCGGACATTTTTTTAATCTGTTTTTTTTCACTAGAAAAGCAATAAAATTTATTTTTTATAATAAGAAGATTTAAATTTCATTATCTGCGGTGTTAACAAGAAATACATAATGAGCTTATGTTAGCGTGTTATGTACTAAAACAGCCAGTGTCAATGTGACAAGAAATTAATCAACTACGATTGTTTTCATTTAAATGATTAAATAAAAGAAATAGTTTATGATGTATGAATTCATAACTATTAACTAGAATCGGCTAGAGTAGGTATAATATAGGTATACATACAAAAAGCTATTAAGTTATAATTATTAACTATAAAGTATATAAATATAACTAAGAGTTATAAATTTTAAATCACTGTAATATACAGTGTATCATATGATCTTAAATTTTAAATTACATACCTATTAACTTTTTGTAGGGTTCTTATATACGGTGTTTCCGGGAACATAAATTGAGTTATTTTGTGGAATATAATAACTAATAATTCTATTTTACTCTTTAACTACTCTATTGATTTAATATTTTTTAATATGTATGAAATAAAATTAATAATATTTATTTGCGATTTCTTTTTAATCTGTTTTGGAATTTTTAGTGTAATATACTATTATATGATTAAAATTATTTTAAATTAATAACTATTGGCACCACAATTAATGTTTTTTTAATAGTATTATTATTCATCACAGAACAATGATTCGGAGATTAATTTAAATGCATTTGTTTTTATAATAATAAATGATGTGTTCAATTAAATATTTAATATTTAATTCACTCACAAATTGTTTCCACGAGATCAGAAAGCAAAACACCATCAGCCAAATCTTGTTGCAAATCTTTAATATTTTTCTTTGATTTGGCTTTATCTAAATAATGATTTGCCCAGTCTGTATAAACCTGAAATCAGTAAATAATGTATTAACTACCTATTTAGTTGTAAATTATAAAGTAAATATTAAAAAAATGACAAAGTTGGATAAGTATTTTTTATTGATTTTTAATTATACAAAATAAACTCTGATAAAATGAAACCACTAAAGCAGTAATGTGATGTACAAATAAAATACCTGAATAAAACACACAACAACTCTTATAAGCTTATAGATTAATCAACATGTTCAACATGTTATATAATGTATCTTAATCTTATATTCACAATATGGGAGAATCAATTTTTTTTTTTTTGTAAAAATATTACATTTATTGTAATGTAGAATCGTGCATCAGGTGTCTGCAATGAAAAATTTATTGAAGAATTATTTTTTATTGCACGCATAAAAGATATTTCTGCTTTTTAATTGGGTGAAAAGGATGCTTACTATATTTCAGCAAAAGCCTTAATTATGAAGACCATTTTAGTATTTTGGGTCATAAATAATGCAAGTTTTCGCTGTAATTAATGTCTAAATAAGATCGTTAATCGCTACCCGGGAAACACTGCTGTTTTAGTGTCTCTAACCGTAAATTCCACCGTATCCTACTAACAGTTTCAGAAGTAACGAACAGCATGTAATTAAAAGAAATTATAGAAATGGTAATAATAATAAATTATAATAATTAAAAGCTCGGCATAAAAATACTTAAAAATATGAAAAACAATAATATTTTATATCGGTTTAATCTATTACAGTTAAATTACAGATTAAAAATAATTGTACAATATTTTAAATTGTGCATCACTATTTTAAACTTAATAGTAATTCAATAGCAACTGATAAAATAAAATAACGTGACATTAATGTTTATAATAATGCATGCGTGTAGTTTTAGTAGCCTAAAATCAACTTTTCCGGGCGTCTGTAGATCTATAATTTAGTGAATCACAATACTGTATACACATAATATTATTGTACATACATAAATTATAATAATGCATAATATTAAAAGTTATATACACTAATTTCAGCGAACATTATATAATTGTATTTAATATTTTATGCGTAAATAAGTTATTATGTATTACAATTTACGATTTTAACAACGAAAATCCAAATAATTAGAGCATATATATATTTCAAATGTTTGCGTTTATAATTGAATTAATATAATATGTTTCAACCGAGTAATGAGTAATGATTGAAATAGTAAATTTAATGCAAACAAATAAATATATAAATATAATTTTGCAATAGCTTGTATTTTGTTATGAATCTCATGGTTTGATTTGAATATATCAAAAATAGTATATTCAATTTGTACGGTCGTATGGAATAACTTTTTCTTTTTTATAACCCTAACCAATCATCTAAAATTATTTATGTAGGGAAGTTTTTGTCATTAATTTTGTGGAAAATATTAGCCTCCAGGGGTATTATTATTATTATTACCCTCCACAATAATTACTTTTATTTTTGTTATAAATTTTTTTTTTTTTTTTTAATCAAATATCTAAGTTTATTATTTTTAGAAAAATTACCTTAATTATTTGTGCATATTGTTGTTGATGCGTCTGCACAGAGTTATCATTTCGGACTCCCGTCCGGGATACCCTGATGCATCCCGACATTGACATTAATGATGTAAATTTTCTTTGATGAGTTCATTCAACTAAAAGTGATAAAAAGTAATAAAAGTATTGATATATATAAAAAAATGTCAGTTTAAGTCAACAAAAAATAAAATTAAAAATATTTAGTCAGTTTAAATATTTTTTGTGTAAAATTTCATTAAAAAATGAACTATAGTTTTTTTAGTCAAATTCATAAATTTATTATCAAAATTGGTTTGTTAAACTACTTATGATATACCAAGATAATATTGTTTTTAGTTTCACTCTATAAAAATCATGCCTACTACTACTACTACTACTACTACTACTACTACTACTATTAATAATTATAATAATAATAAAAATAATAATAAAAATAAAAACAATATAAACTATACTCAAAATTGAGTTATATACACTTCACCTATATTTTTGGATGTGCTTACAAATTGATGTTTATTGAAAAAGTTAGTGGCTTATAGTTTTAAATATTTATTTTATTTAGTAAATAATATCTAGTTAATACTAACTTAATGTAATTAAAGTTATAGAAAAACTTTTTTTGCTCATTAGCCAATAAAGTAACGTTTGTAATTATTAAGTTTTAAAAAATAATGTCATGCACATTAAAGATAAAGTTTGTAAAATTCTAAAAATAGATTAGTTTTGTGAATCGTCAAAATCGAAGGTACCTAGCCAGAGTTTATTAAAATTATATGGTACTATCCAGCCATATTACTGTTTAAAAATATAACACGCAGAAAATGAGCATGTGTGTATGCAGCCTTACCAAAAAGTAATGTTTTTTTATTTTAGTTTGTTTTTCATGGACGGTGTCCAAATCATCTCCATTAGGTTGTTGGCCATTAGGTGACTGGAGTGAATACTTCTGCAATGAAATAAACAAACGTAAAATAAATTGTATGCTTTTAGTTTAATAGTAAAGTTAAAATAATTTAGGATTATAGAACTAAATATTAATTTGGTTTTGTTAATCGTCAACGTTTATATTTGTTTCTATATTTAAATACACCAATCGTAATACATTACTGCAGTTTATTTGATGCGGTTTTGATTACAACAATAGTGTTTTGCGGTCATAAAAACACTTACAATAATACAATTTCTAGACAAGGTTATTCGTGATCAATATTCATAGAAAAATATATACCAGATGGTATACGGCGTACTGGATAATGCCTTCCAATAGTTTCACTGCAAAATTATTTTATTTATTTATTTTAATAGTAGGTATATTTGAGTTCATTCGCTTTTCCATTAAAGTAATATGGTAATATCTTTGTTTTACAGTTTACACATTAAATACTTTGATTAAAATATTTTGTAAAAACTGTTACCAATAATTATCGTTTTTTTTTTCATATGAAAAATCCGTATGGTACATACTACATATAATATACAACTATACAAGTTTTAAAATATAATATATTAAATTACAAAAATCTAAATAATAGACATGAAATCAATGATCAAATTTAATATTAAAAATCTGAAACCATACTTGGCTATTTTATTAACGACACGACTACAATCATTTGGATTTGTAGTATTTAATATAAATATGTTAACTCTAACTTCTACATTTGTCATAAGTCTACAAAAGAATTTCTATAGTATTATTAGTTCTGTATTTTGTAGGTAACAACAGTATCATCACTCATGAACACTACATGGTTTTGTGGCGGCTAAGACTTAGTGAGTAGTGAACGTTTATTTCGTTTTTATAGCAAAGGGATATCCGGAGATATAATAGTATATTATATACCACAGCAAATACAGAATATAACACTCAACAGTATATATATACACATTAAATTAATCGTTTCAAGCTATCATATGTGATCCCTTCTACAAATTTAGAATTCCCCTAAACTTACATGCACACCGTATATAATATACTTACGTATGAACGCATATTTATATACCTATCGACGTATAATGTTACCCATTTATACAATCATGGATGTATTGATATATTTACGATTACTACTTTGACTACCGACGTGATTATAGTTCGAGTTTTATACCTAAGATATTTTACTCATACCCGAATAAGATTTTTATAATATTATTATAATAACACTAGATACATATATACAATGACGATTTTTTGTCAGACACAATAATATATTTTACTTTAATATTCAAATATTTTAATAAAACACATTTAGGCTATTTATGTAACCGTGTAGTGTGCACAAAATAACTAATCCTCATAAATGTTATCATTTTAGGGTTTTAGTGGTTTACGATAATGTTTTTCTTTTCTTTATATAATGCAGAATCATTGCTTTAGTAATAAAAAAGCTTCAAAGCGTTTTTACAGATTTGAAATGGTAAAATCTTATCCTGAGTTGGTACTTTGGAAAGGTCATTTTTGTTGTAGTTTTCTTATAAGTACGAGGAAAAAGTACCGATAGACTAAATCTGCAAAAAATATTGGCAATAAAATCTCAGTAAACGTGGTTTTAAGTTTTAACTGAGCTCTGTCGGAATCATTTGTAGCTCACGAATGAAATAATTCTTCGTTGTTTTATAATTTGTATAGTAATTAACTAATAAGTAATAACCACTATATTCATATTAAAATCACTATTATATTCTGTATCACTAAAATGACTTCTTCGAGATAAAAACGTTCATGTATACGCACATGGTATCTTGTCCAGAAGATTTTTATTTCGTACATTATTACGTTCATACAAAATGATTGACAAAAAACGACGAAATATACAAATTACATATATGAGATACCAGCGTAAAATGTTAATATCAGGTTTCAGGAGTGTTGACACTATAGCTGTATACAATACTGCATATTTCAAAATCATATCTTCCAACCCCATTTGTGACTTGCAGCCAGCGTTCTATACAATGTAGTATATAGTAAACTCAATAATTCCTTTGCACGTACACATATATACGCACATACATACTACACAGTACACTCTACACAGTCATAGTTACACGCGACCCTTTTTGTTGACAGTAAAGTGAAGGCTACGTGAAAAAGTATACCTTTCCGAGATGCAGAGAAAAGTTTACTTTTATCCGTAATATTTCTGAAACCAAGCTAGGGAGTACTATAATCTGGGCCTCAATGGACAGGACGAGGAAAGAGCCAGCGGAGAATTACATTACAAATCGACTGAGCCGTTTCTCGTGCAGTGTGTATAAGGTTTTAAGAAATGCCGCCCAGGGTCTTGCAGCTAGCAGTAAAGCCAAGAAACTTTTTATTTTTCACGTTCAAAGGTCGGTTTTACGACCTCAGCAAAAGTACAGGATTTTCTTATTATAGTTTTTTCTTTGGACTAATCTACTGCACTCGGGTCTACGCTTTTAATCAATTTGGACATGTATTTTTATTTTTTTATTTTTCATAAGGTCTTCATCCTATAGGGGAGGATGGCCAAAATGTAACAACAGCGAATTATATAGTTTTACAACAAATAATATTTCACGGTTATTTTCTTCACGTCTCGACGATTTGCATTTTCCCTGTTTTTACTCGCTCTCCGAAACCATAAAGAAAAGCGCATTAGCTATACGAAAGAATCCATGAAAAATAAATTACACACGAATAATGGCACCGTAAAGAGCCTACGGTTGTGGCATTTATAAAAAGGCTACGTGAACAGTATCTGCTCGAAGCGAAATACTATTTCGAATAAAATACGACTTCTGTTATCTTGTACCACAAACACTCTAGGTACAGCAAGCTTAAGTGAAAATATCACATAAAAATAATGAATCAAAACTTTTTTGTATAAGAAACATAATATACGTGTAGTACTAGAATATTTTCATTTAAATATGTACCTGACGACATTTACGTATTATACATTCATTATTATTATTTTTTTTTTTGTGCTCGCCAATTCAATATTTGCGTGATGACTACGGGTATTTCGTTTAACGTATGTTGACACGCGATCAGTTAAACAAACCCTAACAAACACATATAGTTTGAATACTATTCGTAGTTATCTATAAACTTTATTTGGAATAAGTTATTATTTTGGAATATTATAAAAGAATTATTGTTTATAATAATCACAAGTAATTTTAATTTTAATTTTTCATGTTCTTTAATATTTATTTTACATATCACACACAAAAATATATGTGTCAATAATTCATCATTTCAATTAATAAATACTAAATAATATATTCTTTTTGATATTACATTTGTATAGTTTACACTATAAAATATTGTATGTAAATACATATAATAATATTATGGAGAAATAGAATAAGGATTAAACTGTGGGTAAAATGTAAGAACAAAACAAGTATATTTTTTATCGATAATATAATAGAAATATATAACTAGTTAAATCTACTTAAAACAAAATATAAAATTATTCTATGGGGTAATGTTTGAATTGATTAATTAATTAATAATTAGAATTTATTTAATAGATATTAAAATGTATTAAGTTTCGTATTTTTAACACAGTAGGTGTGTAGAAATAATTTATTGTTAGTTTAATATTATAATGAGATTATGATATTGATTAATTTTCTATCGATTTGTAAAATTAAAGAGAAAACAGAATAAATATAAAAGTAAGTTTAACACGAATAATTATTTAAGTGTATGTAAAATATTTTTTTCTCTATTCTAATTATTTATTTATTTGATTCATAAAAGAAGTTAAATGTATACATATTATTGATATCATCATATGGAGAAATGGAGAATACGTATATTTATGTATTACATATTGATCCAAGAAGGACACGTGTTGCGAATAAAACATATTATATACACATGAGACTCACAGTAACTGTAGAACGGAACATATCGTGGAAAATAAGCTATAAAGTTTATACTCGGTGAATATGTGTTGGCAACTTTTACAAAACTTTACTACCGTAGAGTTTAAATATACGACAATACGTGCTCGTTAATAATAATTAATCGCCACTATTAGGTTAAAACACGAGATCGGTTTTACCGAAAAAGGTTTTTGAGATTTAACGTATTTTACCGAATTCGGGAGATATAAATTTCGGTCGAGCGTTTTCACATATTGGCGGAGGTGGAAATTGCAGTGGAAAATCGAGTTTTCCGGAGGCAAAAACGCTGCATGCTCGTAGTTTATTTATTGGACGGTCGAGTTTCTCTCAAGGGAATCAAGTTTTCCCAGGTCCGCTCCAGGCTGATTTAAAAGCACCTGGATGAAGTGTATAGTCTTTTGCACACAACACTTGCTTACAATGCCTCCGTACTTAAACGAAACCAAGCAGTAACAAGGTTTCTCGAGCATATCCAATTATAACTCGTTGATCTGAATTATGGTCCCAGTTTTTCCCCTTTTGGGACAATAATAATCGGTTATTATGATCAAATGCGGATTATACTAAGTGAAGTAGAAAATCGAAATTACACTCTTCAAAAAAAGTTTACAGTAATTTTTTTTTTTAAATACACCGTATCAAAATATAACCGTATGTCTATATAGTTATAGTAAATAGCCAAATAATTAGTATCTAATTTATTATATTTTTCGATGAGAAACTATTGAGTGAATAAAAACATTATCTTCTGGTATTGAGAATTTATTGTACAGTTTTATGCCATGAACACATATTGAAATAGGTAATAATAAATTTTAAATTTTAGAATCACATAACATCGTAATAAACATAATTAAAATAATTATTATTTAAATAATGAAAATCGCTAAAAATATGTTATACTATTTAATTTGGGTAATTGGCTTTCTGAGTGAATTGATTAGTTTTAATGATATACGAATACAATTATAATGATCTAAAATCTGTATATTTAAGCTGGAAAATTGATTTTCTATTATTTGAGTAACGTAGTAAAAGAAAATAACAAATAAATAGCCATAGATACGTATATAAAGAGTTACTTATTTTAAAACTGAGTCTTAGAGATCCTAAAACTTGGAAATAGAAGGGAGACTAAAAGAATAATAGAGGACTATATATAGACGATAATGGAATTAAAATCGTTGACAATTTGGAAGGGGAAAAGTCGGAAGACGAACTAAGAAATGGGCTAGAACTGAAAATTACATGTGATGCGTGTGCCGTGTATTATACGAATCACGTATGTAATTATATAACGATTGATTTGATATGAAAGCGGAAATACAATTATCTAGACATTATAAATAAGTATATCAACAGTTAAAAATAAAAATTAGTATGAAGTATTTAATAAACATCGGTGATGTTATAAATCGTATAAAATAAATAATAAAATAATATTTTCGAAGTATAGGTTGCTATTATTTTATTTTTCTGACAATGATAAATGTTATATTAATATTACTTTGCACTTTGCAATATCAATACAATATTCTAGTATATTTTTAATATAAGTACACACTAATGCGTAAGATAACTCACTCTCTTATAATTATTTTAGAAATATACTTTAATTTGTTATCAATTATATTATATATCTATAGTTAATAGTTATATTGAATAGTAAATATCGAATTATAATTAGAACAATAATTTAAATTGTCTTTAAAGTAAAAAAAAAAATTATACATTTACCTTAAAATATTTTTTATACTAAAGTTATAATTGATTATATTTGAAGTAGAAAATTGATACTGTATTGTATTCTTTAAGAATTTTTTAATCCTAATAGTAACAATATACTACCCCATCTGTATAATATGATTAAATGGATAGCGGCATGAAATTGACATGTATATTAATATAATATAAATAATAAATTTTAAATTTATTTTATGTTTTAATGAATAAGTTATAAGATTTATACGTACTGCACCCATATCAAAATTCATAAAATGCACAAACTAAACTAGTAAAAAAAAAAAAGTTAATGTTAGTAGGTTAATTTATTTTAATAATATTCTATTGTTAGTGTAAACGCATTAACTCTTGAAAAGACAATAAATTATTACTAGTTATGAACAAAAAACTTGAAGCCAACGCATTGCTACTATAGCTATATATAGGTTAGGTATAATATACCTTCTGACATTCATTTGTTTAACAGGAACCAACGCAAGGGGGGAAATAATCGCGCCTACGTTGACTAAGCTAACATCACAATGCACGGTGAAATACCTTTAAAAAAAAACCCAGTGATTGACTTTCTATTATACGCTTTGGCTTCAGCTCTCTTTCACTCTGTTCAAGTTTTAAAAGTGTCCAAGAAAATCAATTTTTTTTACTCAACAGTCAACATACTACTACAAATACAGCAGTAGTGCAGTACTATACTACAATGTTAGACTATTCACTTACTGTAGTATTGTGTGGTAGACGGTAATGGTTGACATTGTATAACCAGTATACATACCATCATATCGATTAGGGAAGAAGACAGTGTTAGCTAAACGAAAATTGTGAAGATTGCATAGCTTTTCATAAAAAATATAATATGACAAATTACTTTGATCTAAAAAGAAATACAGTGCAGTTGGGAACAAAATTAAATGCGTCAACAATTATAATTCAATATCATATTTCGTGAATACTGAATATGATATGTATGCATATAAATATAATGCAACTGTAAAAGAAATGTTTATAATTTAATAAAATTTATGAATACCTGAAATTTAAAATTAATTGCTAAAGAATTATTTTCACATGATTTTATATATAATAATAATCAATTAATTACCGTATTATAAAATATTGTTATAAAATAATTAATGCAATACCTACTAATTTTCTTATGTACCATTTTATTTGTACAAATTATGTATTTAATCGTTATTACCATACACATATTCATTTTTAACAATATATTAATATAAAAATAAGACGAGGGTCAGAATCATTTCAAAAAATATTTCATAACATATTTTAATCGATAAAATTATTCACTATTTTGTAGATATTAAAATTTAAAAGTTATTATTGAACAACGAATATGATACAAATATGTGATGTAATGAACATATGTTATACTACTTATACATGTGTTTTTAGTATGAATATTGAAAATATTTGATATTTACTCCAATACACTTACACACGGATACTAACTTACAAAGACTGTAATCTAAAATTCCTGTTCAAAGGTCGTCAAAACGTATGTTTAGGGTTACTCGTGCAATGGTGTTTGTAGGGTAAATGGAAAGGTTGTAAAAGAGCAGCGGTTGAAATTAACCTGGCGACTTTTGGAGGGGTGGAAGACTTTTGACCCGGAGGCGATGAAACTCAATTTGAATAAATCCATTTGGTATACCTACCTACGTTGTTTTCAGTTTCTGCCATACTGAGAAGACCTTTGGGGAATAACATTTTCTTTTTTGACTGCAGTAAAAGAATAATAGTGGATTCGCAGCTTCTATAAATAGGTAATGGGTGCTGTTATTTTGTTTTCTGGTTAATCGGCACAGTTTTATTGCAGGTTGAAACAGTATTTAGAATAAAATAACGATTCATAGTTGGAAACATAAATGTATGTATTTAATTTCCCTAATGTATTTTCGGTGTTTAGAAAAATAGTTATTTTTGCTACTTTAGATTTTTAATATTGTTGATCAGCAATTTAGAAAGATAAAAATATATGATGTAAGTTGTACGAGTATTGAATAAAAAGTTTATAAAAGTTTGAGAAAAGTTTTTAAAGTCATAACTCATAAATCACTGAAAAATATTTTCACTAATAATATTTTACTTAAAATATGCACGATATAAATAACGATATCTTTTGATACTGGCTTTTCATTAAAAATATTATTTAAAAACTGTTATTCCCGACTGAATAAACTCATTATCATTAATATTATATTATATTATTATAATATAAGTGTCTGTCGCCTGTAGGTTAAAAATATATGACTATATATTTTTTTTTTTTTCATTAAAATTTGTTTATTTACAATCTATATTTAATATAATACAATAAGTAAATTTGATTATTATATATGACTATATGAGTAATAAAATACATAATATTATACATTTTTTAATTATAGATATAAGTAATATTAGTGATTAGCGATTAAATATGTATAGAGAATAATTCTATGTTGTACACCTTTATGTTGAAATGAATACATAGAATAAAACAAAAAAAGGCAATAATTACATGATTGTTTTTCTTATATTGCAGAGAAATCCACCGCTGCATTGGAATTTAAATTATATTATTTTTCAAATGTTGTTTTATTTATGGAGTATTTCATCATTTTAGAAATGTATAACATATTATAAGTTCCAAAAAGTCTATTGTATAGTCGCAATAAAATAGCCAGACAACTGTATATAATTAATAAGTAATAATAACGGTTCGCGAGAAAAGCAACATATGTGTATATTATTATAGTGGTCTGTCATACATAACGAGTAAATAATACATGATACACAACATAACGACAAAATAATGTAATTATGTTTAATTTTTTGGTACATATTATTTTCTACTTTTCACAACGTCTAAAATTATACCTAGCTAACTGTTGAAATTTATATTATGTGTGAACTCACTAGGTTATACCAGGAGTATATTTATGTCTCACTAGAAAATTCAAAATTATTGTTACTGTGGATTAAGAGTCTTTAAAAATATCACGTTAGGTAGTAAAATATGTAAGGGTTTGTTAATGTTTAAAATCGATCTAAAGAAAGTTTTTACAAGAATTACTAGTAAAATGGGAATTGAAACGAAACTAAATTATACATATTACAATAATAATAATATATTTTCTAGATTATCATTAAACTTCATTGAATTTTCCTTTATTCACCATGAATATTATTATTTACCTGATAAACCCAATTTCTAAATTTTATAATCTCTCGAGTAAATAAATAAATAAAATGTATTCGATTACTTTGTTACATCGCAAAGAAACGGATAAACTACATACCTAGCTAATCACATTAGCCATTAAGTATACATTTATAATTTAATCTAATAAAATATGTTGGTTAATGTCTGACCAGAGGCTAAATCAACATTTCAATTCAAGGTACCAGCTACAATAATACACCTAAACCATAAGCTTTTTTGTTTCATAAGCCTGAATTGTTTAAAAATATTTTTATACTATAACAGTTGTCAGTTGATATGTATATGGTATTTTTATGTTCAAACCAGTATGCCTATTATAACTTATAAGCTTATAGTTGAGGTTACAAATTGTAACTTGCCTTTATAAGTTACAAATAAAATCATCAAAAATCATTTAACAGCTTAACAACTGTAATTAAAACTATTCAGTTCAAGGTAATTCTTTATGTAACAAGTATTAAGTTAGGTAAAGAAAGAATAATAATTTATGGATAAAAATTACATGGTTTTAATTTGCTTAGCACTAATCCATTTTGACAGGAATAAATGTTCTTTGAGACTTTCATTTAATTAAAATTAAGAGACAATTTAAATGTTTTTTTTTATATATACATGTTAACAGATATATATGTTTAGTTGAACAAAACTTGAAAAACTCTTCTGTTCGAAATCCAATTTATTAACCCCCCTACTGTATTCATTCTGAACCCGTATTGACGTTTTCTTCGTTTCCCATTTTCTACCGAAAACAATCTTTTCTACGTCTTCCGAGTGTCTTTTATACGTATATACCATCGTAAAGTGTCCATATTACATTTTTCCTCTTTTCTCTTCGTCTTTCTCTCTTGACTTATATATATATACCATATCATAGACATAAAACGATAAAACGGGGGTCGATTGCGAAACTGGGTCTGTAGGCATTTCACCCTTTTCCAGGAGATTAAAGTTTAATGAGCTGCAAGAGCCTAAACAATTTGTCAAAATAGCTAGAGACTAAGGCATATCTGATACTTCCGACTTCCATTATATTTATTACTACACTATGGGCCGCTGTAATTGCCGTTTCGACTATATAATATATAACACGTATATAATTTACCTGTTACCTACCATTAGAAGTTATTAATAAACATAAACTGTAAATATTTTCATTAAAATGATAAAACATAATTTATAAGATTTATCAATTCCACGAATCACGTTGACAATTATTTAAATGGTTTTTAGGTTTCCACTATGTTGTATGCAAAATGTGTAAACTACACTTAAATACCTGAAAAGTAATAGTTAATTCATTAATTGATATAATATGTCAATATATAATTGTGTCCGTCGGATTGTTTTGCCTTTAAATGTTAGGGCCACCTACACAATTGACAATGGTTGATTTAATACAAATATTATATTACAATATTTTTTGACCTTGACCCTTATAGAGATCGTACTCAGTGATGGATAATTGTTAAGAATATTTGTGGTACATGTTGAAAATTGCTAAAAGTAACTAATTAAAACCATGTATATTTAAAGTACCTATATTATTTTACTTAATAATTATTACAATTTTCAGGTAGTCATTAAATTGAAACATGGATGGAGGAATTTACATACTAATATATTAAATAATTTTGATGATTTTTTAAGAAGTATTTAAATTTGAATTAATTATAATCAATAATTTTTTTATTATATTTTATATAGGTACTATTATTTTTACAAAAAATGATTATTAGAAATTTTATAATAATATATTAATACAGATACAAAGTAATTTATAGATTATATACCATAATAGTCCCAATTTTCTAATAGACTGTATATATTGGAAGTGATTAAAATTAAGCATACCATATTTTATAAGAATGAAAATAAACTCAAAAAGATTAAATTTATACCAACAATTCAACAATTTACCTAAACTAAAACATATAGGTATTGAGGTACCTATCTATATCATTTTATTCTTCATTTATACATTTAGATTATTATTGATCTACATTTCAAGTATAAAATAAATTCAACTTAATTTTGATTAAAGGATTGTATTTTGAGTTTGATATACTGGAAACCATAACCTGTTGACCCTAGGTGCATTTATCATGTTTCTTTTATGTACGCAAGACGTATTCCGCAGATGCAATATCCTGTAAAAGTATCCCTACATTGTGTTGATAAATTCGATATCATTTCCTCTACAGTAAGGTGATACTCATATAGTCATATATAATAAAGGCACAATAGCAGGCTGAGGATGTCTAACATATTGTAAATTGTAATATAAGCTAATAAGTATTGTACTAAATATCCTGTGTAAAATTAAATATTATGTAATTATGTATTTAATTTATGACTGAATAATAATTAATTAAATCAGTTATAATTTTTGAAAATCAAACTAATTAAAAACTTTATATTGCTATAAAAATACCTATCTATTTCATTGTAGGTATTATTCTAGAATTGTATTTGTATTGAGATTATTATTGTTAAATATATAAAAAATAATTTTAATCGTATTGTTATTTGTTACATTATTGTAAATGTCGAAGTAAAAATGTAAATAGAGAATAATCATATAAAAAATATGAGTTATGACCTTATTGTTACCGAAGCTAATTCAAAAATAAAAATGAAATATATATCATTGTTCCACTCAGTATCTACATTAATAATTTAGTTTTTACACTTTTCCTCTCGTTATTACTTATTTGTGGTCCATAATAAAGCTAGTTATAATATAGTAGATGTTATTCGGTTTTGGATATCGAATATGACGTCAGGATTTATATAATTTATTATTTGAATACATCTATGGTGTGAAAATGTACGTGGGTTGATGTGTTTAGGTTCATTGTAATGTTTCATAAGCTCAGTCGAAAATGTCATGAATATAAAAATAATAGTAAAGTGTTTTTTAGAATCAGAATAAATATTTTGAAACAAGATTTTAATAGTTTTATTTTATTCATATAATTTATACTTTCATCTTTAGAAATTGGATATACTTATTTAAACGTTTAATGCTATTCTGTATCACTTTTATTAGTATATTTCGTATTAGCAAATAAATTGATATTAAATAGTTATGATAGTAAAATGATTGTTAGATTAAATTGTAATTAACACCTACTAAGATCGTTATTTTATTACACATATATTGATATATTTAATATTAAAATAACACATATTTACATATTTTACATATTATTATATTTACATTTATCTATCTAATATTCATACATTTTACTAAATATTTTTAGTTACGGTTTAGACATTTCACATTTAGGCTAATAAAAGTAATATTTAGAACAATGTCAAATATTTAAAATAATTAATTTACAAAAAATAATTTTGTCTCCATTTAAATTATTCTGATACACATCATATTTAGATAAATAATATAGGTATTATTCTGGTAGATATACAATGTCGTAAACATTTGCGATGTTTAAATTAAATGGTTATCAAATACCAATATATGTTACGAGTTTTTTATTTACAGATATTTTTTTTAAATCCGGTGAATTATTGTCAGACATGATCTATATATAAATTATTAATTATAATATCAAATAAAAAATAAAAATACATCTAAGAATTTTGTATAACCTAACCTAACCGGAAATTTTTTTTGAGAACAATTTATAACAATATAATATTATATTATATATTTATATCATATCATAATAATATAATATGCGTTGTACCCAATATGTATTTTGACAACAATTGGTCAAATTGTCTGGATATAACCTTAACATTAGGAAATCAAAAATATATAATAACTATAATATGATATGACATATACAATTTTTAGGCACTGCCGTTAATATTTATAGTGGGTACCTACATAAAAATATAATAATAATATGATACATTTTTAGGTTTGTATTGAATATAATGTAATAACGTATATATAATATATTATGGGTAGCGGGTATTATACGATATAAACTTAGTATCTACAACCTACGTTTATAATATATTATGTTAGTACTTGGTATGTACATAATACACGTATGTTATAATATACGTGCACTGGAGTGGCGTCATTATATTGTTAGATGCGAGGGTGTACGTTTGTATCCTGCGTGTATATATTTTTTTAATACCCGTATAAATTATGTAAAAAAATGGTTGTTTCGCGACAAGTGATTGGTTTCGACACATTTTGGTATTGATTAATTTAGTCGAGTTTATAATAAAACAACCAACTAATACTAATCGTAAAAAATGCCGTAACGTTCAAAAATATCAAAATATACACTAAGGATTAAACCTTTTACCATTTTATTTCATGC
Organism: Rhopalosiphum maidis; assembly: GCF_003676215.2. NCBI lineage: Eukaryota > Metazoa > Arthropoda > Insecta > Hemiptera > Aphididae > Rhopalosiphum > Rhopalosiphum maidis. Next base: position 64,218,548 of record NC_040878.1, on the reverse strand, counting down.
AGTAGTGAAACAATGGCATGCAATGAGTAGGATGATTAACAAGAAAAAAAAATATTATTTAACAATGTTTATGTGTTTGTTATAGTATTTGTTAATTTTGGAAACTATTGAACCAATGACACCAAATTTACACACATTTTTCATGAGACTTAGGGAGGGTTTATAATTTTGTTTTATAACCCATATTGGTTGACTCACATTGGAACTTCGTTATGAGTGTTGTAACTAACAAAAATCGAATATTTTTTTGTTAATATTATACAAGGTATTGGTTAAAGAAATGAAAGAGATTTTTATAGCGTATATAATGTATATATAAAGTAATGTATGTTTGTAGGTATTTTATATATTCAAAAACTATTCGATCAATTTTTTAACGAAAATTTCAAAATATTCTTAGAGTAGATACCAAAAAAATGTTGACAATTTATTTGTATTTAACCTACGTTCGAAAATATATTGTATATCAAATTCGTTGTATCCAATCCATCATAAAAAAAAAGTGTACTGAAATACCTACACTAAAAAAAGATACTTATATATGTATACAGCGTCATATTTGTTCATTTTTTCCCGGGCTTGTCGGGTTATACTCAATAATACATAAACGTATACCGGATGATCTATTTAACGTAAGATATACATTATTTCAAAAACTATAAACATTTTTAAAATATTTTTTTTTTTCATAATTTTAAGTCATTAAAACAACAAACATATAATTTTTTTTGCAATGACTTCTTATCATGTAAAATATATGTGTTTTAAAAACGTTTGTGTTTTCTGAAATAGCTATAGATTCTTACGTTAAAAATGTATAACTCCATAGTCCATACTCCATACTACGTGTTATAAATTATAATATTAAAATTCATATATTATTACCACTATTGTGTAATATATATCGGACATTTTCACCCCGTCGAATTCAATGGCGTGGAACGATGGCACCGCACGCGTGTGCTCTAAACGTAATAAGTGTATAATACACGCGCATACGTCACTGCTGCAGATTTCGGAAATGATCGTTTCCTGCTCGTGCATTACTGCATACATGTAAACGGGAACTTCGACAAAATAAATTCACGAGGTTCGCGCTCGTGAGTCACGCGGGAGTGCTGTATGGTGACGCGGTGACCGCCGCCAACGCCATACACCGCGTGTCGTGTATGTGCACGCGGACCGAACACGCGCGCCGTGGCCCGCGCGTCTGCGGCGCATTCTTCGTACGTGTTCCGGACACACACGAGACCTGCGGCGGCGGCGGTGGCGGCGCGATAGGTGTTCGCGGGAAAAGACGCGGACGCACGGAAAAAAGGCGCGTGCGTTTTTCATCTCGTCACCGTTGGCAACGGGACGGCGGCAGATGAGTCATAATATATTACTACGAGCTTTCCCGGCTACCGGATTCCGCCGCCGCGGGGCTTCTCCCGCGGGAAGAGGGGAAAATGCGCGGAACGTTAACCTAATTGCGGGCCCTTTTTCCAAGCGCACCCCCTTACGCACCCATCCGCTCCGCACTTAGGATATTCTATGTATTTCGTGTATTATTATATGTCATTCCGCCGTTTCCCGGCCACTCGCGGCGTCTATGGGTGGGTGGGGGAGGGGCCGTGTCACTCGCGCGTCGCGGGCCAAAGCCAATTTGCGTGTTCGTCGTGGCGCCGCCTGCACCGCCGCCGACGCGCAGTATTATAATGTACGATATATATAAATATAGTTGTGGATAACTAACCGGCTGCAACGGTCACCAGAAAACCGGATATACATTATGTGCGCTCCGCTGGTATATACGCTATCTACAATTATATGATGTGCGTACATATATATAAACATATATATGTATATGTATATCGTATAGCATGTAAGTATATGCGCTTATATATAATATAGGTATACGGTGTACAAAGCTCAACGTCACCACCGGCGGAAGTGTAATCGGAAGTGTTTAAATTCAAACGAAGGCCGGTGGAAGGGGGGAGAGGGTTAATCTTATATTCCGTTCCCGTTCACGACTCGTTTAGAAGCGGCGAAAAATGTATTTATATATTCGTTCCGCAAGATTTTACGTCTTTGTCAACATTACTATTATAGGTACTATAGGTAGATAAGGTGGGCTATCATACGATATGATAAAACAAAACACTTAATTATCGCCCATTAATCTTAATTCGATTTTCTAACAGTTTAAACGTAAACAAGACGCGGTATGTCAGTATATTTATATTTTATACATATGTACGTATATACATTTAATGTATGTAATCGGTTATGTGATTAAATCTCAAGAAATGCGATGAAACCGTAAATTGAATGTAAATTATGAAGTTATCGGTCTAGACCGGTTTATAATTTTTATAAATTCCGCCGATACTTTATTAAAATTGTAGTAAGCCTATAATATTATTATGATTGAAAAACTCTTCGTGTAAAAATTTTAAAAACATAATCACTTTACAAATTTAATTTCTACTTTGGAGTCTGATATTTCAAATCAAATTTGTTAACATTTTTCAATTTAGGTATCCATATTCTCAAAAATTATACAATTTTAGTTTATCAGCAAGATTTAATTCCAAAAAGTATTTTTCCGCAATATTTAAATTTTAATGTCATCATTTACTGAAGAAAATGAGTATAATAGAATACTATACTATTTCCATGATATGGTGTTTACCAATAGGTATTTGTTTTTGAATAGAACATAATAATTTTTAGTACGCTTATTATTATAATATGTTGATAAATATTAAATAATAATGTAAGAAATACTTTACAATCCATCACAGTATCAATCCGTCTCTCCAATTATAATATATGTTTTACACTAGTAACACTGTTAGTTATTTGTTACTACTAACTATAAACAATAAATTTGTCAAGTATAACACTTCTATTTAATAATCCATTTAGACATGCAATATTTCCTAGTGTTATATAGTGCTCATTTGTCGTGTTATTTATCTTTCTCGTTAACATATTAATATCATACTATTTTCTTTCTCTTAAAATATTTAATAACAAAATTATAAGAACTTAAATAAACTAATAATTACGTCTAATTTGATAGATTTAAAAAAATAATGAAAATAGTAGATAGATACTGAATATTTAAAGTGACTAATATTATTATTAGATACTCTAATTAAAAGATCGTTTTATTGATATTCGGTTTTACAAGTTGATAAACTAAATAATAAATACTATGTCCCGTGACCTTGAATATATTACGTGTATTATTTTTTTTAATAATATTATTATTTATCACAAAGAAAAATTTTATATTTTTAATTCAACAGTAATTATTCTTATAATTTGTAAAATCCAAATAATTATTTATAATAAATAATAACGATTAATGAATAATTAAAGATCCAAGTATACTTTTGAATGTAAAATCAAATAAGTATTAATTTATGTTTAATGGAGTAAATAAAATTAATATGGTTAAATAAAAAACCAATAATGTATGTTTGAACTTTTCAACACATGAATTATTACGATTTTTATAATACAAGTTATAGATAACACATACAAGAAATTAATAACTAATTACAACCAATTGCATATATAAATTTATTACTTTGGATATACGCAGGTAAATATTTTTATTGGATTCAAATTAAATTATCTTATTCAAAATGTTATTTGTGTAAATTATGTAATAAATGAATACTTGAAGTGAAATACGTTGTAATAATATTTATTATTACCTTGTATTCTTGTAAATAAAACAATGAATATTTGATATATTAAATAAAATATAAGTTTTCTAAAGCTTCATATGTGTGCATTGTGTAATATGTACCTATAATGAAAAAAATATGTAATAATAAGATACCATATTATTAATAAATAATAGGGTATTAAGTAGGTACCTACTACCTAGTTATAAATTTAATCCTAAAAATGTATAGAATTGAATTAAGTACTTTTTAATTTGTATGATAATAACTAAATCTTAATGTATAGTCTATTGATAAGATTATCTAAAACGACTAAAACATTCGAATGTATAAAAAATACAAAATAAAATGTGCTATTTTCTATTTAAAACAAATAGTATTACAAAACATCAAAAATATGTGTTTATAATTATGTACATAAAATTAAATTTAAAGTAAGTATCAATAGTATCATGTTTGTATACTGTAGTAGGTATTACCTATTAGAAATTATTATATATTATAATTGTTCGAATAAAGTATGTTTCAAGTATAATTATAGCCGTATTATCTGTAAACATTATAAGTTACAACCATGCAATAGGAAATAACCACCGAATGTTACATATTATACGTGTATAATATTTTGTATATATTATATTTTTTATATTATGTTATATATAATGACTAATGAGTAAACAAATGCGAAAGATTATAAAGATAAAGTAAATTTATATACACACTCTTAAGTGATAGTCAGTAATGAATGTGTTAGATGAAATTTTCCTGGATCCCAGGGGAATATGTATAATAATATGTATGCGTTTAATTTGAGATGGAAGATGCCAGAGACGGGCGCTTTAAAGGGTTACTGGCCCCTGTATGCACTAAAAATAAATATACTAAAGAAAAAAAAGTTTGCCGGCCGACGGGAAATTTCATTGCACAGAATTATATACACGTACATAACATGAGCGTTTTTATAATACTTTACTCGTATATCTGACAGGTGTATCGAAAATATGTACCAAATTCAAACATAAATATAACATAAAAACTATTTCTTTTAAATACATAAAGAAAATTTTATTGGTCTAAATGTATGTCTTTATATTCTCAAAGTGTTTTTAACAAACCAATGAAATAAATATTTTTCTTTCGTCCTTACTAGCAGACAATAGCAACTGGTTAAGTTTGGGGTTCATAAGTAATTAAACAAAAATTCCACTTATCGTTTTCAGTCCTATTGTTGTTCTATATATATTATATATTTATACAGTATAATATACACATGCGTGCGTCTTGTGAGCGCGTGTGTATGAGCGTGGTGGCAAGGTGATGATATCTTGCTCACCCTTCGACATTTTATGTGAACGTTTAAAAACCATTATACACTGGGCACAAACACAAGATTTATTTACCCAATATAAATTGTAAATCTATAGTCTTATCTAATCATGGGATGGTTAAAATTATTCAGGCAGATGAGCATATTGTTTCACACGGGGCTTTTTTAAATAATTCATTTACCATTTAAATTGATAATATTTTAAGAATAAAATATAAAATGTTTTAAAACTTAATTTTTATTACATCAAAAATGAGTTTTGTTTAGTAATTTAAAATATTTTTTTAGTATGATCTATTTTACAGTTATTTATACAAACATTAATATAATGCAACTATGTGACTATGCACTATCATAATTTTTAATTAATACATATTATTGTTGTTAAAAGTACAGTAGGTATATCTTAAATATTATAGTACCAATGTGTTATTATAATTCAGAATAAATTAGAAATATGTAGGTAACTAATAAAGATAGGTGTGAATTTCGGATATTTTAAGTTTGTTTAAAATGTTTAACTATTTAATTTGGTAGTTATTTTGTCAAATTCTATGACGTGTTCAATAACAATAGATATAATGAAAAATGATTGACAATATTTATAATTTAAAAAGTTCTTATGTTTTTAAATTTTTACTTAAAATTAGAAATTAATGAATAATATTTAACTAAAATTTAATTAAATTATTTCCTATTTTTTCTGTATAAATAATATTATATTTAATGCAACACAAATATATGATTATTATGTTGTTAATATGCAATCAGTGTTGAGTAAAATGTGTATGAAATATAAATAAGTATAAGTTTTTACTAAGTTTTATTTTCAAAGGGTGGATATATCAATCTTAATGATAAATCTGGAGACTGGATTTAGCTATAAAGGGTTCGAGCATTGAGTGTTCAGCGTGGCGTGCTTAATATAGACTGACGTGGAACGTATGCGAGTAAATTGCAAGACCGTCCATAAAGAGATAATTAAAACTTGTCACCCATTGTAGACAATTCTACTTTAATGTTTTTAAAAAATTAAAATCAGGGCTTAGTATATTATCTTTAAATAAATATCATTGTACTATAATTTAAAATCAACATTAAAATTATCATATTTTTACTGTAATGTATTGATTTTTGGACTTATTAGTTCCTATACGTACTAACTTACGAACATCATGTATAAATATATCATAATCACAAATTTGTTAAACATGTTAGTTGATTTATAACAAATTATAACTAAAGTTAAAATCAACATCTTTAATATGATCAATCAGTAATACAAAAAATGTTAATCACTTTGATTTATGTAGATTATCAAGGAAGTTTCGTCATATGGTGCTATTTAGGCCTTAAGGATTTATGAATTTGTAGGCGTGAAACAATGGAAAAAACATATTATCGAGTGTGTCATCGGCGGGTGTGGACGTTTTAATATCCATAATATAAACAACAAAAAAGTGAAAGAGGGAGTGAGAACCCGAAATAGTGCAACCAAAACGAATATTATTATACTTCACAGACACCCTTGTAATTATCGTCACCCCTGTTGTTGAAATAGGAAGTCCTCTTAGCACCTCCATGTTAAAAAGTTATGATATGGTATTTGAATATCTAACTACACAAACAAAAACGGGGGATGTTTATTTGAATATTCACAGGAAATAGAATCAATAGTTATTTCGTTCCTCACTAAAAATTATAAATTTGAAAAGATTGACTAAAAAAATTACTGATTTTCTTACATGAATGTGGGTACATGAGTTTCAGTAATATTATTTTAAATCAAAAACTCAATAATAATAATATTTTTCATACAAAACCATGTATTTGAAATTATGTGAAGAAAATCAATACTTAAAAAATTATATTTTGTTATAATAAACTATTAACTTATATGTGTTAAGCAATATTGTATTGAAGTTTGGTCATTAATACTAGTTATAATTATTTTTACCGTTATAGCAAAATCGAATAAAGAAATAATATTAATTATAAGTTAAAACTAAAACTACTTGATACTAATGATACTATATTTACGAAAAAATTAACAACAAATAAAAAAAAATGCATGTCTACTACAAATTTCAAATAAAATTACTTTGTTATTTAATCATAATCATAATATAATAATAAGTAAATTTAAAAAACCAAATTATAAATTATATTTTTATTTCAGTAAGTATATTGTTATAATATGTCTACAATATATTGTAAAATAGGATACTCAGAGTTTAGAATGTTTAGATCATACATTGTAACGTTATGTATGGTTGTTTGGTTTTAAATTTACAAATTTATATATTTAAAATGATTAGTATATTATTTAGTCGTAACTAAATTAATTACTATTAGTTATATAAGCATATGATATTAATATACTATAACTTAATATTACATGTACATTTAGTATTGTTTTCTCGATATATAATAACTTTCTAAAATGTATGTTTTTAACAATTTATTTAACGAGATAAAGTTTTAAAATTATTTATGAATAATTAAGTAATAATTTATTAATTATAAATGTACTAAATTAAGGCACTGTGCAACAAACATCTGAAATGTTGTATAAACTTTAGATTTTGTAAAAACTCTAAATTTAATAAAGTACCTACTTACAATCTATATGTCATTTAGATAACATAGATTAATTAAAAAAAAGTTCTGTAATACAGTAGGTAAGGTGTACACTATACCTACACTACGCATTATTAAGATATTTAAATCGTTTTCATACCGATAAATGTCGAACTAAATTATTGCTAGGTACCCAAATGTCAAGAAAAAACACGTTCGTGTAATACAAATATAAGATGATGTATGTATATTATAATATATTTGGTTGTTTAAAATGTTGTACCTACCAGACAGTAGTATAATATACAAGCCACCGTCATGTTTTAACTGCAGTTATACGAATGTATTTATTGTGTACACTCACTACGCTCATTAAAAGATACCTATACATTTAATAAATCGGTTTCAACTTGGTAAACTCCTCGAGTCCTCGTCAACTACGTTAAAATGTTAGATATATCTATAAAATTTTTTATATATATATAGTATATTATTTTCTTTACCTCGATCCGTGTCCAAATTCTAGCACATGCCAATAATATGAGTACGTAAACTGTAATATAAGGTATACTACATTGTCGTAATTACAAAATGTGTCGAATATCGTCCGTGTACAGCGGTGGCGGCGACTGAACTTCGGTTTACAACGGTAATATACGGCACATTCACTGCGCGGACGAGTCGAACACCAGTAGAGACGCGGCAAAGGAGCCGGCGCGCACGGGACTGCACCGTACTATAGGCATTCACGTCTCGATCGGCGCGTCACGTCGACATTTCGCCCACCCCCGAGCGCCGTCGCCGATGCCGAGCGGCGCGTGTACACACACACACACACACACGCGCGCACACCATTGATAACGTCAAAATTATAATGATATTCCTCTTTTTTTAGACTTTATAATAATAATAATAATATAAATATATAACATGAAATCATGGTACGCATACATTCATCAATAATAAATAATAACGATATAATTAAGTCTTTGTATGTTATTGCGCTCATATAACAACTGATAATACGATTGATCGGATTTTTATACTCAAAACCCCGTTATTGTTAGGGCTTGCTATAGTATAGTTATAATAATACGATTTATGATAAATATCACAATAGTCACGAATCGTGATCGGACCACCATCGCGGCGTACAACTTTATAGTGTTAAGTTGTCGTTTACATTTTGTAGTTTGTACTGACACTCATCTACAACCATATGACATATACATATTGTATTGAGAAAATTAGAAAATAAATTTGAAGATAAGCTAACAAAATATACAGTTTATTATATTACTAAAAACTCGTTTTTAATAAAATCAATTTTTGTTTTGTAATTCAAAAAGAATGGATGTAGATATTTGAAATTTTTTCCAAATATTCCAAGAATTAAATTCTGAACATGATAAATTTGCAAAACATTTTGGCTATTTTTTTGGGTTATTTATAAAAATTTGAAATTATTTTCTCTTTTGAATTATTTTCAATGTTTCGATAACATTTTCCCTGGTCAAATGATTTAAAAATGCAATATAGAGCTATTCAAAAGTTTTTCTTACATAGGTTATAAAAAAAACTTATAGCACATCGTTACAATTTCTATACGTCATGAACTAATTTTAAGTTTTATTAACGTTTATTAATAATACGAATATATCAAACAAAAACATTTATTTGTGTCAATCAAATATCTATTTATCAATACAATTTATAATAGACAGTAGTTTTACATAATATTTACTTTTTATGTAAATTTACTATAATTTATAATATCCGGAATTTATACATAATCTAATAATACATATTATAGAATTATATATTTTATAATGCTCGAGAATGAGTGTATAATGTACTGTAAAACAATAATTATCTTGTGTTTTAATGTTCAATGATTCACACAATACTTCCTAATCCAAAATGAAACAAAAAAAGGTTAGTAAGTATAACTATATTTTAAAACAGCTGTACTATACATTATTTGCATACAACTATATGTAAACGTATAGACCGTATAGTCAATATGATTTGTAGAAAAAAAGTAAAAATTTCAATAAAATGAAAAATAATAAAATTCTTAGAAATATAATTACTCCAAATATTTATTCATGAACTCATTTTGTGTAGTTGTTAAGTACAATTTATTTAATTCAGACGATAACTGAAAAGAAAATTTTAATAAAACAGGTTCTTATAAGTACCTACATAATTCTATCATAAATCATAATATATTAATATGGTATTTAATTATGTGAATAATGGCGTTCGTATTGGTAATAATAGAGGAACTCTAGTTTCTTCTAAATTAACGAATGTTTGTATTCATTTTCATGAAAATTATTTATCAGCGATATAATATATCACGATGGTACCGTATGCTTAGTAGTAAAACATTTTTTGGATTATAACTTTCTAAGGGCTGAGAAACAAATATGATTATTCCTATGGCTATTATTCAGCTCTATCTAGCCCCTGAATATGTTTAACAAAATAATTATCGGACTATGCTACCAAGAGAATTCTATTAATAAATCTTATCAAATTCTATTTAAGTTATATACAAACTTAAATACTTACACACAAAACACAGTAAAATATGAGTTAAGATTTTATTTGTAGCTCGTGAATCATTTTGTAGAATGTTTTATTATAATAAATGTAATGTATAGATAGATTGCTGATGGTGTGGATCGCAGCGACCTAACACTTACCTCGGCGCGTACCATAATCCTCGGAAAACGAGTGATGCGTTTCGGCGGACCGTTTTGTTACGGACGATGACCATGATATACTATGACAAGGCTAGAGAACATACTCAATATAAGACTATTATTATTTCGCTGGAATATCGTCGTCGCACTGCACACCTTTATACAATTACACGTCATGATGGAAAATAATACGCACTCGCGGACGGTGACGTGAAAACGAGATTCGATTCAGCACCGGATCGCCAAGGACGAGAATTACACGTAGAGTGACGGACGGTCGTTTACTTAACACTGACCTCTGGAAAATTTCATTCGTATAACCGAGTGGACTTTTAGGGTTTCATGGCACATAATATTATATATTCCGCCGACGGATGTATCCAGAAAGTTGCCTCCAAAATCGATATTGCGATCCTTGGCTACGTACGAGTTGATTTCCATGTTACCTAACCTGGTTATCTAAATCAATTGATTTCGGTACAAAGGTAATATTCCTAGATAATATGTACTACTGTATATGATCTAAGGTAGTATCAGTGTATGAGTTGCATAAGCGTAAATTTACTTTGTTAGAAGGAGAGGGGGCTAAAATTATAAACAGAACAGGCCCGTGGAAGGCTCTGCCCCCGCACCCCCTAGTCATTACATATACATTTAAAAATTTTATTGTAACATTTATTATAGAAAATGTGTATAATAACTTCAAAATTATTTATTTAACGACGTATAATATATAACTTTTTATCGTTATAAAATATTAACGTATAGCTCAATCATTTTAATTTTATTACAAATTTACAATACAAAAATTCATACATAAAGCTTTAATGTTCACATAACACATACCTATCGGCCATCGGATATCCTGATTAGGAATTATATTTTATATTTTATAATTTGTTCTAATAAATAAATAAAATTTCTTGAAGAACTTACAAAAATTGAGAGGCTAATTCCCCCTCAATTTACACCTATGATGAGTTGATATATGTATAATTTTTTTTTTGTATAACTGGAAAATAATGATGTTTGTTTACAAACGCCCGTGTTTTATACAAACGTTATTATACGTTAGTATTATAGTTGTTCGACAATTTATTTTAATTACGTTATTATGGTATATAGTTAAAGTTTTAATTCTAATTATGGCCTTAAAGGCACAAGTGTTCTAACTTTCTGAGATAAGAATATTAGATTATAAATTAAGTAAAATTCTATTGTTATAATACAAACATAATGTAATAATGTCTTACGAATATCATCACAATGTTAAAGTTATATTACTGACAGTTCTTACTTCTTTCTGTTGATTGTTGATAGGTACTTCAAAAGAAATTAAAACAGAAAAATAAAAACGCCCACAGTACTATCATTTATTTACATTTTTATTAGGTTCTTTTCCATTAACGTTATTAACGAAAAACCCCTTTTATAGTAGGTAATAATAATAATAATAATAATAACAATAATATGTACAAAACATTTTAATTCGAAACTTCTTACTTTTTTGATTATATTAAAGTTTACTCGTAACAGTCTTTATCCTTCCTAAAATTAATATTTTCATACTTTCCTTAATTGGAAAGAAAAAATAGTTTAGTATTGAGTTCTAGAAAATAAAAATTATTAAGTTGCTATGACTTCTTAAAATAATAGGAACCTTAGTCCTCGAACCCCGTCCTTCTAGCATAATCATAGTATGGGGAATCAACGATAATAATAATAATTAGATATATACCACAAGGAAAATATAACCTCGGAAATAGGTAGGTATCTAATAAGTCGGCCGTACATCGCTGCTATATAATATATTGAGTGCTACAACTTTCCCTAAAATGTTGAGTTGGAGGTACAGTTACTACTTCATAATTTTAACAACGCAATACAATATGTTTATTGGAAAATAATATTATAATATGTTATAATCATATCGTGATTTGTGGTTATAACACTATATTATATTATATCAATTAATTGGATTCAGTATATATAATATGTTGTAATTATTGTAGGTAGTTGATAAAAAAAAAAAATGTCAAGTTAAATCAAATTTTTATTTACCTATTGGTTTTCGTATAAAATATTTTTTATAATATTATTTAATATTATGCAAGTTCAATTTTTAGAGGGAAATTGTGCGTAAATTTTAGCCGGAGTAGCTTCCTTAGTTAAGCTTATTTCCATAAATCATAATCTATATATTATTATACTCAGTGTTTATTATTATTATATTAATTATCGGGGTTTAGTTAAAGTTTAAAAGTTATTTTAGGTAAAAGTATATAATATAAACATGGTATAAATACACTGTATATTTTAAACAGTTATATAGGCATCTGGACAAATACGGGAGAAATAATGGTCGTTTAATACATAGACTCCGTACATAATATCAGTACATGTCCGTTTAGCGGAAAACAGACCAAATAGACTCATAGTGTGATGCCTAACAAAAATAATGGAATTATAATATTGAAAATGATAGTGCATTTGTAAAAATATCGTTATAAATGTTATAACTTTATAAAATAAAGACAACTATATCAATATATTAGGTTAGAATTAGAATTATTCAAACTACAAAACAATTTTAGGAGAAAAAAAATTGGGTTATACAATGTAGGTATGATGTGTTTCTCCGAGATTGGCCAAACAATTTCTTTATAAAAGGGTGGGGTAAATTTTGTTAAAAAATATTAAGTTTATATTGTTCTGATACTCCGCCTCATACCTAAGGTAATCTACCCATACAGTATATGTATATAGGGGTGTATAATCTTTAACCACTAATAATGGCATTATTTTATAAAATGTCTTACGACTTTTTTATGTATAGTACATCGATATATAATCAAAATTAGTTCAATAGGTTAAATATTATCTAATCCGTACGCAATCATTATGCAGGTTTTGCGGATCTATTACACCAAGGGAAGTGAGAGGATCTTCAGCAGTCTGTTAGACTGTGTCACCACGCGGTTGATACCAACCAACGTGGGCTAGCGCAGTAGCGCAGCAACAACGCCACGTTTTTGTTGGTTTGTGACGACGGTGTCATCGATAGAGTAAGAAGAAATGCTCTACGCCGATAACTATGACATGCATCAGCATCAGCAGAAATAGGACCGGAATCATGATCTGGATCATAATCAAGACCAAGATTTAGACCATGATCACGATCGAGATCTAGAACAAAAAGAGTATGACGATAACAACCAGCAAGTGGACGAGTCAGAAGATCGGCCGTCACTAAACAACTGTAAGTATGTGATGGGAATGCTGCCCACGTCCGTAAAGCTGGCGCTGGACCAGGTCACAGCCCACAGGGCTGCCCGTGTGTGACGACGACGAGCGCTTGTTCTTCATTCTGTGGATGGGCAAGCGGCGGCCAGGTAGATGTGACGAGAAGTTCGGCTGCGGGTCGAGGCGCGCGTGTCCAAGCTAGTGGGTACCGAACCCGGAAATAGAGACATTTGATTCATCGAATCGTGGAGAAGCTAGCGGAAGTGACAATGAAAAACACTAAAAGCGCGGAAATACCAAGCAGTACAACAGTTCCAAAAGAACCTCCTAAAATATTTATAATAATATACTTCATTAGACGGTGTATACCAATGATATCATAATCTATTTTAAATTGTAATTTGTGAATACTGAAAAGTATATAATTGTACGCATCATGTATATGAATACACACACAAATAAAGGGGAGTGACCTTCCAAATGTTTTAGATAATAAGGATATGTAATAAGAACATTCAATTATTTATAATTATAACACAGATATTGAGATATACCATTTAATATTTATGAAATATTTTTGGATGACTCTTTTAGAAATAAATGTGTAATAATATGTATACATTGTATACACAGGTTTTACATTTAATATTTGTTTTTTACCTTTAAAGAATATTCTAAGTTATTCTAAAAGTATTATTACCAAGTAATTTTACAATAATATTAATTATTGTTTTTTTTAATGAACAACTTTTTAAACAGAAAATTTTATCTAACATTATGTGCCATGTGTACTGTGTAACATCCATTTTCCAATATAAAATTTTAGAGAAATCTAACTTTAATTGTATTGCATTAGGCCCTAATGATTAGGGAAACATTGTAAATTTTGATATTAATAGTTTCTTATTATATAAAAATGTTTGAAATTTAAATAAATAAAAAAAACAAAGTTAGTATAGGTTCATTTAGGTTTTAAATGTTATTACTTAGGTAGGTAATATGTTTAACAAAATAAAATTCAATAAAATTATGATTATTTTTTCATGAAATAATATTAACCTTTAGATAACAATTAAAAAACATATTAGTTACTAACATTTTTATCTTAACATTCACATTCACATTCAAATTCACAGTCTTCATCATCATCAGCGCATTCAAATATATTTTCTCTGACTTTAGCAAAGGGATAAGGAGGTGGAAATGCATTGAAAAACATAGATTCTTTTAACTGAAAAAAATAATTTAAATATGATTACTTGTACAATTTGATATCTACTTTTATTCAAATACTAATTAAATATTTATTAACATGTTGATGACGCAACATTAAAATATAAGTATAAATGTTGATACTTAAATATTAGTAGTATCACATAATATTATGCCTGTAGGATACATTATTAATTTAATAAAATGGGTATAAATTTTATATTTATTTCACGATTAAATTAAGATTGAACAAACCTTACATAGCTGAAACGTACTTTGTATAACCCCCTATACAAACCTATTTTTTTCCTTTACCAGTATAAAATTAAAACATGGTATTCAGTATTTGCTTAGAATCTAACATCATTATGATAGTACTCATTGAATGAATGTTGAAATGTCTAATACATTTTTTGATTAAAGCCTATATTATAATAGGCCATTTTATGGGTATTAAATAAATTAAAAAACTGGATAAATTTAATAATTTAAATGAAATGGTAAATAAAAGAGAAATCATAGCTTATGATGCTAAAGTAATTAATTTCAAAAAATCATTTGGTCAAAGATGTGTGTATTATCTTGATCATACTTATTTTAATTCTATGCCTGCTATTGTATAAAAAAAAAACTATCTATAAATATTCTAAAAATGTCAGTTATTAAATAGTTATTTATGTCTATAGATTAATTAGTATGGATCTATTAATGAATAATTCAGATCTAATTTTATTTTATTTGTTCTTATATTAATTTTCAATATATTATGAAATAGTTAACGCTTTACTTTCAAGACAATCAATACTTACAGAAGAATGAAGATAGATCATTTTAACCAATCTATGAAAATAATTGAGATGAAATAAATAAAAATATATATAAAGATTGATAGATTAGTGAAATTGTAACCTGTGTTTTTGTGTATTCTTCACCGGCAAAAATATATACCTAGATTTTTTTTTTAATTTTTATAGTAGTTGTGATGATCTTTTTATTGATAAATTTTGATAATATGTAGATAGAATTTCAGCTAGAATTTCTAGGTCTTAACAGATAAGAATTCTTAATTTATGACTGTAACCAGTGGCACAATTATCGGGAGTGTTGGGTGTGCAATTCACAGGGGGCCCCTAGATTAAAAATCTTATGTACGATATTCCTATACTATAATCTATAATATACACATATTATAATATTTATTTTAATATAATACTTAAATAATTATGTTTTTACTTTTTAAAATTTAGAAAATAATTCAAATTACGAGTACCTATGTGAGAAAGCAGTTAAGTGTATTGTAATACAGTATAGATACTGAAATGCAAGTATAGAGTGTACACAATATTTGAAAATTTGAAACTTCTTTTATTATTGTAAGTCATGACTCGTGACAATATTCTGTGTCTGATGATAATAAGACATAAAAAAACTAATATCTAACTATCTATAGAATTTTTGTATTACTATCCAATAATAATGAATTGGATACAAACAAAATCATTAATGACTTTGCTGTCATAAAAACAAGAAGAGTTAATTTTTATGTTTGATTTTATAAAAAAAATAAATTTAACTAATTAAAATTAATTATATTAACTATGACATGTAAGAAAACAATATTTTTTAACGATATAATAAGGTATGACTGTTTTTCATTTTTATTATTAGGTAAGGGCCCCGGTCTGAAAATTGTCACATAGGCGATAGGACAGTAAGTTTTAATTTTTAGTGCTATAATACAATGTATAGTGTTCATTTTGCAGGGTTTCACCCTATTCAATCCACTTTCTGATAATTAATGCACTATATATTAGTTATAAATATACATTTATCATATTATATACAAAATAGTTGGCACTATATTAGTTTATACTGTCTTGTAGACTTAAGTTTATACTATTTGTCTTATTAGGTACTATTTTAATATCTTATGGTATCGGTAAATAACAATTTTAAAATACTGCAATATCATGTAAACTACAATTTTAGGTTTTTATCCTATCACTTATACAAGAAGAAATTGTCTAAAATATTTAAGTTTGACTTACAACTATTATAGAACCAATCAATGAAACTAAACCAAACAAGAAAATTTTATTGTAAGATTTGTTTCGTTTTGCATTTTGTTCTTTCCAATTACCATATGGCAATTGCATATCATCCATAGTCAGTATTTTGTAATGTATTGGAGGACAAAAACATTCATAGACTGGTTGTTTCTGTTTGGGTTCATCTTGTTTTATGTCCTTTTTGCCATGTAAATGAAGCACTATGTAAATGTAAAAAAAAATATTGTAAATTATAATATATTAATAAAGTGATGACTACCTTTTGATATCCGTCAACATAGAAATATACTAAGATGACAAATTATTCACACAGAATTCAATTTTTTATTTTTTACTTATCCAAAGCTAAAAGATTTATTTCTTACCATTAAAATTCTGTACCATGTTAGGATGTAGATACAATTTCGATTGAGCCAAGATCAATTTACGAAACATAATTTTTAAACTTTTAATTTTCAATTATATAGTATTCAGTACCGATATTGGATAAACTAATTTATTCAAACATATATTATACAATACGTATTTTTATACTTAACTTTGAAAATGTATGAATTACCATATAGCGCAATAAAACTGAAATGTTAGAACTTATGTTAACGTGGGTAGTTGAACACTGTAAACGAGACGTAAATGACTTGGCAAAATAATAAAATTAATAAATAATGACCATTGAATAATGTACATATATTATAATTATAAATATTAATATAGATTTTGACAGGGATATTACTAAAATATCCTAGCATCTACCACGGTTAGAAATATATATCATGGTATAAATGGTTAGTAAGAAACTCGCTTAATAAAAAAATGCTTATGATATACCTCATTACTCTATGACACCGTGCTCTATGGTATACACTGAAATATAGAATATAATAATATAATATTTTGGTAATTCTGAATTACCCGGCTTCACTTGCTTAGTGCGCGTGCAGTTTTTCCTTTCTCTAAATGACATTCTTAAATCAACGCACATTGCTGTGTTTTAAAAAAGAAAAAAATGTATTTTACTTAGTTTAATAAAATGCTAAATAGTACCTAGTAGCTGAATTATACATTATACAAAAAAAATATATTAATAATAATAATTATAAATGATTCTAATGGTTTGTGTACACATATTACTATTAAAAATGATTCTATAATTATAATTATAATTTGTAACCGTAACCTTTAAATATAATTCCCCCTCTCCCACCATTTAGACAAAATATTTGGAACTGTGAAAAAAAAATTTAAAAAATGTTATATAGCGTCGCGACAAAATTAGAACATAAAAAAAGGCACGTTCTTTTATAGATAATACATATAAGGATTATTATTATTTTAATTGATTATTTATAATTAATTATAATATGTACAATTTTGAATTTACGTATCTGTGAACTGAGATTGAAAAAGACATACAAATTTATTGAATATTACATAATTTTTACAAGTTTTATTTTATTGGTTTTCTATGATTGATGCGAATTAAGATTTGAGATAGATACATTATATTATATATATATCTTAATTCATAACTACTCATGTTTTTTATTTATAGATTATTTTTAGTTATATGACGATCATTTATAATTATTGCATAGAACTACAGAAATATATTTTTAGTTATCACAGACAATAAGTATGAAAACATTTTAAAATTCTTTTTTTTTCAAATTTTTATAGTCTGTCACTTGTGTTATTGTTCTGAGATTTAAAGGAGAGCTGCAATTAAAAAAAATATTATACTTATGTATATAAATATATAACCTATTTCTATTTTCTTTAATAATTATTTTTTGTTGGTCGTGCGCGTAGTTGAACAGACATCTTCAAAGTATTTTTATTTTTAATCTCAAACAGTATACGACAGTAACATCTGGTTACGAAAGTGTGCGTCAATCGTGTACGGAGTGGGTGCACGTATTGGAAAAATTGAAAACAGGTCCCGATAGAGAGCACTGCTATTATTGTTAATGACCGAAATCCCTAAATCTTAAATAGGTAGCTATTGCCACTTGGCACATTTTAGTTTATAATGGGTTACATCTTACTTTCTTACAGGACTGAGGACTGATACTATATTATAGTGCATAGAATGTCTCCGCGACAAGACGTGACAAATTATTTAAAAAAATATACTACTGTTATAAACTTATAACATTATCAATTATCATCTTAACTGATTTGACAACTCTGAAGCAAACCTGACTGTTACAAAAAATATTATTATTATATTTAATTATTAATTTTACTAATTCTTTATCGTATAATTTAAACACTCGTGTGCTATATTGGTATTTGCTGTGGAGCGACGAGCAACCTATTTAGTATTTACCTGTGTTTACGTAGTGTGCTACATAGTGCATAATGTATATACATATATATATATATATATATATATATATTTAGTATCTACAACTGTAAGCTGAGTAACTAACTACTGAGCAATATTAGATATCAGACCTGTTATCACTTATCAATGGAGGAGGATTATAATAATTGATAATGCAATGATCGTATTATTCTATAATATTATTATTATGTTTATTCAATTTTTTATAATAAATGACAATTCCGCTGTTCGCGAAGTTGGAATACATTCGGCTAATTGAAATTGAATCAAAAATTTTGTTTCACAATTAAATCGACAACACAATATCTTCTGAACAATGAGCCCAAATATCGAAGTCGAAAATTTAGTGGAAAAATCAAGGTGAGCAATTTATTATTATTGTGTTATAATTTCTAATGTTCAATCGGTTTCATTTCGATTTTTTCACGTCTTGAGTAATTATATTAACAAAATACATGACAACACTTGTGGTTAGGTGGGATTTGATGTATTTCATTTGCAAGGTATTACGTAGATGTAAGATTGGATGTATATAAGTGTCACCTATTTTAATTGTATTAATATGTTAATTATTTTAATACAATGTATTAAACTGTTATTATTAGTCATTATCATTAATTATTTTAGTTCTTACACTTAAAATATTTTGTTTTTTAAATGTTTACCCTTAAACTGCAATGTTTAATTATCAAAATATAATGGTTATAATTTTTAGGTTTCCAAAATCTGTAAATGAAACACTAGGAATAATTGCTTATTTTCCATTTGGACTTATACTAGTTGTTTTGAGAGTTTTTATTGCTATAAATGCATTACTCTTAACAGTTATTTTAAGTAATTACCCAAATATCCGCAGGTAAATATTTATAAATTGGCTGTATATTATTATGAGTGTGTACTAATAACTAAGGTTTACGTTTATAGGCCACTTTTAAAAATTATGTCTGGTGTTCTTGGATTAATTGTTGTTGAAAAAGAAAACTCTTCATTTAAGAATAGCAGAGTGTTGGTTTCAAATTATTTGTCATTGTTTGATCATATTGCGTTACATTTGGTGACTGGATGTTTTACTGTATGTATATAATTTATTATTAACTATAATTTTTCATAATTTATTATATTTTTATTTAAACTTTTCAGCCAACAAATGTATTCAGTACACCTGTAGCATTGTATTTTGGGCTGATTTCTACATTGACTAATGACAATGTTACATCAGAGATGACTGTATTGAAACAATTTTTAGTTAACAACAATAAAAAATCGTTGCTCTTATTCCCAGAAGGAGCTTCTACTAATGGAAAATATGCTTTACTTAAGTAAATATTAAAATGTTATTTATTTTTAGATACTTATAAAATTATAATGATTATTATTTTTTTATCAAAACATTAGATTTTCGAATGTACCAGCTTTAATAAGTGACAATTTACAACCAGTAGCTTTAACAGTTACTCGACCATCATTTGTTAATATTAATCTATCAGTGCTTGGATCAAAAAATATTTCAGAAATATTTTGGTTTTTTTTTGTTCCATTTACTAAATTTGAGTACAAGTAAGTGAATTTTCAACTGTTTTAGTTAGCACGTATGTAATTTAATATTCAAATTCAAATTATTTTAAAAATAACAACAGGCTTCTTGAAGTGATTCAAAGATCCAATGACGAATCTAATGAAACTTTAATGTCCAGGGTGGAAAAAGCTATTTCACAAGAACTCAACATATCTACTTCAAATATTACCAAGAATGATAAAGTATGATAGAAAAAATTTGAAATCTTAGTATGGAATAATATTATTGTATTCGGTAGACTTAAATTAATATAGCTGCTACCTTGAATTAAATAATTTAATTTTAATTTTAGGATGAATATAAAAAAAAACATTTCTTGGAGTTGGCAGAAAAAGCTAAAAAGCATAATAAACATGCAATTCTGGAGAATTTTGAAGAAGATCCAGAAATATTAAGAATGGCTGCACAAGTTACTGATGTTCTTCCATATGTTCCTAAAAATGTCATTGTTGCCAATTTAAGTAAGTTAACTAATAAACTTATATTTATAAAATTAATATGATTTTATATTTACTTATTTCTAATATAAATTGTTTTTAAAAAGTCATTAATCAAGTTTATGTATATGCGTATCGATCTTGCCCAGTTATATTTCATTTTAAATAACATGTAAATTTACTTTAAGGTTGACAGAATATAATATTTGAAATTTTATTTTGCATATTTCGATGTTTTTGTCATTACTATTCTGTTCAAGAGTATTCAATTTTTTTTTAATTATTGCTTGTAGCAGTTTATAAAAGAAGCTATCAATAGTTTAAATGTCTGTCAAGTTCAGAATTGTATTGAAACTTAAAATACTAATATATCTATATTTCAAAAATATTATCATTTTTTAAATGTTTAAATGATAAAAATATTAGTTAACTTGCAAGTTCAATATAAACAATTATAAAAAAATGCATGATCAAAAAAAGTATTAATATTTTATTCATTTCACAATTGTGAATTTATAATATATAGTTTTATTTATAGTTTCTGACAATAATAGTATAGTTGAAGTATAATATACATAGAAATATGTTAAATTTTCATTAAAATTATGAAAAAAAAAAAAAACAATAACCAAATGGGGAAATTACCAAAAAAAGTTAACTTTATTGAAATCAGAATAATTGAAAATGTTTTTACATATATTTTATTTTTCTATCACACACCCATCAAAAAAACAAGCATTTGCTGCAAAATTCAAGCTCTAATAATAATATAATTAATTATGTGCATTATAATATTGTGTGTTAACTTCAGTAAACGTCAGTTAGCAAGGTGGGGGGAAATTTGGCCTCATTATTGTCAGTCAGTATGCGCATAAAGTGATTATTCTCTTTTGAAACTGGTTATAGGATGACATTAAGTTTTATTTATAAAATAGATTTTTTTTCTTATTTATACATTTTTTAAGATCATATTATTTACATAAAAATGTTTAAACATGTTTTATTTCACGAACTTATGAGTCATTATTATACAATATATTAATTATATTATAATTTCATTCAATGGGTTTTTTTTTTATTACACAGAGCGAACAAGATGTGTTGATATAACAATTACTAATATACTTGATGGTACTATTAAGTTTACTCCATTGCCACAGTCTTCCAAAGTACCAAAAACAACGGTAATATGTCATATATATAAATTATAAATTAATTTAATGTTACTAAATACTCTACTGGTCCACTCGATTATTTATATAATAGGTGATTTTATTCCAAGAATACTAAAAATATAAAAAAAATAGTGATTTTGGCATTTATCAATGTTAAGAGAACACCACAGCGTTGTCTCTGTCTTATAGGTATGTAACTACTAAAGTTATACCCAACAGATCATGTTTAACTCCATTAGTTTAAAAGTTAGAGTGAATCGACCTATTATGAAACCTAATGGTAAGAATATTATCGATGTTGGTATTTTATTCTAATTCAATTTTTTTAGCAAGTTATGCATGTATAATATAGTATAAATTAAAAATGCTCATAACTCTCTTAAAAACTGAATAATTATAAAAAACTAACATACAAACACTGAAAATGTGTCAATTCACTCTAATTTTTAAACTAACAGAACTAAACGTAATCTGCTGAGTGTACATTTGCTATGTTATGCAATTGTAAGACGGATACAACACATGCAAGTATTGCTTTCCCTTAAGGAAAGCCCAGACAGTGAAAACTAGTAGTGCGCTAACATTATTTATTTCATAAAAAGTTAACATTATCATTGACCGCCTATTTTTATTTTTGTCATTAACTACTGCAAGTTATTTAGGTCACAAATAAGAAAACAAATTAAGTTTCACACTTAGATCATATTTTATAGTTGGTTTTATAGCCTTGTACTTTTATAATGTTTGTTCAATGATTAATGATTTTTTTGGTAAATTTTTATAGTCCAAAAAAACGGAACCCAATAATTTTGGGGTTGGATCATTTATGGAAAGGAAAGCAAAATTAATTGATGAAGCCCGCCAACGGTACATTAATAAACACGGACTTCATCATTTAGTCTAGTGACTCGCACCTGTGTATAGGTGATGGCTAAAGAAGGACAACGGCGTACTTCATTTTTATTGAGAACATTTCCCAATTTAATTATTTTGAACACTCTTTGTTTACTTTTTTTTTTAAATTTATTTTTATGGAAATGGAGCAGGTACTTATTGGATATTATAAAACGCGTTTATCCTTTGTACGTATGTTAACAACTCTTATTAAATAAATTACTTTAGACGATATTTATATATTGTATTATTACCTACAGACTTTTTGTTATACTTCTACTTCTTACGTGAAAAACATTATTGTCATTCGATTGTATTCTTAACGTGTTCATACATGATACGTGTATAAATACTAAATAGAACACGTACACAGATCAAGTAGTCTTGTTTTAAGATATATTTGTTTATCGATTTATTAATATAGGTCATCATTTTTATTTTTTTTTATAAGTATGCATATTATATTTATCTAATAATATTATGTTTATGGTTATAAGATTATTAACAACTTGTATTACGATATTTTGAAATTATAAACAATATACACGTTGATTCGAGCTTTAAAAATGTTTTATTTTATTATATATACTAAGGCATACAAAGGGAGTGTGTGTTTAATGTCAGTAAAACTAATTCAGTAAGCCTTCAAAATGGATAAAAACAAAAACGACAGTGCAGAGGAATAGTATAGTAACTATAAGTGTTCGAAAGGAATAAACACGAAATAGTATCGAAAAAACAATAATGGATAATTAATATATTACTACATATAGTATATATGTTTATGATATATATATATATATAAATATATATATATATACATGCACATATAGCATGTACTATGATACATACAATTTGTAAAATTTTTTTTATTGCTCTGGATACAAATATTTAATAATAATAATAATTAATTTTGATATAATATTTAATCCCCTATTTACATTAACATGAAGTAATTATAATGAAAAACAAACAATAATAAATAATAATTTACATTATTATCGGAAAAATATTATGTTACAGAGAGAACCTAGCAAAACATTCTTAGTTGGAAGTGTCAATAACATTTACTATTTAGACGAAACAAAAATTATTTTTAAGGCACCTTATAATTATTAGACAAAGCTAGAATGCACTTACCCGAGATTATAATAATAGTAACAGTAGGTAGTAATTTTTTTTACTAATAAGTTCTTTTATCATGGATTCAACATTGGTAATAAATCAATTGTTGTTAATAGCGTTATCGAAATAAATTGTGAGATTTAAAAATATTTATCACGATAAGCAAATATTGAAGTCCATATCAATTTCATTGATATTATAAGTATTTTAGAATTTTTTTAATATCAATTAGTCTGGTAGATACATGATCCACTCAGTAAAATGTTTACTAATGCTTGTATCAAGTTGTAGAATTTTATGAAAACTGAGATTATTATTGTATACAAATAAGCCACTGCATTGCTCTTAAGGTCTAGTAGTATAAAAAAAGATTGTGTTGCAAAATGTACAACAGTTAGAAATTGTCTAGGTAAAAAAATTAAACTATTGCGGTCATTTAATCTTTTTTTTAAAAGTAAAAGAAAAAAGAAAGACAAGAGTAAATGATATTTACACAGTCTCTTACTTATTGAGCATACATATTTTGCGTACAAGTGACTAACTTTTTATATATTTCATTACATCCATACGAAAAAAAACTACTTATTTGGTGTAAACTAGACCTTAAATATTGTTCATGATTATAACCGTTGACATATTCGATACAAGTAAAATATTTATACATGAGAAGATATGTTGTCTTTGTATGTTCTATACATACAGTGGCATTAAGTTTCAGTGTGAAAACAAACAAAAAATGTATTATTCAAAACTTGAATAGTAGATTATTATAAATAAAAAACATAATATACATACAATATTATAGTCATTAAGTATTAATTATAGTCTCGGTTGGTACCAAACGATTCGACCAGCTAAACAACCAGATACGAGCAAAGGATGGACCGGTGAGAATTTGGTACAGAGTACAATGTTAGAATGAGAAACGTTTGTACCAATCTCATGAAGTTTTACACCTGGCAGTTTTGGAAGCAAAGTAGATAATTCATCACAGTTGGGCGAAAACGATAATAGTCTTACTCCATGACTGAAGGGTGAACATATTATACGTCCATCGCTAGAATAACAAAGTTCTTTGATGTACCCTCTACCCACATTTGCCTCTTCAATAAAATGTGTAAGACGATTAAAATTTTTGTGTATTTTATGATTAAGGGGTACTTGAAATCTATTCATACAATTCAGAACATAGTTGTTACGACGTTGCCTATTGCCAATAAACACCACTGCATCTGTACCAGTTCCTACTTCTACCGTACTACGTCTACTTGGTCGAGTGATATCAATTCTAGAATTTGGGGATAGATAACCACGCATTCTGATATCAGGCACACGATTACCATTCCGGTTAAATAATACTGTGACTAATCGCTCTGAAGCGGTATCATCATCTGCTATCATTTCCTCCATATCGTCTTGGTCTTGATCTTGTAATCCAGTTGCACTACGTACGATCCGTACACCAGAATATGTTCCTAATATTCGCTCTCGTCCTTCTAAAATATCATTTTTAAATATTAGTTATTAAGTAACATATAAAATCAATATTAAGAGTAGAATATTATAAAAAATTAAAAAAACTTTGTTGTCTCAGAATATTATCCTAATTACACAAATTTATTGTAATAACTATTTCAATGTTTTGATGTTTCAATATCCAAATGTGAGAAATAGTAAAATTGAAAGAATATTATGCAATTTTCTACTTTTAAAAACTTTAAACACATATCATGTTTATTTAAGGACTTTATTTGTAAAAATTATAAAAATTATAGAAAAATTTAAAAACATGTAAAGTATATTACTTTTAATAATATTCTGAAATAAGAAATAGTTTTACAAAACTAATCTATAATTTGTTCAGGTTAAGAGTGTACCACTCTCATACATGTTAACTGAGCTGCTACCTGTCAAACATGCATGGATATGATCAATATATAATTCACTCTTAATCTGAATAAATTATAAAAGTAAGTACTAGCTTAATATTGCTCGATTAAACATTAATGAGGGAAATAATTTTAATTTATCAAAATTACATAACATATTATCATGCTAACCATAAAATATTTTATATACCTATACAGATATTTCATAAATTACTTTTTAATTATTACTTGTCATTGACTTTTGGAGGAGTAAAAATCTTTAACTTTAATATCATTAAGATTGCAAGGTGAATCTAATTGGTACTTTGAGGGTGTTAAAGAGAAAAACATACAATACTTTTCTTTATAATTGATAAAAAAAAAAAAATGAAAAGTAACTACTTTACTGTACAGCAAGTGTCAAATAATTAATAAACCTTGTTATTGAGTAAGTTATTGTAATGTAGGCGTTTTATTTTAATTCAGTTATAAACAATTCTATGCTAAGATGTTTATATTAGTAGGTAAATTTAATAATAATATGTATTTGATATTGTTATTTAAGTAATTTATTTAATTATTATAATAGTATAGGTACATTTATATTATTTAGTATTGTTATTAACTTTTGAATTAATATAGTCTTACTGTAAAACAGTGTGAAAAAGGTCCGTAATATAAATAGACAATAGCTTTAACTTAATTTAAATGTATTAAAAATATCCTTGTGTATATATAAACTATAATATTGTAAATAAAAGTTTCATTTCCCACAAATAATATTTTAGAATTAAAAAAAATTATTGAAATTGCTATTCTTCATTTAAATAATTTCATCCAAATTTGAACTTCTAATTTCCATAGATTTTTTGGCTACAGTTTGAGCTATTTATGAGAAATTTTATTACATTTTCAAGCCTTATCAATAAATTATTGTTGCAGTTTTAGTAATAACTAATAAGTGTTTTTTTAGGTTTACAGTCATAAGTCATAACTTATGGGTAATGTGAATTGTAAAATTAACTAACTTAATTCTATTGAGCAATAAAAAATAGTACTTAGTAAATATATTTAAATTTAATATTTAATAGTATATTATACATGCCTGATAAATATCTTAAACTTCTTATGCGATTACCACTATTGACATTCATCATTGCTTCCCATAAGTCAGCTTGTCGGTTACCTCTAGTTGGTCCTAACACAGAAAATGGTATCATACTACTTATGCCAACATTTATGTCTCGAGGAATCACAACATGAGTGCGTCGATGTAGTCTTCCTTCCCTAAAAAATGGAAAGAAATGTACAGATCACTTTAAAAATATATTTTTAATTGTTGATTACATTGGGTCATCAGCTAAAGAATGTTCCAATGAGTTTGCTTCTTCAGAACTCAGTTCTTCAGGTTCATTTTGTTGTTGTTTAGGAACAGCAAAATCTTGTATATCATGTACACAAGTCCATTCAGACTGTTCATCAGTGGTAACATTTCGACTTAATACATTCCAACCTTGTGGATGTACCTAATAATAAAATGTTTGTTGTTTAAGTAATTTTGATATATATATGAAAGTATTACCTGGATAGAAGATATTATTTCAGCATCATCATTTCTAGGAAAATCTACAATGAATTCAACACGGTTTCGTTTACGAGTAAACATGTGTGTGTGTGCAGCTGCATTAGGAATGGTAGTTTTACTCAGTTGCATCAAACGATACATATTTGGCTAAAAATAATATTTTAAGGTTTTTAATAACGTATTAATTACCATTCAAAATGAAATAAGATATATTTATTGATTTAATATCAAGTAAAAATATTTATAATATAAACCTCTAAAAACTAAAACATGTGCTATAATAAAATAAAATTCTATATAATGACTAATGTGAAATAAAGCAGATAAAAACATTTAAAAAAAAAAATTAAAAATAATTTATGGAGTAATATATATATATATTTAAATATATTTAAATGATAGAAAATCTTTTTAGCAATTAACATTTTTAACTTAAAATGTCGATAAAAATAAAAATAAGAATAATATTAAATATTTAAATAAGTTTTAATTTTATACTGACTTTTAAACAAATAAGTAATAGTTTTTGCGGAATTATTTATTGAAAAATAATATTATAAAAACAAATATATAAATGATAATACCAAATATGGTAATTTAGGTACATGGTTAGAAGATAATTATAAAAAAAATTTCTTATCAAATACCTAATTAATGGTACTATAGTTATTATAGTTTCAAGAAATAGAAATTCATTAAAAAAGTTTCTAGCATATTACTACGAGGTTATTAATATTTTAAGATAAATTTTGCTTAAATAAAAATTGTACTGTAATGCTAAATAAAAAAAAAGGTGGTCAAGTAGGTATCGCTCTGCTGTATAGTAGAGATGGAGAGTAGATCACTATAATGGATGTGTTAAATTTAAATGCAATGACAGGTATTATTGTATACAAAAAACTATTCTAAACAAAGTTGATTTGTCAATCTAGGATAATTAGTAAGATATATTATATTATTAACTACATTTAAATTGTAATATTTTGTTATTTTACACAATTTCATAAAAAATTTAATTTTATACACTCATAAAATATTTCTATATTGACGTTAGAACTTTTTTTTACAGTTACTTAAAGTAAAACTTATGGATAACCTTGTATTGGGTTTTCTAACCTTAGGAATAAATTACAAAAATTTTTATGAATTTTCAACTTCAAAATTCCTTGTAAATTTTCACGATTTTAATATATTTCGTAAACATTTGTACTTTAAATGTTTATAAACAAAAATTGTGACTAACGATTTTTGAATTTTTTTTTATTATGTTAAGTATAACTTATAATAAGACTTGTATTAAATTTTTTTTTAGGCATTTCAAAAAAAAAAACAGAAAAATCGAAAATTTCGATTGTCTATAAATAGCTTGAAAAAAGTCAAAATATTTTGAAAATTTAATCATAAATAGATAACGCTAATATAAACTTTTAGTAAAAATTTAAAGTATTTACAATGATTTGTTTTTGAGTTACAGCAATATAAAAAAAATTGATTATGTCAAAAAGTGATTATGCGTAAAAATTCCCATCTTTTTGTCACTTTTTTAGGGTTTTTCTTAACGCTTTTGAAAACTAATGGAAATTTTTTACTTTTGACCACCAAAAGTAGCAACTGGATAAATTTTCTTTTTCAGAGAGGGGCTGAAGTCAAAAATCAAAGCATTATTTCTACTCCAAATCATGATGACACACACACAAAAAAAAAAAAACATACATCATTTTAAAATCAATACGTTCCTCACTTCGTTCAGAATCTAAAAACTTATAAAGTTATAATTAATAGATATTTTAAATATAAAAATTACTTTGAATCCTTGAATATCTGTACCAAGTGTCTCCAAGTCTAAATTGTTTATAAGTAATATGAAGCCACTTGTCGTGCAAACAATTAATTTGCTAGAATCAGGAAGAAGTTTAATACGCATAAGTCCATTAATGTGACATACAGAGTTATTGGGAATTCTCCCTTCTTCTGAGTAACTACATTGAAAACAAATAATAATTTTGTTAAATACAATTTGTGTTTATTATTATTAAGGTTAGGATGTTTATGACTTTTGCATATTTTTTCTTTTAGTCATACACATTGCAAACCCAGTAAGAAATTCGGTTTGTATGACATAAAATTAGATACATTTAATTTTATTTTACGTATTTTTGCATATTTAGGGATTTTTATGAATAAATGCATATTTCACCAAAAAATTGTAAATAAATGCATATATCGCCAAAAAAATAACTTAAATATAATATAAACATCTATATAAACCCATAAGTAGGCATTGTTAGTTTCACAATAAAAACAAAAAAAAAAAACGTGTAGTTTACATTATTAACTTATCTTTATTAGTTATTTATCTTTACTATAACTCTACGTTTATTAATCAATACAATAATTTTTACGAACGATGATTGGAATAATATGTGATGCCGATAGAACATAATGGCTTACATATTATAAAATCTTTAGTTTAGTGTATGGTGTGCCACGGCCAGTGTTAATAAATTATTTTAGTATATGCATTTTATTTTCACTAAAAATGCTAAAAGTTAAATGTTCCAATACTGCTTGACTACACAAATTTATTTGGGTAAAAACTAAATTATATTTAAGCACCTATATTTTTAATTTTAAAAATCTCATATTTGTATATATTAAATTTGTATTTAAGTTTAAAATTATTAAAATAGTTGTAAATTAGTTAAGAATACATTTTGGATTAGTAGTAAACTAATTTTAAAAAGACATAATTTGATATTTATTGTGCATATTTACATGCATTTTTTAGTGTTTTTAAGGTCATAAACATCCTAACTCTAATTATTATGTTATTGATCACATAAAATATTTTTACCTATTAATATCCCATGTATAAATTTGCCCATCAAATCCACTGGAAACAAGTAAATTGTCTTTTGCTGAATATTCAATACTTTTTACCCAATTGCAATGCCCTCTCAATACCCTTATATTGTCTTTAAGATTTCGAACATCCCATAATGCTATTGTTGTGTCATCACTACAAGTTGCAAACATACGAGAATCTAAAAACCTAAAATAAAGAATAGATAATAATAAAACATAATTTTAATAACTATTATCAAGTTTAAGAATTTTATGAAAACACACATACAATTATATGTAATAAGATAAAAAATTAATATTATTAAACTATAAAAAAAATGTCTTTAAATTTTAAAAATTGTACCGATTTAAACTCTACTTTTTTGCGAAATAATATTTGTAAAATAATTTTTAAAGAAATACACTAATTTATTAATATTTTTTTATTAAAATATTGTAAAAAATAATATGTTATAAATGTAAAAATATATAAGTGAACATATACATTTGCTTAATATATTAATTTTATTTATAGATAAAAGACAAGTGTTGGTGATAGATAAAGTAAGTTTTAATTTTTTAATTATATATCATGTCGTAAAACAAATAAATTATTACTTAAATGTAAAAAATTAAAATATTTATTATAGGATATGGGCTATGTTTCCCTCTAGTTAAAATGATATACATAACAGTGATTTTCTTCTATTCAATTTAAATTTTATTGATAAAAAGAAAATTATAGATTTAAAAATAATTAAGTACTTACTTAATACAATTAACACAATCATTATGGGCTTTTTTTATTGATGTTATATACTTTTGAGTAACAGGATCAAATAACATAATGCTCTTCTTTTCGCATGCTGCTGCCAATATTTTCCTAGAAAATATAGCAAATTATCATTAAATAACTTATCTATTATAACATTTTATATTTTAGAAAAGATCATACTTTGCAATTTTTATTTGTTTTTTTTTCTAAGTTTCTATAAAATCATTGAATATTTTTATTTAAACGTTTTATAGAAAATTATATTTTTATAATAAACTGTATGAAATTTTGGGTATTCAATTTATTTTAACTGAATTATTTTTGAAAATATTACTATGGCTAAAAATGTTTTAATTAAAGGTGAAGGTTATTATTGGTATTAGTCATTTGATGATAAATATATATATACAAATACCTTTACTATATATAATTGACCATGATCGGAAAGGTTATGTGTTTTTTTTTAGAATATTTAAATATTAGAGTAACATGTGTTTACCAACAAAAATGATATAATTATTAATTCCAAATTTGGAAATTGAAAAAATGTTTTAAATGTATTTACCATATTTAAATGTAATTATGCAATGATAATACAGAAATTGTTGTAAACAGATCTACAGAAAATTAAATATTGAAAAAGAAAATAAACAATAGTACTAATAGTATTTTCAACAAGATTTCAAATAAGATTTTTTGCAAGTTTCTATGCATGTCGTCATCAAATTCAATCAAGACTTGTGACCACTTAACACCTAAAAGACTAAAATCTATCACTTGTGCACATTTACTGATTGTAAATATATTATTATACATAGGTATATCTATAATTATCAAAACAGTGAATCAAAACAAAAAGGCCTCATACAATTAGTTTAAAGCAATATATTGTAATAACATTGATATGTACAATTATGTACAACTAATTGGCCATAAGCAAATAATAATTTTGTAAATATCTGAAAAAGTAAAAAGTACAGGATAATGCTTACCCATCTGGGGAGAATTCCAAATTGAATATACCAGCCGGATTGGTGATGTCATTGTTTGAAACGTCGTATTCCCATTTAGCGATAGGATAAATGGATGTATACATCTCGCAATGTAAACGACTTTGATCGCCATACTTAGGTCGGAAGCCATACTCGCGATTACGCAAATACGTGTCACGGAAGTTAGAAGTACGTCTGCGTTTGACGCTCTGTAAACCATCCGGATCGTAATATGTCGTACTCATGACGGCGAAGACGACGAAGACGACGAGGCTGTTAATGCATACGATCAACGTACATGAAATCAAGCGTTATGCACTTTAGGACAGACGAACCACCGCTAAGTGTGCTTTGGGTAATCACAACTTTTTAAAAGTCGTCGAGGACAAAAGTCAGTTCACGACTTATGACAAAGAGGAGAAAACTAAAAACAAACAATATCCTCGCAAAATGGTCGCGGCCCGGGGTTCGACGTTAAATTTTCATGTTGAGTGTATCAGCAGTATCGACTTTGCGCAATAGAAATCGAGAGTAGACCAGACTTGAGTAGTGGCTATCAACGAGAAAATAATAATATAACTTTTCGTTATCAACGGTGTACCGTGCCGTTATCAGTTTATCAAAATCGTGATCCGATGATGCGTGTCGTCGCCGCCCGTCACTCGTCAGTCGTCCGCGGTACGATACTGCGATGCCCTGTGGTCAACGCCGTCGAAATCGAAAACAATCTCAAACGTGTGAAACGGAGACGATAACAGGATAAACGATATTATTATAAAGATTATCGAATTATTATCACCTAATATGCGATTAACGAATTACGATCAACACGCTCGGAAATGTATACAAACAACAACGGCGAAATACCACGCAAAACACGCGCCGATTCGTCGACGTTAGGCACGTTCGTCCGCGGGTCGATTGGACGCCGTCATGCCGATTGGAGGTGGTGGCGTGCGCCGTCCACTGTACCCACTACCCACCAAAACCGCGACGTGCCGGTCACCAGCCGCTGTACGCTGTTTCGTTTGTTATTCTCGTCGACAACAGCTGCTGCGACCGCGACCGCGACTGCCGCCGAGTCGGTGAAAATACGCTTACGTAACACACGACGACGGCACGAGCCGCCAGTCCGGCAGACGCCAATAACACGCGATAGTCTTGCGCGCGTACGCCGTGTCGCAATGTGATGATGATAATGACGGTTGTGTGTCTAACAACGCCCGTGATGTAGTCGTCGAGCGTCGTGTTTTCGGGCACAGCAATAACCGTGGCGGCACGACCCGACGAATCGTCGGCGGCAACCGGTGTGATGTCGTATTGTCGTCGTCGTCGTACGTTTATCGTCCCCCAAACGTGTTCAAGTGACTGCTGGTTCTGTCACAGATCGTCGAGAATAATATGATGCTATTACCGCGCGCGGGGCCGCGAAGCGGAGAGCGATAAAAAAAACACTATAAATTGGAAAGTGTTTCGAGCGTTTTCACCGACGACGCCACCACGGTGCTCGCCGGGGATTTTTTTCTATTACTATTCACACACGCCCGCCGCACTCTGCAGTTACGACTGCCCGTGCGGTGTTATTAATCAATTGTATTTAATATTTATAAATATTAATTGTTTATTATTTTGTGGTCGCCGTAATGACAATAATAATTTCGTTACTGCCGATTGGGTGTTAGACTTCAATTTTATTATTTATATTATTGTCGGTACGAGTGGGGGTCCCCGCTGATCGAAACAACAATAATAACCAATAGGTATTAGCTAGGTACATAAACGCCGTTGCACAACTTGTAAACAAAGTTTATAAATACAGAAATTATGATCGCGAGCTGTACGCCGACTTCCAATGTCGACTTCGCCGTATTTATACATCCGACATCGAACAGCTTTGGCGCGGTAGCCTTTACCCGTAAGCCGCTCTCCCACATTATTTAATATAGGTACTATTATTTTTAGTGTTTGTCTATGTATAGCTGTTGAGTAAGATTTAGTCGTTTGATTTTTCTATTTATATTATTCACTACATTTTGCAATATCTTCAAAACTTAATTGTTATAATTGTATAGGATTAAACGAATACCAAAATATACTGTAGATTGGTGGTTAATGAGTAATGTCAGTAATGATAATAATAA
This sequence comes from Rhopalosiphum maidis, assembly GCF_003676215.2. Taxonomy (NCBI): domain Eukaryota; kingdom Metazoa; phylum Arthropoda; class Insecta; order Hemiptera; family Aphididae; genus Rhopalosiphum; species Rhopalosiphum maidis. Next base: position 64,183,961 of record NC_040878.1, on the reverse strand, counting down.
TAAATGGTATAAAAAAGAAGTCTGGAATTCTCGGGGGGTAGTTATTTCAACGATTAAGCCCATATTATCCCAAACAAGATTCCTTAGTTAAATTTTAAGTCTTTTTATAATGTGTTATGTGTATTGTATGTTCAATGTTGTATAATATACTCCTCCGGATCCTGAACCTCTTTAATTATGTCTTAATCCTTAGAAGCGGTTTATTAGAGCAGTAATAACGAATGAATAGGATCAATATTATATTGTAATCACCACAAGGATTTAATGTTATTAAAACATTATCTTACTCAACAGTAGGTAGGTATATTATTATATATGATAAATTGTAACATTTTAAACCAGACTTCACGCGTTATTGCTGCATAATTTGTGATGTAAATGATGTAATCAATAGGCTGTTATAGTGTTACTTGTCTTCGTTTTTATCTTAGAATTATTTCCTTATTTGATATTGTAATTTGTAATTTATTTTATTGTGGATGGGTGAGTGGGGTGTGTATACTGTGTACTGTATACTGTTTACACAATATTACGACTATATACTTCGGAGGGATATTGACGAATCACATTTATGTTTTTAAACCTTAGGTATTTACATAACATTGAAAATGGAATGAAGTTTTAAATACAATGTAAGATTTTGAATCTGTACCTATTAAAGTCTAAAGTAACTATAGATTTTAATTGTAGTAGGTATTTTTATTTATAGTTATGACTTGTGACTGTTAATGTTCTGAGCTACAACCTATTAGATTGTATTATAAAATATGAAATTAAACAAAACACTAGTTTATTATACAGTTCAAATATCTGTATAAATTAAACATTAAATATTTAAATGTATGGCTTACTCGGTATAACTAGTATAAGTAGATGATTTTATAAAAAAAAAAAAATTAAATTAAAAAATAATAATAATTTTGTCATAAATATTTTAATTACACGGTCCATTAATTAAAAAATGATTATTTAAGAACAGCCGCTATGATTTATGATTATACTTGAACAAATGTACTGAAATAATATTAATTACAATTTAATTTCCTTGGGTTGAATTAAATTTAATCATTGCAGAATGGATGGGAAAATAAAAATTAATTTATTCGTCGGTTGACTTTACACATTTTAGTCATATTATTTATAAATGCGTACTTATATTATAAACTGGAAAATCGTGTAAAAATAAATGCGTAATTTTTATATCCACCACGACTATATTGTATTATTAATAGATGGAGTATATTAAATTATTCATGTTTGTTTTGGATGTGTGTGAAGTTGCCCTCCCCCATTATGTGCAAATTAAACCGGGTAAATTGTAAGTTGAAAATCTCAATTTGTAAATAATTGTAAGTTAAATTTTGGAATTCGTAAATTAATAAGTTCGAAGCAATTGTCAAAATTAACTTGGAGGGGCCAAATTCACACTAGCCTCCCTCCCACTTTTACTAAATTACACCGGACAGATTTTAAGTTGTTTAGCTTAATTTGTAAGTAATTGTAAGTTGATTTTTGGAATTTGTTAGATGCTCGGAGCAAAGTTGTGACTGAAAAAAATTTAGTGGAGAGGCCAAATTCAGTGAAGTTTGCAACAATTTGCAAACTCATTTCTAGAATTTGCAAATCATTTGTTACCTCACAACTACTATTTAAGTTTAAGTCTCCAAATTCGTATATTCTCCATTTTATAAATTCTATAGAATTATTGAAAATTGAGTTTAGTTAATTGAAAATCCTTTTTTGTATTTTTACGAATTTTCCAATCTTTCATATTTTAAAAAATTAATTATTATTTTTATATATGGATATACCTGAAAATACTACCTATTTAAAACATACCAACAAGTCAATTAGGCAAAGTTGTTTGGTAAATATTGTTGTATAATATCAATCATATTACTATACATGCATGTTGTATATGAACCAATAATTATTATTATAATTTGTCAGTTCGTCTACAGTTAAAAAAAAAATAGTGTTATAATATACAATGCGTGGCGGAGAACGCAATTTAATTATATAGCCATAGTGTCATACGAATACTATAATATTACTATAAACCCGACAATAATAAGTTTTTTCCGTGCCACTGTATTTGAATAATTTGTTAAAAAATTCGCTATGTATTCGAACTATTTTTCGTTTTTGTTTGCTGTTCGATGGTCTGTAAAACATGTAGTCCTAAATTTAATATTTTAATATTTTTATTTTTATATTAGTATATGTAACTTTTTGGACTACTCGTTCATAGATTTTGAGCCGATACGTTGATACAACTAGATTTTTTTCTTTGAAAGCTGAATTGTATCTACCCTGGCTACCCTATTATTACAGCGTTCGAACAACCATTTTTGGTTATCAGTACCGTTGATTTTTCTCTCACACACACCTGGTTATGGCAGTTAAGCAATAAGAATCGGAAAAAACTACCACATTTAGTTTTATGTCATCACTTTATTAATTAATTGTCATATGATTATAATCAATACCGTAGTCATTATTCAGGTTGTGACTAATAAGGGCTCTTTCGCCCAAAAATGACCTTTGCTTTTTACCCACGTCTCTTCGCTCAAGAATATTATTTCACTTTTGACCACATTTTTATAATACACACTTTGGGAATCACTTTATTATTTATCTGTGTAAATTAATTTTATAAAGCCATTAAGCATTGCATAAAGAGTACCACGAGGATGTGACTTTTATTATTCTCCAAAAATATATTGTGTATCTGTACATTTGTAACTATTTGTCATTTATTAGTTTATTACAATGTAGTATTAAGAATAAAAAAGAATATAGATTATTTGCATAAAAAATATTATAAATTACAAAAAAATAATTTAATATCAAAAAAATAGAAAATAAATAGAAAAATGTGGTCAAAAAGTGCTATAATATTCTTAGGCGAAAAGCAAAAGGTCGTTTTTGGGCAAACAGTCTATTGCCCGGCTAATAAAGGTGATAATAATTAATATTCATTACTGCCATAAACCGAAATGTGGCAGTTTTTATTTTTTCGCGGTTAGAAATCCAGTTGAGAATTTTTAAGTTGAAACGTCTCAAATCAAAATGAGGCAGTCATGATTTTTCACGTTGATCAATAAAACAACTTAACGAAACAAATGTATCAGAAAAATAACATACTGAGAAAATGGTGTACATCTGATTGCCTATCTATGATTGCCGTAATTTTGTGTCGTCATTTGTTACGACTAAACTACTAAAGGTATGGTTTCGTTTCCGGTTGAAAATTTGAAATGCGATTTCGAGGGTCAGCGATTTTGTTCACACTTGTCGTCATTCATGATGACGACCACCGATCACCACTCATTACGATCAGTATGAATGTTTGACGTTTATCTTTAATTCGAATCCTGATGCACAATTCATTCTAATCATCAGTCAAAAATTACGTTTTACCATAATTTGATGCTTACATAAGTATGTATTTTATTATGTTCACCAAGTAAAAAAAAAAAAAAAAAATGCTCAAGACTTACATTTGCCTTCGATATGTAACTATGTTGTTCTATCAAATATTAGCATCCTGAAGGCTGAAATAATTATATTATGATTTATGGCCAAGGTATAGGATCTATACCATAAGTCATTGGACTAGTTAGGCATTACAAAAACTATAGTCGTGTGATAATAGAAAAATATTAAACATGAAATGTTTCGCGAGAACCTCTTAGTTGGTTGTATTTTTATGTTATAAAATATAGTTGAATAGTTCATAAAATAAACGGATCAGCTTGAATTTAGTATTTTTTCGTTCTTGCAATAAAAATGTAAGTTTGATAAGAAATAAAACAAACGATTTCAAAATTATAATATACCTGAGATATCTAAATTAAGTTGAAATAATTTCCACGAATGAATTATAACTATACGATGTAATAATATTATGCTTAATAACAATTATGCTAAATTAAAAATAACTGGTGACAACTGACAATGATAGGTCTCTTGGGTTATTATTTTTTAAATAATGGGTTAGTTAAAAATGGGTAAGCCACCGCATGACATAATCTTTTCGCAATTTGTCTATGGCTTTTATACTCATGGAGACTATCAGCTGCAGTGAAAATCGAAAAATGACCTCTATGAAGTACCGACTAGATGACATTTTCGATCTAAAAAGTTTCTTCGTATAACTTTTAAAACACTTCTTTTGATCTAAACTAGTGGTTATAAAGATATAAAAAAATAAAAACTCATCTTTGTAAAACCTACTGCGGGTAATCATATTATGACTTCACGTCTGTATCGCAATATATAACGTAAAAATAAAATTATCATTTTACTTTTTACTTTTTACGGGGAGTATCAATAATACCATACATTGAACACAAGCGTTTACTAAAATTTTACAGCGGTATTAAATATAATACAAATGGTACAATACTCGTATATAATAGTATTTATTATACTATTATAATACTATTTCAGAATGATTCAATAAAGGTGCTTACCCTAATTTTTTCTTTCGCTGTATGTATTCATTTTATTAAATAAAATATTTATTTATATTATTGTTCAAGTTAGTTTATTCACTTGCTGTATTTTTTATGCGATGTGTTTGCCAATTTACAATTGATAAAATATTTCCTCTATTTTTTTTCAATTTGAGTAATCTTGATTTTTTTATTTCCCATTTTACCAGTTATTATCAATAAAACAAAATCACACTTGACACACTTTTTATAAACAATTTAAGTACGAAAATGTGTCTTACTATTTTACATTAGGGAAACAACTTATGTAGTGACGTGTTGGTGTGAGGCGAAGCTCAATGAACACATTTAGAACAATATTTTATTTTATATTTCTTTATTTTGAATTCATATCAAATTATCAATATACTAATATATATAAGATATTTATAACTGTATCGTACCTAGAATTAATAGGATATTAATATTTCTAAATTCTAAGTAGGCAATCCGTCGCAGACGGTGGCATGCGATGTTTGTGATGGAACGGTAGTGGTGGAGGAACGCGACACGCGCCCGTACGAGTTACCACCGCACTGTCACGCGCGCGAACGATTCAGAACATGTGTTTTATTTGACTAATACTATGTACTTTTTTATCATCCTACCGATCGACCTAATTATGCTAAAATATTTCTGAAAACTAATTTTAATTCTTTATTATGTCAACTTGAGATCGGTCAGTCCACATTTTAAAAATTCAAATTTAAATACGAATTATTAACGTTTTAAAAATTCAGAAATTTCAAAATATTCAAATTAATTACAGTTGTGGGAGGGGGGGGTTGAAATTGGGAAAAGTGGACTGACCGATCTCCAGTAGACATAATAACGAAATCAAATCAGTTTTCAGAAATATTTTTGCATTATTAGGTCGATCAGTCGCATGGTCAAAAGACGGGTATGTTTTTACTCAAATAACTGTACGTCACCGATCCCCTTAACCACATTTTTAAATAAACAGAAAAACTATATTTTCAAATCTTTAGATGTGTATGTGTGTATAATTTAAAGAGTTTCCTGTATTCTGACTATTCTGAGGTGAAACAAATTATTTTTTAAAATGAGAATCATTATGTTTCATTGTAAATTGAAAGATTAATTTTTTGAAAATGTTTATTTATTTAAATATATATCGAAATTTCAATGAGTATGCTGTTTCTGAATTATTGAACTTTAAGTATAATATAATAATAATCTATGAAAAGTTTAGTAGATATTTTAGACCCTATAATGATTTGAAAATTAATGTTGTTAATGTATTAAAATTTAATTATTACTACTAAAACTAAATTTAACAAATTATGATTAATCAATGCTGTTATATTGTAAAAACAAAATCTTTTATTATTATTTTTTTTATTTAATAGGAATATTATTTAAATTTATCAAAATTTGGAAGAATTAAAGTTTAAAATAAATAAATAGACACATATTTGTATTTATGAACGTGTTATTTTAATGGCGTATTTTAAGCCAAATAAAAAAAGTACTTATATTATAATGTAATAAACTATCAAACTTATAACAAATAGTTTTTTTAAAAATAATTAAAGTGCAACAAACTAATAAGTAAATGTTTGTAAAAAAAATATATTTACTACTATATTTAATATTAAATTTTAATATAATAAGTATAAGGTATAACGCCGAATGGGCAAATACGATGGCATTAATGTAATAATGTATAAAATATAAATAGATCACTATCTACTATATTATCATATTATTATAAAACAAGTATTCCGGTAGTTTGATTTAATTCCATGGTGTTTTCCGTGTTTGCTCTGTTTTTGTAGTCTACATTTTCGGTTGTAGTGACGATTGTAGTTTGTGGTTCCGCGGTGTCTTCTTTTGTTTTGACATCCACGTGCTTGACTGTAGGTTTTCTAGATATTAGTTTTTTACTCATTTTCTTTTCGTAATGCCTGACCGTCGCCGTTTCATCATAATCACCTACAGTATCACTGATTTCTTTGTCAGATCTGTCTTGCAGAATACCACTACCACCGGGTAATATTGGCTTGAAACCACCTTCGACTACTACGGTGTTTGGATTGAAACCACCTTGTGATTGGTGTTGTTGTACATCGGTCTCTTGTCTGCTTTGAATTGGTACGTAGCCAGTCATTTGTTGAGTTTTTGGGTGTTTGGATGAGGAATATGACACGGAAACGGATTGCGATACCGAAGTGCTGGGTTGTTGTACTAGTGGTTGCTGTTGCTGATAAAACATTGGTTTCTGCTGCTGATGGAACATTGGCTGCTGCAGCTGCTGCTGGATAAGCGGTTGCTGTTGCTGTTGGAAATAACCGGGGTAGACTGAAAGCATAGGCTGAGAAATAGATGGTACCGGACTGTAGTGGTTTACTAAAGGTAATGGCGATTGTGTGTTAAATTTGTAAACGGGTTTCTTGTATACGACAGAGTGATGAGCACCATTAGGCATGGGTACATTTGACGGTAACCTCTTACCCGATACTCGGTAACCATGTTTTACAGCAACCGGCTGCTTAGGGGTGAAAACCATTTGTGCCGAATGCTGGTCTGGGAGAATATTAGGTTGCGCTTGGAAATGTGGAATAACCGGTTGTCTAATGGGTCTATAATTATTATTGTTAACATTATATGACGGTATCATGTAATTGTAAGTAGGAGATGTCACAGGTTGCGGACTTCCGTAGTGAGATTTCGGCATATAGAATGGTACGTTTCCATATGTATAATTTGAGTTTGGATATGTGTAAAGAGCGTTTTGTTGTGACGTAGCTGGAGGGAATTTGTAGGTATTATAAACAAATTGATCGCCATTAGTTGAAGATTTATAAAAATCGCTTTTAAGATTTTCTTCCAATGCAGTGGGAATTAATGGCATATTGTGCCCTTTGTGGTCTGATTGTAGGTCGATGTTATTCTTCAAAGGCTCATTATTATTAAAAAACTGTTTATTTTCAACGTCTGGTTTCACTCTCGTTGTGTATTGAATGCTACCTCTAGACTGTAAATCTTCTGAAACAGGCACCACACTAGGTTCAGAGTTAGGTTGATCTTTATCACATGCATCCAATACGTTAATTTTCCAACCCAAGTGGCGATGCGTGAAACACTAAAAAAAATAAAACAGTAATAAATTAATAATTTTTTAAAAATAATTTGATAATCTTTAATTATACTAAAAAACTAAAAATATATATAAATAAATCAATTAAAAAAAAACCTAAGTGCATAATAAGTATTAATATTTTAATCAACTATTTTTAATAAATAAAAGTACTGAATGAAATAATATTATAATTGTTTTAAAATATTTAGATAATTTACTAAAGTTATAGGCAAATGTGGATTTAAAAAATGTATATATATATATTAATGGTTTTATATTTTAAATTATTAAATCATTTGAATTACTTGGTAATAAACGGTGTCTGGTGTGTCTGCATCCGGAGTCCATTGTACTATTCCAGGATCTCCGTTATCACATGCCAGGCTTAAAGTTCTTTGATAAGCGCCAAAAGAAACAAATTCATCTGCAGAAGGCTGTTGTGGATCTGGAGTCCAATTGCACAAACGACCAATACCTGTTGGGATTACTTCTCCTGATTTGCTAACGCTTACACCAGCAAATATTCGTATGTTCTGTCAAATAAAAGATAACATTAATAAAAACATTATCTATAAACACTAAACTTACATTAAGTGTAAAATGTGTAAATAAGTTTAAACAGCACGATTATAATGTGTGCACTAAAAAATAATTACATCTCTTTCTTCGGCTGTTTTGTAACCATAACCGCCAACAGGATCATCAGTAATATAAAATGGGTGGTATTTCGCTGGTATTTCTGTATCTAATCCTCCTTCAACTACAAATGTGTATGTTTGTCCTCTGACGACATTTATTTCTGGTATGAGTAATCCGTTTATGTACCATGAAATTCCCCATCCAACGTGTCCTATAAAAATAAAATAAAATATTATTTACTTACAATTCATAATTATAAGTACCTATATAGTTTATTTTTTATATTTTTGTATTTTTATCTGAATGATAATTGATAAGCAATAACTAACCTGTAATAGCAGAATATCCGTGTTTTCCTCCAGTAGGGCCCATTTGAGCATAGAAAACACCATCGTCTGGTTCGTAACATTGAATGGCTGGGATATCCCATGCAACATTGTTATTTTCTACTGGGGCGGGTTTGGGAACCGGACGGGGGCGAATTTTCTTAGTAGGGGTTACCTGAAAAATATATATTTGTAGACGATAAACTTACCTACTGGAATAGAATATATGAAAAAATCGTATTAACCTCTTTTATTGAACTTTGGCTGGTTGCAATAATATCTGTTGAACTTTTTACGGTTGTAATTTCGTTATGAACTGCAACCGATTTAGTATCTGTATCTGGTATAGGACAGTTCCATTCTGGTAAACGGCCAAAATCAATTTTTATCGTTTCTATAAAAAATATAATAATATATAAGTTAGTATACAATCATAGTCCTTGTACCAGTAAGTTAAACATTTAGAAATAAATTATAAATACAAATTTGTCAATAATTAAAATTTATTGTTCCCTCAAATATTATAATAATTATATTATATAAAAAAATATACATATTTTATACTTTTATAAATTTTAAAATATTGAAATTATGACGACCAAAAGAAAAAAAATAAGAATAATAATGTTTTATCATAAAAATAAAAGGACCCCTTAGACTTAAGTATAAATTTAAAGTTACAGTATAAGAGCGTATGAAATGTACATCAAGAAGTTATGACGTTTTTAGTTTTTTTCGGGGGCATAATACCTTAACATATTATATATTATATTATAAATTCAGTCGTTTTAGTCAATGGTGTATTAAGATTTTAAAAATAACATAGACTTCCGTGTTCCGTATTAAATAAAATAATATCTGGTAGGTAAATCAAATATTAAATTTTTTACAAGGATTTATGTGGAATATGGGCGTATTTAATTTGTTAGCGACTACAATAATATAATGTTAGGTATACAAAAAAAAAATATGGTACAGTGACGGTTCTAATCTCGACGTGTATCCTTTGTATTCATGTAACAATAGAAATACGGTTATTGAATGTGTTCGATGTCAATGTATGACTCTGATTCTCCATGTATATACTAATATAAATATAGGTAGGTATACAATACACAATAAAGTTCATTGGGTATGAATATGAGTGTATCATATTCACTGATAGATATATCTTTATAATATGATTATTAATTATAGTATAAATAATAATAATATCATAATATAATAGGTAATATAAAATATAATGTTACTAATAAATAAATAAATAAGTACCTTTCGAAAATATTGGATGATATGAAACCTCGTGTTTGTCATTCAAAGGACCGACTGCCCAAATTATTGGCTGACTGTTATTAGACAATATTGGTAAGTCAAGATTATCTTTTGACTTTAATGGCCTCTGGTATGTGACTATCGAATATCCATTGACTATTGCTGCATTCAACAAACGAACACTTTCACCGGCCGGGCCCTAGGAAAGATAATTTATTTAAATATCCTATCGTTTTTAAATGTATTTGTGCCATAATGATTTTTTTCTACATTATTAACATATTATAAATTATTGATTTATTTCCTGCTTAAAAGACTACTTAAAATAATGTAAAATTCAAAAAAAACAACTATAACTATTTAAGTGTTGTACAGAATATATAATAAAACTAAAATTATCGAAATCAGAAAAATCAGTGTTAAATTAATATAAATTAATGTATTTAAATGATGTTTTAATAGTATTTTATAATTCATTTAAACTACAATCAAACACAAACTTAATGTATTATATATGGATACTACATAATGATTAATGAACTTAAATAAAGTAACATCTTATTAAGAAAGCATCAAATATTTAATTGTGTTAAATTTGTTATTTGTTTAACAAATAACAATTTGTATACCTGAATATTGGAATCAGGACAACTTCCGCTGACTTGTCCAGTATCTTGTTGTACAATGCACTGTGATTTATCCAATAAGTAATAATCTTGAGCAAAGCCACTGATTGTGGTTTGATCTACTCCGGCTACAACTACATCACCTCCAATCATGCGATTTGATGTAGGTGAACCAGATATACCAAAAGACATGTATTGGTTGTCTTCTAAAAATCAACAGTATATTAACAATTTTGATGTAATGCGTTAAGTTATAATGAGTGTAATGTCTAATAAAATAAAAACATTGAATTTAGATTTAATTATGTTGATAAAAATATTACGTTTGAAGGAAAATGAGACATAAAAAAACAAATACAGCAGTCTTTTTTAACTATATCATAAGTAATGCAATAAAATATTGTTCATAAAAAATTTCATCAATAAAAATAAATAAAATATGAATTTGATTTTTTTTTTTATTACCTACCTACTTAATATTAAATATACATTTTAAATGATAGTTTATTTAAAATTTAATTGTATTAGTGTACGGGTTGTTCATTAATTCATTATTTATAAAAATACAGTATAAGCAAAATATAAAGTGTATAGAATTTTATTAAATTTTATTTTGATTACTAATAAGTATAATATTCTATTAACTATTATGTATAACTAACTAACAAATAACTAATTATTTATTGCTAAGTAATTAAAAATAAGTAGATTTAATATTCTTGATTATTTTTTATTAAACATAATATAAAGTATAGAAACAAGATGGATAAAATTGTTAATATATGTTTTAATTAAATTAAATCTATAGAAGCGGCACACTTTAAGGTACTTTACATTTTACAATAATGACTTTTCTTAACAAATTTTACTTTCGTTAAAAACGAGATTTTATAATAAATGTTTTAGAATATTTTTTAATAACTTAAAGTAGGTATTAAAAATAAATAATAAAAACAAACTATTATTCAACTTTTGCTAAATTAACTCATAATAATTAATAATTGCCTAATAAATAAAAAGGAACCGGGCACGTTATGTGAGAATAGTAAATCATGTTTGAAATTTGCAACTTTGATTATGTAGTAGTTTGGAAGGAAAAGTGTGAGAAATATTATTGATTAAAGCAATAATAATAATTCGTGATATATCAAGATTGTGTAAGGTAATAAGTAATATTAGACCAACGATACATTTAGTATTGAAAAACGTGACGAGAAATATTTAAGACCAATTTTAATTTAGTGTACTAGTTTTGTATATCACCTTTAGGCTTTATTATAATATTTATATATATTTTGAGATTTCTGTCGAAAACCAGATTAACTATTGATAATACATACTAAGACTCAATATTGACGATATTCTTTAACAATGTTTATTTTTTTTGTAACTACAAAGTACCTAAATTGTTTGAATACTTTAAATTATAAAATAAAATAAATTAAGTAATAATTATTTTAGTAAAAAGTATTATAGTTTGCATTTTAAAAATGTTAACACAATACTGTTCAGCTTAATTATTTCACCGCGTGGAGTGAACCGCGGGTTTAGTCTTCCTTTTAGGTATTTAAAATTTATTTTATGTTTAATATTTAACACTTGTACTTATACGCTACAACATATGTGCATTTTGGAGATTTATATAATTCTCTTGTAAAACAAAATATTTTACAAATATGACTTATAATACAATTTTAAAATTGTTGAGCTTATATTGCACACACATAAAAATCTAGTTTTAATATAGATTAAGAATGATAGAATTAGATTTTAAATTAAGATTGAAAATTAAAACAATATTTTTTTTTATTACAAATTTTAATATTTTACATAGCTTACCTAACTTAGCGACCAGCTGAACTACAATGCTGTCTCCTGCTATTGCCCAACGTACTTCGTATCCTAAAGGCTCATGGAGTACTTCACAGTTTAATTTTGACTAAAACAAAATAACGCATATTAAACACATGTATAATAATAAATAATTCATAATAATAATAATTAATCATATTATATTTAAATGTATAATGAATTAATCATGAATATTGAATAATGTATATAAATCACACATTTTCATAATTACATAAGATCGTAATGGAATGTATCCATATGTAACAGCATGTAGAAATATCTATTTTAATATTATGATACATTATGACAAGCCTACTGGTTATTATGGTAATAAATATTTCTTAGATTTAATTATATTCGCTGGGCATTATTTGTTTTTATTTTTTCGAGTTGTATAAACTATGTCATATTTCATGTATCGTATTTTAAAAGTGCACGTATTTAATTGCATATAATATATTTTGTGGATAACAGTTACAGTGTAATACGTTATTCTATGATAAATGTGATACTACTTTGAATTTTTTAACTGTATTATAGCAGATATATTATGTATGATGATAAAAGGTATAAATGTATAATTTACTTATTTATCATATCATATTATATTAATGTACATTTTACATATCATTAGCTTGGTTTTTCAAGATCTATCTAGCTTATCGTTTTTAAATATAATATACCTATAAAAACATTTTACGGTCTTTATAAAACCGTAGAATTCTCAATTTAATCTATCCGTTCAATACAAAACAATCGGTGAACTTTAAAAAAAACCCAAAATCAATTTAAGAATTTATTTATTATATTGTGCTTGCCTTTATTATGGTGTATCTAATACTGAAATGGTCTTAAATTTGTTTACAAAATACAAATCATGTTAATAATTACTATATTTTTGATCTAGAGGTGTGCTAAATAGTCTTTAGCATCTTATTGTGTCTTTAGAATTAGGTTTAGAGTGTAGCATTATAATAAAAAACTTACATGCTATTTCGTATGGATAGGGTGTACTGTATACATTAATATGTATATATAATTTTTAGAAATCATTCCTCTATAGGTGTAGTTTATTTTTTTATTATTATTCCTATAATGTTTATAACTAAATACAATCGCAAAAAGGACTAAAGAACATTAAATAAACATACAAATAATGTTTATTGACCGAGTATAGAAACCAGGAAAAAGGCAACTGCAGAGAAACTTTAGTGGTGCATAAACTAATTTGTGTTTGTTGGCATCTTTTAGATTAAATGTTGACTTGAATAAAAGTGAAATTTAAATAATCATCTTTATTTTACTGCGTAAAAGTTATAAATACTACAAAATGACTTCAAATACATTAAATTTTTTACACAACTCTTAGGGCGTAATAATTTAATCAAGTATTTTTAAAGTATGTGAATAGCGAATTTTAAACTGTCGGACAGTGGTATTGTGGTAATAAGTAAAAATGTTTTAAATATGTAGTTATAATAGGTATATATCTATCTATCTATCTGTTTATATATAGCGAAGGGGTATTTTAATTGAATTATTCATTTGTATTCCGAACCACTGTCGGTCGTAGGAATTGGAAGAATTGTTATCTGTATACTGTTTTTGAATTACACCGAACTCCATAATGTACAATGATTAATATTGTGTGTGTCAGATGAGAAGTAGCTACAAGTATACAGAGATTATACGAAGCAATAATGATTATTGCCTTTCTTCTACATGCTAGTTAAAACCTCGTAGTTTATCTAGCTTAATAATGGGCGGTTGCTTAAAGAGAAACTGTAAAGAAAGTAGTATATGTATGTATATTGTATTTATACACATTTTGATAGATTGCTTGAAATTGTTAGGCGCGCTTGTAATTGGACACCCGAGCTGAGAGAAAAAATCACGAAATTGGAGCAAAAAGAAAAATATATATATATGTATATAGTGAGGGAGAAAGAAGGGGAAGAAAATACATGATACATTGCACCTTACGGTGACTATGCCTTACAGTATTGGATTGGAATGCAAGCTTACGAGTCATTGACAGACCTATCAGAATTTAAAAACGAATTTATAACCGTCGGCTAGTGTTACTGTCGCACAGCGAGTATAAAATAATATTATACATAGGCATAGTACGAGTAGATACTATTTATTATAATATATTATACTTGACGTGGAGGTATTTTTATTTCGTTTTATCGAATGGCGTACATTACAATATTATTATACGCATCCCACGTTGGCGCGTGACGGCGGATAGTGAAGGTGTTTGTCATTATATACGTTGTATTTTGTTCTCTTGCAAACAGCGTAATGTTCTCTCTGCGGGACGTCCACGGCGGGCCGCGTGGTGTTGTGCAATACATACCATAAAATAGTTAGGTATACATAACGACAACATTGTAACCAACAATAATAATGATGATAATTCATGTATTAATAATACATTTTGTTCGAATTTAAGTTTGAGTACAGTTTAGAAAACATTGTGCCTATCCACCGATGTATAGTCAGTGATGACGACTTGATCCGATATCGGTTGACGGACGAATGAAAATGCGATATTATTGCAAACGGGTGAGACGCGTGTACGGTATGAGAAATACAGCTGCATAAGTATAATCGACAAAAATAAAAAACAAAACAACACATTTAGGAGGTTCTAAACGAACAACTCGTTTGTACGGATCATGATGAATTTTATTCACTTGATTAGAACATGCGTTATATTCGCGTGTGAAAAATGTGTGACCCTACACTGGTAGGTATATCTTTGCTGTATAGCAGACACCAAAAGTCGAAATTCGTTAAATTTAAAATCAGCTGCGTACCCAAGTACTATGCGCTTATTCTTAACTTGTTTCGAGAATATTTACGATTTAAACACACGAATTGATAATTATTTTTAAACTGTGTAGTTGACGGACGTGCAGCTGCAGTATAGTCGTCAAAAGACTCTCCAAAGAAAACGTGTAAAAAACACTAGATTGTGTTCTTATCCGAAGAAACAAATTTTTTGTGTCAAGATGATAAATACCACCGTATCCGAAAATAATTATTTGTTTCGCGATTGGTCAATACGCACATTTATCTAAACGACAACGATCCTAGATAGTGATGGAAAACTGCAGACATGAATTAAGATAGTACCATTTACCCACGATATTACCGTTACCATCAAGTGTGCATGTAATCTGAAAGATAATAGAAAACGATTATTGGTCGCGTGTAGACGAATAATATTATTATTTTCACACGAAAAGAGTTTTTCAAAATCGTCTTTAAAATGCGCTAAAACGGCGATTCGACGTAAAAAGAAAGCGCGTGGAAAGGCCGTGTCTCAGCATCGCCGAGACAATAGTTCACACGACGGATTTTTATAATAGTAATAATTATAATTGGTCTCGCGCAAAGGTCACACACGACGACGACCGCGCGCGGCGTCGATCGTATAATATTGCGTAACGCTACGACGGGGTTAGTCGGGCGCGCGTAGGAGTAGAGCGGCGGCGGCGGCGGATGCGAAGAAGCGTCGGTCGCCGCCGCCGTCGTAACCTGTGCGCGCGGCGTCGTCTTCGTGGTCGGTTTGGAAAACAATTCGTGCGCGACGGAAATCGAGAGAAGAAGACTCGTTGCGTAATGACAGAAACACTACATTATACTACATTTTATTATTATTATTGTTGTCGGCGTCTTCTTTTTCTTCTTCTTGGCCATAATCGCGCGCACCGACCTGATAATATAATAACAATTTACTGTGTGGATAATACAGCCGTACCCCTTGGCTGTACGGAGGCGTCGCGAACGACGTACTTCTTGACGTTATTGTATTACAATACAATTTACCGGTGTTGCGTATTAATGCTGTTATTGTTGTATTATTATTATTATTATTATTATGACGTTGTATGTAATGTTACGATCGTTGTAAATTTAATTTTAAACATATTATTATCATCTGTCCGTGTTTGACAATATGGCGTTCGAAAGTAAATGTTTGAAATATTATATCGTGGATGAAGGCCCGGGCGGAACTGTTTAGAATGCCGGAAATATTCCGGTGGGTCGCAAAAAGATATAACGATAGCCGAAAATGTTATACGAGACTTGCTCATATCATGACGGTGATCGAAAAATTAGCGCCCGTAATATAATCTTAAGCTCGGAACGAAAATTGAGCGTAACACGTATTATACGATGTAATATGAACCTAATATAGTTAGAATAATAGTTTTTAAATATTAAATTTCGTAAACGCATTAGTTCGACTAGTTATCTGGTTTTTTTTTTAATATTTTATCTTATTTTATTTCATCCACATCCTTTTAGTAGTTAGTGAAAAATAGATTTTTATATTGCTTGCTAAAAATCGTAATGCTAATCGATGTATCGTTTAGTTTTTTTTTGTTTAAACATGCATAACTGTCCTTATCGAGCAATACACTGCTGGTAATATTATTGTCTATGCCTCACGGTGGGGTGATTACGAAGACTTAAGTATTGTTTCTTTTCTCGTTTTAAAAAATAAGCACAGTCGAAACGAAATCACATTATTCTGATAGTAAAATTCTGAATCCGTAAATTTGTTACTTGGAGTAAATGTTAGATTGAATATAATAAAGTGAACTAAATCATTTAATTTTATTTTTAAACAATATTAAAATTCCTTTTGTTTTAATATTCTGTCAATGTTCCACCCCCTCCAGATTACGAAATATTATGTAAATGTTAAAATCTGTATTATAATTGTCATTTATTTTTGTAATTGAATCGATAGACGTATGATAGTAAAATAAATATCAGTTGTATATTGATTTTTGGTATATTATTATTTATTAGTAGGCTGTATAAACTCGATTATATATTAGATTTTTCGCATTATAATAATATATGATTATTATATCGTAGATACCTATTTATCGACGTCTAACGGATAGGTTTACAAGTAATAAATATTACTTAAATATTATTTTTTGATATTTAAATTATCGATAACTTAAAAAATTTAATATTTACACACAAATCACGCAATGTTAAGAGGTGAAGTCCAAGGGTAAAGTTATTTTGGATACCTGTATAATATTATTAATGTTAAATCCATAAATTTAACATAATTCTACTATTTTCCCATAATTTCATATTATAAGCAATAAACATATCCACTATCCAGACATCGAGTACACCATTTTTGAAAACTTAAATCAAATAAAAGTTTAAATACAACATTTTATGTATAAAATAATGTGTTAGTGTTTCAATGTTTTATACTTTTTACATTTGAAAGAAAACCACATAAAACTAAAAGTTTACATTGTTATTACTAATATTAGTTTATTGATGATAAATGATATCATAACTAAAAATAAAAGTTCGGCATTTATTTATTAAGAATGTTTAAATGTTGAGTTTAAATTAAGTTCTATTATTTTTAAATATTTTATTATTATATTTAAAACATTTTATTACAATAAAGATGTATTTCGTGTATCATTTAAGTTACAGAAAATAAAAGATTAGTACTGTAATAATGAACGTGCAGTATCTAAACACTAAACAGTTGTTTATATTTTATTTAATAATAGGTAATTCATGGTTTATAGCGAGCGTACAACACTACAACATAATATATTATTTGGTTTGAACTCAGCACTTTTACAATTATTAAGATAATTTTACAACCAGCTAACGGCATTAATAATAATTATCAAACGAAATAAAATGCAAGACTGGCGCTGGATACATTAACGGCATAGCTGGTATACATATATAGGTTCGTAAATGTGCATGTTTTTAGGGACATGAAGATATTATTCTGAGCGACCCGTTTGTATTTCGTCTCGTCCTAATAACGAGAGTAAAGACGCGTTACCGATGAGCGGCTACGATGTACGCAAGTCGAGACAATAAATTAGCTTATTTAAGTAGATATAATTACAGGTATACTACCAAGGCGTAGGTTATTGTTGAACATTCGTAAATTATATTACATTACATTATATTACATATCGATTAAATGATAATTCGTTAACAGATCATTTCGTAGATTTATAGAACAAAAATAATAATAATATTGGGTCGATTACGGACGTTCGCGCGGCACGGTTAAGACTTGAGCAACAAAACGTTGACTTTCATAATATCATATATTATACGCGCTATATTCGGTCGATGCTTAGATTTTTTGTTGCGGCCGGACCGGAAGTTTGACGATTGGCCTATACGTAGTGGCTGGCAGCGGATGATGGATCTGCGCGGTTCCCGCGGATTTGCGCGTCGTCGTCTGCTGATGCTGTTGTTGCAGACCCGTTGCAGCCGCCGCGGTTGGACCGGTAGCCGTCGGCACTTTCGGCTTCTGCAACACGGACAACGGAATGCGTTTCGATCAGCGCTTGCAATCGCTGCAGCTGCAACGGGTGGGCTAGGTTTCGGTGACGGCGGTGGCAGCGGGGACGTACAATTCATGCGTGTAAATTTGGCGAATATTCGTTAACGGGAAAATAATATTTTTTTGTTTGAGAAAAAAAACAAAATTTCCGACTTCATTAGAATCATTAGTATAGTTTTTTTTTTTAGATATACTTGATAATTGCTGTAGGTTCAGCAGAATTTTCACATCCAGATATTTACTTAATTCAAAAGATACTCAAATGTACGCTCCTCATATGCCTATAAATTATACTATGATATTGAGGATCATGGTTTATGTACATTTTTTTAAAACATTAAAATTATTATGAAAAATTAAACCCTTATAAGTCTTTACAGTAGTTTTAAAAAAGGGTGTTTTATATTTAAGTTGTAAACATGAATATTATTCATAATTATTTTAGTTTTTTAATAAAAATGTTTTGTACCTCACTCATCTCTAATCAAACATGTATACACAGAGATGTATGTATTATAATACTATGTACTGTAGGTATAAATAGGTACGTTATACAATGTGGAGTGTGTTTATTGTTTTATTACTATGACATCAATCCTCACTGTAGTCTGTAAGTATGTATGTTCATACACAGTTAAGTCACGTTGTAATATGTTAATGGATAGTAGACACGTAATATATATTTCATGATCCCATAGACTTTACAAATACTAAAATATGAAACGATAAATGTAAGTACTTATAGGTATATGTGGCATAAATATTATAAACCATAAGTAACAATAATAATTTTAAAATACATCTGAAATCGTTATCAATGTTTTTATATAATATGTTTTATATTTGTATTATGCTTTTACAGTTAATATTTCTGTTCGCAGTGTTCGCACTATACATTGTCCTGCTATACGACGTAAAAATATCGAACGTTGTACTTAAAAATAAACCGACCAGTAAAATTGAATATTGGTTATTTGTTTATATTTTAATATTTTAAAATTAGAAATGCAAGGTACTTTCGATACATAATTCAAATATATATTATTATACAATATATTTTGTTAAGATTATGTCACGCTCATGGGGTATTATTATGGTTGTAAAATTATACGTTAGAATGCTTGAGTTTAGATTTACATTTTGGATTATTCATGTTATTATGATTTGAAAAATTATTTTCATATTATTTAAAATACTTTATTTTTAATAAATAAGTATGATGCTCAGTTTCCTTAGTTTATAATTGTGGTTAAAATAATAATTTTTTTTTTAATATACAGCTAGATAGTAGATATATACGAAATATTTCCATATTTGGTCGGAAAATTGAAAAATCAGTTAAAGATACTATATTAAGAAATACTATCAATAGTACACTATAATACAACATAATATATTTGCATGCATATTTCATATATACATTAGCATCTAAATTAATTTCATCCCTGTGGAGAACAACACCGCACGAATGTTCGCCGAATACACTATTTACGTGAATTATACAATATCAAATTATTATAATAAATCGTGTACTGACCTGAGGCAACACTCCAAGCATTTTAAGTGATGGAGGTACGCTAAGAGCTGATGGCACGGACACATGGCCAAAGTCTACTGTGAAAGCCTCACACCATATACCGAAGTGTCCGATATCGAATATAGTAAGATCGCCCGGTAACGTTAGTACAATAGTCTTACGATCATACCGACGTAAAGGCATTTCTTTTCCATTCTCATCCGCCACCCTAATGCCCTGAGGAGTCGGTTTGTCGCCTGCGCCCACCCAAAACTTGGCATCTAAAAATAAAATCGTTATGGTCCAAGTTAACTTTTATACACTGTATGTGGTATTTATTTATTTATTTTTATTTTTTAGCAACGAATAAAATATATACTATGTACTTTATAGCAAAAATAACTTTTCATAATAGGATCTCATACTTGGCAACTGATATTCTTTCGAGCAAAAACATTTGGAAACACATTCTATCTCCTTTTACTGAGTATTGTGTACTTGGATCGTTTCAGTAAAATATATGAAAGTTTTAAATATTATATAGTAAAAGTCACACAATGGTAATTTTTTTAAATGTTTAAAGTTTAAACAAAAAGCTTAATGCATGACCACGATATGAACTGTAGTTTTTTCCCTTTTCTTTGCAATGGCTATATAAAATTATGAAAAAATACTAAAATACCTACAGTTTCAAAATTTTTATTTACTTTCTATGTTAATATAACAGTACATAATATATTAAAGGTTTAACATTTAATATTACTAAAATATGAATTAAATCAAAAAGTTTCATAAGGTCATATAAATTAATTCATATATTTTATAATTAAAGTTTCTGAATAATAAAAGTGAACCCATTTATGTCAAGGTAAGAACAAATTTAAAACCAATAATTATATGTCAATAATAATTAATTGTTATTTGTTGTTGTAATATTGTTTGATCGTTACCTGGTGCTTCGCCATCGTAGGAAAATCCCGGTATCAGCAATGTCTGGGCATCAACTACGACTATGTTTTCTGAAGAAACTCCATGAATTCCGGACAAACTGTCGATTTTTTGAGGTTTTGGGTAATCCAGATTGTAAGGAATTTTTATATCTCCAAAATTAACCTTTTAAAACATAAATCTTAAATAAGATTATTAAGACATTAATTTATTGTAGCTTAATTATTTCTATAGGCGTAAAACATCGAAAAAATAAATGGATAGATTTTTAAAAGCTGTACTACTCGTAATAAATTATATATGAAACAGTGAAGTATTAATAAAACAGAAATATCCATGACTTCAACCAATTTGACGATTAGAAATTAGAATATTGTAATATTTTGTTTAAAAGACTTAATAATATATATTATATACATATATATATATAATTAAATATTGTAATGATGAATGATACTATTATTATTGTATAATAATTTAATAATTTAAATTAACTGTTCTATAATTATGAAGTATGTAATCGTTTATTAGATAGGAATCAATTGAAAGTATACAGATTATTATAACACAAAATGCTGAATCTAAATATTCGTTATTAAATGCGGCATATCAACAGTGCAGTTAAGTGCTCGTATAATTATTTCGGAGCCAGCCGTCGGCGATGGCCGTCAGAAGGTCGAAGGTAAAGCGATTTGTTAACATACCTTTCTACGACGATACGGATTCGACATTAGAAATAGTAAAAAAAATAATAACGCACTGTATACGGCATTTTAATTTTGTTTATTACTTTTTCTTTTTTTTCGTCGTAACACAATAAAACCGGCTCGTTATTTGATGGTTGTTAAGAGTTGGAATAGCGAACTAAACAAGTGACCGAGAAAGCACAATTACGACCGAGTGTTTTCAAGTTGTTTTTTTTTTTTTTTTGATTTGGTTTCATTAAGGCAACTACGGAGGCCTTACACGATATAGCAGTGCACACGTATAATATACGCGTATGAATTAACCGGAGAAAGTGGTCAGGACCGTCTGCTACCGTTAGATATAATTTACGTTTGCATATTATACGTACGCTGTTTGAACCAAATGAATGCTACGGATATGTTTTTATCACGATAATCCGTACCTATACAGAATGTGTAGTACCCGGTTTCTCTAATAAATGATATCGATATGAATACCAAACTTACATACGTGTATGTACAACAAAATGTATATATTATGTGTGTCGTGTGTCATGTGTGTAGTGTGTTCGTGTGCGCGCGCACGTGTAAGTGCGACATCTGCGAGTATTAATTTGTGTAAATGTGCATAAATAAAGCTCTTCCTGAAAGTCGAGTACACAAAACTGGGCAGACGAGAGACGTGGCGGCCGAACTCGTTATTTCGTCTGTAATATGCACTCACCGAGAAGTCTTCGCACCAAACGTAAAACCACTTGATATCGTGCAGTGTCAAACCCTCCGGCAGAGTGATTGTCAAGTGTTCGTTTCTGTACCGTTTCAGCGGGTTAGTTCTGTGGCAAGAAAAAATAAAATCATATATAAAAAGGGTTTTTTTTCACGCGAACAGAATGTATATAATAATAATAATAATAATAATAATAATAGTAATAGTACTCACGTTGCTTTCTCGTCACGAATCCTGTATCCGTTGATGCCGGGTTGTTTGCCGTTAGAACCGTAAAAATATGCGGCTGAAAATACGCATACAATATTATCGTGTAGAATTTAAAATGTGATATTATTGAGATAAATAATAATCATTATTTATTATATAGACATTTTTTAATTTTGTATCAAATCTAACCTAACCTAATTTAATAAAATATAAATTATTGTTTTACCCGTTAGTTTGATTTATACATAGATGATATACTATTGATGCCAGTCTTTCAAATGTATTAGTTGATGAATGTATTTTAGTTGAATAAATAATAGGTAATTTAAAATTGGATACTATACAATAAGTTCAATCATTGACACCGCTACAAAATGTAAAGCTTAAAATTGCATTAGCTTGTGCATTTCAGTCAATACATACGTGATACGTAATTATTTCAATTAAATAGTTTATATGTGATCAAAATTATCATAAAATAAATAAATTATCCCCCTCTGAAAAAAATATAAGTATGAATAATAGTCTGTGAATACAAAAATAGAAGTTAAATCTATTTATATATTTTAATATTTTTTAAAGTTAAATTATCTGTCCAGATTAAGTAAATATTGTAGAGCACTAATATAAACTTGATTTTATTATTAATACGTACGTGTATAAAGAAATTTATTTTAAATATTAGCTTGATTTGATTTTTAACGCTTTCCGTTATAGTTGTTTCCGAGTTTATTATGAAATTATGTTAACTATACACTTCTAAATAGTATAAAGTAATGATTACCTGGTCCTTCACCGTCGTAAACGAAATTTCTGATGTGCAATGTTCTAGCGTCTACAGCATATACGTCTCCACCTAAACCATGATGATAAGACTTCAAAGGGCCTAAATATTTTCCGTAATATTCTGCGGCGCTAGTTACAACTGAAATGAATAAATAAAAATACAATATTATACCCAACGAATGTATTTTAAATAGGATAAAAAAAAAATAAATACGTCTAATTTAAATAAGATTAACACATTATCTAGGGTTTTTAAAATTATAAATCTAATTTATAAGACTTAGTAAGAAATCTTGTATTATTTAATTATAACTTAAGTATGAACTATAATTTTTCACATTCATATTTTGTATTTTTACCTGATGACTTTTAATTACTTGAAACAACTTTAATATCTTTAATAGCCAATAGAGTACTTATAGTCTTAACCTTTTTATTAATTAAAAAATAAAAATATTAGTGTAGTTCTATATAAAACTAATATTTATGTCGTTAAGTTGTTGCGAATGTTATAGTTATTTGTATTATTGTTTGTATTCATAATGACCGTACAAGCGTATAGTGCACGTGGCATTATAATATCTGTCAATGATTATAGTTCAAGGTTTGAATTGCATAAGGTTCACAATTAAAGTGAAAGTGTAAAAATTTAGAAAGGTGAGTTTCAATAATGTTCAACTTAGGAATATAAAAAATTTACTTTAAATGTTGTGGTATTTAAATTTGTAACTCGGATATCTAATAAGACATAACACTCTGCAGCCGGAATTATTTATTTCTTTTGCGTTAGAATCATACGTGAACACAAATACATATTGTTGAAAGCTATAATTAGAAATGAAAAACTAACATACAATTGTATAAGTAAATAAATCATTGTTACTTTTTCGGCATTACAGAATGAAACTTTTCCAAAAACAAATTTTCACATTAAACAGAGATTTATATATATATAAAAACATACTATTTCAGTATAGATAACTTATCATATTAGAGATTTATTGTTTTAGAAATATAGTATACACTATACGTTATACGTATATAAACTTATAACTATAGGTAGTATTAATTTTCGAAATAATTTTAAATAACTATAGTTATTTCTATGATGAGGTAAGGCAAGTTTATTTGTTTAACGATTTTTTACGAGAACAGTCGATTCATATTTCATAATGTTAAATCTAAATTAATCGTGTTTGTTCGGACCTTGGTTATCAAAAAACCTCTTGTCGAAATCAATACATCATTTCGTATTATAACATATTTAATTGTATCAGAACTTTTTTATTTTTATTGCTGAATAGTTAACATATTATTGCGAACGGTCCATTGAAAGAAACTGGTTGCAAGATAATATTATTGTTTCGGGTCAGGTCACACATAAAAAAAAATGATAATTATTACAAGATCATAATCCGCATAAACCGTAGATGGCCCAATAACCTGCATACGTATATCATCGTACATTATTCATGTACAGGTCGTACACATACATATACTTACATACATATAAACACGATGTAGTGTGGATGAACGTGTTTCGCTTTGTTCAGTCGGTAGTCACGATAAACAATTACATCCCACATTTTCAATTAGAGCGGAAGAAAATTTTAATTACCAGTCTGCTATTATGAGTAGTGTAATATAACGGGTTTCAACGAAACCACAACGACGAATTGCGGTAAAAAATAGAGGGATGCATTTATAAGTTACTTTGCTGTTTTCACATAGATTACAATATAATATAGGCACGTGGATGGACGGTATAAACGAGTCGGAGTGCTCTAAAAAGGGCCGCCAGGTATTGTGGGATGAGCGCCAGGAGGGGAGGAAGTCTCTTTTACGATGCATTTGCGTTGGGACTTTTACGTGTCACCTCGTACAGAAACGCTTTTGTAGTCGTCGGCAATTTTAATCATGTCAACCTAGTATATAGAATAGAGAGGAAAATCTGTTGACCTGTAAAGTACCCGATTGACTTTTCTATTACACACAATACACAGCTATATATATATATATATATATTGTATACTGCAGCTCCTTATTTCTAAAGAAACTTCACACTTTTTTTTGCGGATCGTATATGCCTACGTTTGGTTGATCGTATTCAATCCGATTATTTATATATCGAATTGGTCCCTATCATAAGAGTTACCAAAGAAGTACCTAACCGTAGAGATTTTTTTTCCATTTAACTATCAAGATGCCATTTTTATGTACAAGTAAGACGAATTATAATCGCTTTAATTGAAAATCGATAAAGGTCCAAGATATGTTTGCATGAATAATATTGAAAAATGAATAGTTTTACGTACTTTATTTTTATTTTTACTGCCCATTGTTCTATTTATCTATTTATTATTATTGTTATTATTTTTGTTTCATTTTTATTATACCATCAACAATAATAGCATTAAACGACAGTGAATTGCACAAATTATCATAACAATAGGAGTTTGATTTTATATTATATTCTCCATTACATTTAGACGATGCTTGAAATTTCAGTAGAAAGTCGACTCGGGCGCCCGAATAAGGATAGGTACTTTTAGTAAACGACTAAGTCGTGTCTACCCCATATGCACACGATGAATTTTGAACAAAAGCTGTATCGATAAAACTGAAACGGAACGATCCCAAACTTGGGCATCGTTATATTATATCACACATGAAATTCAAAATCGAAATCGAATTTAAATTATTTTTTATTGTGATGGTTATTGCATTTATTCGGTCATAACATTCACAATGCAATTAGTAAATCATTAAATTCTATTGCTGTATGTTTACTGTATAGTTAGTTATTTATATATTATAATGTAATATAAATATTATTGTTGAAAAAAATAGTTTATATTTACACGTATTGCATAATCCAATTTAACTAATTATTAATGTAACATAACAACTTTTATAGAACAGTTTAATATTTGAAGTGAAAAAGAAAAGATTATTTAAAATTGTATGCAATAACAAATTGTAAAACTGGAAGTACATGGTATAATTACTCTAAGTACCTACGCTAACTATATAATTATGTATTTTTGATATTAAATTTAGAACCAACTCAATTAGGACTATTTAGATCACAGAATCCATATTATTTTTTAACGGGCATCGGTTTAAAAAAATATGAAATTTTCAAACGGCAGTAAAACTATGTTTTCATAATGTAGTATAAATTTTAAATTGATATAATTATTAATAAATATTTAATACAATTTACTACTTGGTCATTAATATAAATTAACATTTTTAGAAAAATGAACTGAAGGTATACATTATGGAACCATTTGAAAAGCTAAATTTTTTCAAATTTTTAAAAAGAAGTCGGAGAGAAATAAATATCATAATTATTTCAAAAAATATAGATTAGTGTTAATGTAGTTACTTGTAGAGAAATAAATTAAGAATATATTTTCTGTTATACGAGCATTGATTATTGACTGATAAATTACGTAATAACATGCAAGGAAAATATTGTGATTATTTATGCTTGTGTGGCACTATACCTATCTGTTATTGTGGGTTGTGATTTTGAGTAAAGATTTTATGTTTTTGTGATATAAATGATTATATAATAATAATGTAGATTCGGCCAAAACTCAAAGGTACAAATACGGCCGCGGCATTAAATACTCGATAATCATTTAAAATTATTACTATAACAGTATTATCTCGATATTAGGTTAGGATTATACGCGCAGTGTGCACTTATAAACTTACTATTAGCGTTAAAGAAATATTTAAACAAAGTCTTCTCTTGTTGAAGGTCGTTTGAAACTTTGAACACATTTTAGATGATCGATTCACGCGTGTAATATAATACATATTGTTCTCGTTTTTCTAGCAGCGAATTCAATACGTTGGCTTTTGCAATATGTGTTTTGATAGCTTCGCAATTTGGAATAACGAAAGTTTTTCTATTTCCAATAGGAACGTTGGATACAGTGAATATTTTTGTCGTCGTTCGGTATATGACTGCCAAGGACGACGGTGGTGAACGGGATATTTTACAACGGTTTTTTTTTTTGCTATTAAATGTAGTATCGTAATAATATAGTCCGGTGACAGCAGTCACTCGTATAAGTTTCGAAAGTGCGAGGGCGATTAAATGCAAGAAAAAAACGTTTCTTTCCGATAATGATTTCATTATCGCATATGAACGTGTGTGTGTATGCTATAATTATATTATATGTATACTACAGACAAACCTGTATTATGAAAGGCGTACACGACTGTGACATCGACAAATGTGTCTATAGTTCTATGCAGTCTACATGACTACATGTATTGAATGAAGGTTTCAGATCAGATCAACCCTCCTAATTCCCAACAATAATTTGATTAAGTAATTTTATGTGTCAGAAACTAATAAGCAATCTTCAGCGGCTGAATGATCACGTCACATGTTAAGTTTCATTAGCAACTTGTCGATATTTTTATAAGATACGCAGAAAATTCGAGGAAAAACTTTTTGATAACATATTTATTAAGTACTAAGTAGTTAATTATATCATGGATTGTTCCATAATTCCATATCTCTAATTTATAATAATAACCGATGACAATAATTATATTCACTAATCAAATTAAAAGCAAAAAATTGTTAATGGTTTTCACAAAATAAATTATTATTATCATCTCCACAAAAATTGCAATAAGCTTATGCTTATTTCTATAATTCTATGATACTACACGTTTACACAGACAACGTTATTTGAAACTTATAAGCTAACTAACTGATAAGCGTTTTTGTGTGTGACTGTGTTTTCTTTTTAATTTATTAAAAAAAAAAAAAAAAAAATTAAAGATTATAACAGCAACTATTTTTTTGTCAATTTATTTTATAATTTTGGTTATAAAAATTAATTTTTATCAAATATCAACCAACTCATAAGTATAGGTACTAACTATCCGTTTTATAAATAATAAATTTCAAAAAAACATTTATAAATTATGTGGATTATTTTAAGTGATCGTGGAACTTAAAAGGTGTTAACATCTCGACATCATAATACGAGTCACCACTGTCATTATGAATAAGAAGTGTTGATTATTGATATTAGCTCCTCTCGAATTACAAAATGTAATTTATGATTGAAAAATAATTTTGTCGCGTGACTTTATATGTGTTTGGTAGAGTTCATAAAACTGTTGAAACGTAAATCATATAAAAAAGGACGCATTCCTTCGTTTCAATCACGTGCAATTGATCAATTCGCTAAAAGTTCGAATCCATTTCATTTTTCGAACACATTTGTCATATAATATGTCGTCTACAGTTTATTTTAACTTATTAGTTATTACTTATTTTATTATTAATGTAACAACATGTTTTAGTTCTACCATTGATTAAGTATTACATAAAACAAATGGTTTAATATTTTTATTGTCTACCTAAATGTATAGTTATAAATGAAATTTTAAGCTAGAGATACAGATATTTAGAGAACAATATATATATTTATAACTATACTTATATTTCGATAATTATTATTTATTACAAACTTAAATTAAATACTAAAACACATGGCTTATTTTTATTTATTTATTTAATTTTATTTTACGGAGAACTGTCCAATTTAAACAGAGTAGTATAGGTAATAATAATAACAATAGTAAAGAGAATAAGTAAGAGTAACGTTAACAAGTTTGAAAAAATGGTATAATGAAGTAACTATAAAAAATAAAATTACATAGTAAAATTAATGTTAATTATATTTATGATTTTAAAATAATAAAATGGTTTGATAGAGTTCAATCATAGTATTTAAATATATAATAACACACATTTAACATGTGGTACTGTTAACTTGTTTTTATTAGTATTTACTGTTTATTGTATGTACGAAAATTAAAACATGATATCTATAATATGCAATTATTATTTTATAGTATTTAATGTAATATGTAAAAAACATTTAAAAATTGCGAAAGTTTTTTTAGTAATTATTTAATTAATTGAATTTATGTACGTAGAAAATAAAATAACTGTTTAGTAATTTAAAATTAAAATAGGATTTAATTTAAAAACGAATTTTATTATTTAATTAATCACGAGTATTAACAATCGTATAATAGTTGATTAAACATAATAAGAAATATATGATTTTTAAATAGTCCAATGAGCTAAAAATTAAGACTTTCAATGATTTAAAAACACAAATTTATCATATAATTAATTAATTTTTTTTAAATTTTATTGGTGATTTTTAAAACTGATCTTGATTGGTATGGTACCTATTTATGATAATATGATTTTAACCGATGTTACTCTACTATATTTACTACTATTACTATTGAATTAATAGTATTTGAATAAAATTATTTTAAGTCTTTTAAAATAATTATTTTCTTTTTGTAAACTGTTAAGTTATTTGAATGTGATTAAAAATTATAAATTTTACAATGTTTCTTGTCATGTATTATATCCAGTAGACTTTTTAACCTATAAATTCTTAAAACTTTAAAAAAATTAAAATTATTTTTTATATTCAATTTTTTTTAAATTTTTTGCCTACTTGTCTTATATGAAATTAAGTACAAAATTTCACATAATATGAGTAGTTATTTTAAATAGTATCTAACCAAAATTGTTATCAATTTGAACTATACAAAAAAATAAAATATTCATTACATTATTTTTTAATTTAATTAATAAACATAATTGTAATTGAGTAGAAAATATATAATTAGATTTGTAACTACCACTAGCTATTAAATTACTTTAAAATATATAAAGATATAACTGTAACAACAAAATTGTCAATTTATTGCATATCATATTATTTTAGCCACTATTTGTATTATAGTTACTTGACTTGAATCATTAAAGTTTCCTTTGTGGATGTTTTTATATATTTATTATAAATTATAATGTTATAGACTTTTGGGATTACGCTAAATAACTTTACCTTTATTTTTAACCATAATGGATCTGTTCATAATATTGTGTATACATTGGATTATTTCGGCTAACCAAACGTGAAATAATACCAGAATTTTATCTTCAACGTTTATAAACTAAACATTAGCAAGACTTGTCAAGTTAGTTAAAAGTTTATATTTATACTGCGAATGGATATAAACAGATTTTAATAGAAATAATAGAGCTGATAATTATAACAATATTATACAATTTTAAACGTAATTACATTTTTTATATTGGGATTAGAAAAAAAAATATGAATTTCTTACAAACTCATATCATCCCGTTATTATGAATAATTTTGTATTGACTATTGATTATTTAATTTTACAGTGTTCAGTATATTATGATATTATTATGCCTGCATCAAATCAGTGTGAATTAGAATGGTCTATTTTTTTAAAAAGTAAATTGTGGTTATTGATAACCATCGTGAAACACTAAATAAATTTGTAAACCGGATTTAGACTACGTTAGAAAATTATTATTTTCGACAGATGGAAAGTGTTTATAGTATTTGGTGGTTATTTTAAACAAATCTTGTTATTTTCTTAGTCTTAAGATGTTTGATCAAACTCGCCAATGACTATATTATTATTTTATATTATATGTATACATTATTCAGTACTATATCTAAATGTGGATTTAAATTAATCAATTAATAGAATCGGCAATAAAGTAAAATAATGTTCGATATTGAGAGATGTTGAAAAACAGATATTATCTCTTCGTAAGGTATAAAATACAAAAATCAGAAAATAAATTGTAAATTTTCATAATAAAATTATTATTTCTGCCCAATTAATAATAATTGTAATAGAACTTAGTGTAATTTCTAATGATAAAATCCGTACCAAAAATGTATTCGCCTAAATTATCGACGGTGGGCGATTACGATCTGGGATAACAGCACAACCGAGGCAATAACATTTAATACGGTCTTAAATCCATTTAGGCCATTAAGTGCTACCGTCTTGCGTACTAATGTCGTCGTTACAGTGTTCTCTTCAATCTCTCTCTCTTTCATTAAACTAAATATTTATGTTTTCCGTATTATTATTATTATTATTATTACTATACGTCCGCACACATAGTATAATAATATTATATTGTAATACACGTTCGTGTTCCCAAAGCATAGTAGCTGTTATAAATTTCGCGTAATACGCGCTTGCCTCCGTTATCCAGTGACCGCGGCATTGGCGCGAGGTGTTTGGATTGCTCTCGGTTTGACTAATTTATTTTGGTTTCGGCAAGACGGGTCGTGTTGCGGTCAAAAGCGGTTCAGTGCCGTAGTGTCCGATAGTAATTAATAACTGGGCCGACTGATAAATCATCAGCCAAGCCGCAATTTGCGCGTGAATGCTTCTGGAAAACCGTCCGAAGTTGGCGGCATGAGCCACAGAAAAAAAACAATTAAAAAAAAAAAAAAATAAATAATGCATAAAATATAGTGAATGTGTGTGTGTGTGTATGCATATGATATACATACATACATATATGATAAATACATAGACGTATATACGTAGTCATCATCATTACCAATTTCTTTTCGTTGGAACGTATATTTTCCATCAGTCTATACGGCGGCGACAGTAGAAGTTTTATTTATATATTATGTATAATATTTATTTTACCCTACTTTGTTTTTTATTAGTCCCCAAATCATATTTTATATTTATTTAAATCTTTATATGTACAAGATAACTATTAAATTGTATATTATACATGTACCTATTATACTCATGTGTACATTTATCCACGTATTTATATTATATTATAGGTTGGTACCACGAAAATTGGCCAGCATTTTATTCGAAAAGTCGGAACGCACAATAATATCATTATATTGATTTTGTTATAAGCTTCTTGTACGTAGGTACTAGGTTCTGTAATATCCTTTAATCTTATTACTCGATAATTACATTATATACGTACTGTGATGGTTAAGTGTGGTTATTATATTATTTTAGAAATGTTCATATTATAGTTTGTACCTGCACTTTGCAGACTATGGTAATAAAATTGCTTAGTTTAACAAGCCAATAAAATTTTCTTTATAGTATAGTAAGCATTTAATATTTCAAATCATTTAAAAAAAATTAAAAAACAAATCCACTATGATTTATATTTATTTAAGTTATAATATTAATTCTAAAGTCATACTTTTTAATAACCTTATTAATATATAAGTAGGTATGTTTAATTATCTAATTATTGCATTTGATTAATTATTACCACATAATAATAAATACATAGTAAATGATATTTTTCTTAAGTATATTTTTAAAAACTTTGAAGTATTTTTCATTAAATAACGAATAGGTCAAAATATTACAGTTATTTAATAAGCATTTATAATTAAAATAATAGGTTTGATAAAAGTATAAAATATTAGAGTATTACTTTTTCTTTGAACATAATAAATAATACGATTATCTTAATTTTGCAAAAATTTAAAAATTAAAAACTCTTTTGTAATCATTTTATTTACAAAAACTCCTTTAGGTATATTTCATGTTTTATTATTATGGTTTAAAAAATTTAAATTACTATCTAATTTACATATGTATCATTAGTTTATTTTATTGTTATGTAAATTGTTAGGTATAATTATAAAAAGAAGTAGAATTTAAATTAAATATAATTTTAAAAACATACTAATGTGTACAACTGTATAAAGTAAACAATATAGTGTATTAAAGAAATCGCCTAAGTATATTTTTATTTGCACATGGTAAAGATGGTTAAGAAGTATGCTCGATTTATTTTTACTACAAGTAATATTAATAAATTATATTCATCTTATTAAATAGTGCAAGTATTCTAGGTTAATTAATTCTGTATGGTTATTAAATAAAAAATAAAAATTCAGATTAATATCAATAAATAAATATGTATAGTTTAGAAATAATGAATTACTGAATTTTTGAAAATATTACTTATTTCTTGAAATCTATGAAAAAATACAACTAGTAAAAATTATTTGGTCCACGAATAATAGTATAAAATAATAAGTCTCTAATTTTATATGTTTTTTTGTTACTTATTAAAAATGTTATTTCAATCGATAGTTAAATTGGAAATTGTGTATTGCATTTTTAAACTTTTATGTATCCGTTGTGATACAATATCATCTCAGTTGAAAATAAGAATACAAAATGTTGGTATTATGAACTAGAAATTGTTTTTATAAAATACCTACAATTTTTAATTTAAATTTCACTAATTATTTATATATATATATATAATTATTAACATGCATAGTTACACTTGATAGTACATACTTTTAAATTTGAATGTCTTCATACCAAACGATTAAGTCAAAACTAATTTTTTTCAAGTTTACTCCAAAAAATTTGTTTACTTATGGAAATTAATTTCCGTATGTAAAATAAAACTTTTAACATGTAAATTGTGCATCCATTTTACGTTTTTTTTTTTTGTGAAAGTGTCATTTTAAATTATCTACTTAACAATGAAGAACTAAGTATTGAGGTTTATGTATTATTTAGACATATTTAATTATACGAGTATAATAAAAAATATATTTTGGTACCTATTCTGGTTTTTTCCGAGTTTATCAATGACCTAAATGTATAATTTACGTGAAATTAAACATTTTACTTTTAAATTAATTTGATGATTATAATTAAAGTAAAAATATAATAATATCCATCTATTATTATTTATTATTTAAAATATTTTAGGATAATTATGCTGTATTTTTGTTTTGTTGAAACAATTCGTTATTATTCATTATGAAAATATTTAAGCGCAATACATTTTAGCAGTTAATAATAAAATATTTAGACCACTATTATTTGGCTTCAATAATAATAATTATATGTATAAGACATTAAAATTATATAATTTTGTAATCCAATGAAATAATATTTAAAACCTATAATTATAATAAATCAAAATATTTTTAATTATAAAAACGTGAAAAATAAGAAACATGTTTCATTAAATACAACTAAGTTGATAATATCTGTTGCTACACGTGGTTATTAAAATTAAAAGGTCTATATTATATTATATTATTTTGAATAATTTAAATTTTATATAACGGTATCCCTAGTATATGTTGTTATAAAAATTACACTTAAACGATTTCATAAACGAAATAAATATAATGATGTAATGATTTTTTCGTGTATTTCAAACAATTTACCATGTAAATACACACACTGGACAATGGTAAGCTTATAGTTTTCCAAGTGAATTTGAAACTATGGTCAAGTATTTTTGGCCACATCAAAGGTCTCATAAGGATCCAACTTAGCTGTGAGAATCACTCGTATATACATAGTGTATATATTATGCATGTCGTAGGAGGATGTAGTGGTAGTGAATAAAAGCAACACGATATACGAGGTTCAGTACCTACATAAAGTTTTCGAACACAAAATGAAACCTCTGACGGTGCAGGGTCACACTGGTAGATATATGCGTATTAAGTTATATAGTTTTCACCAGCGTTGCAGCGATCTTCTATTTAATTATACCGTGAATGCAATGCAGTGGCGACAAACGCACCAAAGCAATTAGTTACACTGGTATAACTTGCTGTCTCTCGAAATCTCAACTCCTCCCCAATCATCTTAGGCGTCGCTCGAGTTCGTATCGTCTTAATTTGTCAATATGATAGTGTATTATAGCCATATCGAGCACATAATATACTTCTCATTACTCGTAAATTGTTCGGCTTTTGACATTAATATCATTACAGTTTGTGATTTATGTGAATAGTTATTAATTTATTATTGTGATATAGTTTCATATACGATATTATGCAGTATATTATATTTCGTAATTTACTTATAGTGAAATTTCTCATCTATAGAAATCGAATTCTATTTGTGTTTATGCTTAGTATATGACATATGATGTATATATATATATATATATATAATATATAGTAGATTTTTCTTGTTAAGTTTATGTATCTGGACCCGCTATGATTTTACTATTATTTAATAAAAAATTATCCTAAAAGCGTATTTATGATAATTTATTTTCTAGCCACTCGAGAGAGACACCGTTAGTACCACTTCTGAGTATACAAATGAATGCACTAACGACTGGTCTGAGTCTTCTGTTGCTATATTTTCTTCATTCGTATGTTATCCTCTTGTCCCATGATAGCCATTTTAATTATTGGCTATAGTGTTGTTTAACGCCTGACTAATTCACCAAAACATTATACTCATTTATACATGTAGGAGTTTTAAATGTATATTTTATAATGTGGTAATTTTCACAATGAATTCGACTTCGTATCCGTACCTTACATTTTACAAAGTGGATCGACAAGTTTTTGAGTATATAACATGATATATACCTATTGCCCATACACTATATTATGTATAATAAACACATATTATTCACGCATGTATAATTTGATCAGTTTAATGAAGTTAAACGTAGCTGTAGTATGAGGGAGTGTCACCGCCCCGGCGTGGTATATGTCGGTGATTATACTCTTTGATTAGAATTAGAGTATGGTAGTGCTGACGATGGTAGTTATGGTGAAAGGCAGCAAATGTGGAAAAGTAAAATCATATTTTATTGCCAACTAACTTGAGCAATAATAGTCACGATGACCTCCGTGGTGTTAACAAAAATAAAAACAAATATGCGATTTCAGCGTCAGGAACAATGGGACCGTTAATAATCATCAAATAAGACATGTCCCTATAGGCATAAAGGGTCAACAACGATCAGTTATTTCAAAATGAAGTTTCGCCAGCACTCATATAGTTGAGTACTTTATCAGAACAGTGGAATTGATTAGTATGATGGGAGTAGCTGGTTGACTAAGTATATGTATGAAATTATTAATTGTTTATAGATATTTTAATAATACTTTTTAGTTTTTATATATCTATCGTCTTATATATTATTATTGTATTTTTTAATTGTATTTTTTCATACCGTCATATAATTATTTAAAACGAATGACAGCATAAAATCATTATTAACTTGAATTGGTCTAATCAATATTCTTTATTATGTTAATCGGTATAAAAATGTCGGTTATTAGTCCAACCCTCTGAATTAGTTTTGTCTTGTTGTAGAGAATATTGTAAATTCGTAGAATCTTGTTTAGTTATACCTAAATGCTCTAAACACGGTTGTGGTTTTCTCGTATAAACTATAATAATAATTAGGCCGAACGAATGGGGAAACTATGGGGTTTTGTCTCTATCCGGATGCTGAATTTCAATGAAGAGGTGAAAACCATCCAAGAAAATAA
This sequence comes from Rhopalosiphum maidis, assembly GCF_003676215.2. NCBI lineage: Eukaryota > Metazoa > Arthropoda > Insecta > Hemiptera > Aphididae > Rhopalosiphum > Rhopalosiphum maidis. The sequence continues at coordinate 64,147,200 of NC_040878.1, read as the reverse complement.
AAACTAAACAAATAAAAAAGAAAAAAAATAATTTTCCTGAGCTGAACACGCGCGTGACTTTATACCGGTAAATCCGTGTCGTCGCCATTGTTATATTTTTCTTTACCATAGGTATTTCGTATATATTATAATAGACAGGAATAGATTGGTGGACAATGTGTTGGCATAACACAATAAGTGAATAATATGTTAAAAGACACCTATCCAACGTATAATTTTCATATGATAGGCAGCATACAATTTTCTAAAATTTCCTGATTTATGTATTTACCAATATAATTAACTATTTACGAACAAAGATAAGACGTTCAAATTAAAGGAAAAACAAATATTGTATGTAATAAATTAAACTTTGTTTCTGAGAATGCGTTCGAGTCATGTGATGTATATTATAATGGTATTATATTGTCAAATCAAATATTAAAAAAACAATTTATAAAAATGTAATATTAATATCTGATGCAGGTTGATAAATGGTTTTTAACAGTTGATACGTTTATAAAGACTAAGTGTGCAAAATATTTATCAAAAATTATGATTTAAAGTATAAAAATATATTAAATGCCTTGTACCATGATTAAAAATAGTTATATACTTATATTTATATGATAATAGAAGGGGAAAAAAAGAAAACACTTTTTGATAAAAGTGTCACAACTTAAACGTGCCTTTTTTTGTAAATTTCTTTAACGTGTTTATTAATTTTATAAATTTAAGTAATTTTCTTTTCAAAAGAAACCTTTTTAATACTTTACAACTATTGTGTTCAAAATATAATACGTTTATTTGAAAAAAACCCCTGTCGGATTTTAAAGAAATTATTATTTACGCATTTACACCTTTAAAATCAATAATATGTATGTTATTTATATTTTATACCTAATATATTAAGTTTGAAGGAACTCGTGTCAAATAATGATAATTAATAGTAATACATCGAACAGAGATTCATCGATCAGGGCACGTCTATAATAGTGGCAAAGACATTATTCAATTATATACTCGTATATATAAATATAAGTATAATATTACTATAACTATCACGAAGTTATATTGTTATCATGTATACAGCCATGTACAATATTATTATAACTAAACTAAGAAAATAATATAAGGTGTGTGAGGTCGAATAACCTCGGATAATAACGAGACTTACCGGACGTCAGACAGAGCAATGCGGCGAGCATCTGCAGCCCTAGATAATGATTATGATGGTTACGATGATGGCGATGACGGCCCACAGTAGACATTACGTCGGAGCAACGCATCGTGCTGCCTTGCGTGCGCGTTTTAACAGGTGAACGTGTGCGACACGAGTGAGCACCAAAACTCGAAGTCGCGCCGTCGTCTCGGGAGCCAGTCAGCCGCGGTGGTTGTGGAAAAGACACGACGTCGACGGCCCCATTGGACGACCGGCGTGCCCGGTTGTCGTGCTGTCTTCGAGTTTCCCCACCAAAGACGGCGGTGGCAGCGATGTTTGCAGCAGCAGAAGTCGAGGAGCGTTGGTATATTTAATGATGTGGCCCGTGGATTGTCGCGTCGGAATAATACCTACCACCCATGATTGGCATCAATAATATTTATGTATCCATAAGGGCAAATATCGAAGCTACCCACCCGCTCACACATAACATTATAACCTGTCTGTTAATGTTTTTTTTTTTTTTAAATATATTTTTAATATTATTTTACAATATTAATCAACATTAATATAAGTTTATTATATGTTTTATTATACTTAACTTATAATTTCCAATATTAAATACCTTATGCGTTAAATATAATATTATCTTTCCATTTTTTTTATTGCATACAACAATGTAGAATATATTTTGTTACCTATGTGTAATGTGCATTATACTACTGTAACCTATTTTATAACGATTATCACACTGAAATATTACATTAATATTAATATATTATCAAATTTATTAAATAATGATAATTAAATATAAATATATTTTTGCACCCTAACAAAAGTATTATCTCAACTAAAATTTTTTAGGGTGATCGACTAAAATAAACAGTCTTAATATGACGTCATTGCTACGACTTACATTATTCTTCATCATATTGTAGTATCAACAGAGACGACTATAATAATATTATTATATCTATGATACCGCTAATCGACTATCGCTATTGTTTAATATTATTATGTCGTATTGAAAGTAATGTGTGTACTACTTTGGTTTGACATCACCCGTTCACGTAATAATGTTAAATTAATATATATTATTATTGTTCTTAGTACCGCAGTTATGGTTTTTTTCCACAAGAAACTATTATGTTATTTAGATCTCAGAAATAATTAAAAGTATATAATAATGTATCTCAAGAGGTTTACAAACTTGAAATGAATCAAATAATAGGTAAATATTGTTTTTTTGCATAATCTATTATCGAACTGTGTTTAATTGATTTTTTAAACACAAGTTAGGTTATTTTCATTTTATCGTTATTATCTTCAAAATATTTCACAAAATAATATCTTAGCATTTTTTTAAAATATTAAATAAATTATTAATCATAATTTAAAGTATACTTGCGTGATATCAATTATTAATAAATGTGTAAGTCTATTAAAAAATGACTGCATATAAATGTCATAGTGACTCGTGTTCTTAATAAATAACTTAAATCCTTAACTAAATTATATTTTAGACAATGGTTAATTTTTTAATAACAAACACAAAATGTATTCACGCAGTGATGTATAGTAACTTGTAATATAAAAAGCCGGTTGTGGGTAAGTGGCGATCTGACAATATATTGGCTGTAGGCGAGTTGCGGCTCGAGTAATTATCATTACCTATGCACCTGATAGTGGTGGCTACATAGCAGCGACGGGTTACCTTACAGGCAAAATAACCAGGTGATTGGAGCGGCAAATTTGGCGCACTTAAAAAATAAAAAATAAAATATATTTATAATATCATATTATAATTTGAGACGACGGCGACAAATAGCTTAATCCGCCACTGCTATACATAGCGATGTGATAATTGAAATGTTTGAAACATGTGAGCAGTTATATTTGTATATACTATGATAAAGATAAGATCAATCGTTTTATCGTATTATCTGCCATACGAATTGCATTACTATAATAATTGGATAGGTAATTTCTCTGTCCAAAGAATTTAACTCAACTTTTTACCATCACTACATGATGGTACTTAAAAATAATGTGTATTTACATCTTGGCTCTTGTGTTGTTTTCATTATCCAAGTTTACCTTATACTACCTAATACCTTCACGTGTGCATTCCAACTTGTAATTTGTCACTCTATATTCGTTGGTTTATTGTGTGCTCCTATTGACATTTTCATAGATGTTGAACTACTAATACACAGTGTTGTAGCGGAAGTTTTCCTTAGGGTACACATAAGAGGTTATCGATTTAATTCTGGGCAAAGTTGGTGGAGGAAAATCCAAAGTTTAGGTTTAGGTTTACTAAACTATATAATGATAACACATGCAGATGACAGTCATTATTTAAAATATTTTTTTTGACGATCATTTTTGGAGCCTGAACACGTCATAGACTTCTTAACTGATAACTTCTTGGCAATACAGCTTGTTGAAAATAACTATATTGTGAAATTTACAGACTATATTTCACTGGATTATATATGTTCTACCTTAATATATTTGGGCATAGTCTACTGCTAGCTACAATCGTACCACTAAGAGCTATGAAAGTTTTCACTCAAAAATAAAAATATAACTTCGTTGATATGTTATTAGAAGTTCAATCTGAAACATACATAAAATGCAAAAGTAAAAATGTAAAAACAAAGAAAATGTGTGAAAAAGAAATGTTGATTAAAGAACAAATATCAAAGCTCGAACTAAAAGAAATAGAGCATTTTGATTTAATATTAATCATTGAGTTGTAAGTTTTTGGAAAAATAATATTATTTATACGAACATTTTAAATGTGAAATATTATGTTATTTTACCTATTATATGATATTATAATCAATTTGATGTCTAACGAAGTTGGTTAATTTGATTTGATTTTTTTATTGAATATTTGGAAAATACGTTATATTAACAATTAATTTAGTAATTTACTTTAAATACTTATTTCGATATAAACATTGTGATATATGTACACTATAGGTATATGTAATAATATATAGTAATAATTATAGTGTGGCTGCAACTCGTATGTACCTTTCATAAACATGGGGATCGCAATTCACCAACGCCGAAATGACCATGTGCAGTTAATCGTTATGACTAACTTTAAATACATTTAAATTGTATGCGACGTCTTGTCAACACATTTAATATACGCAAGACATGACGACCCTTAATTTCTTAATGTGTTCATGATCACTGGCTGCCGAACAATAGTAGGCAGTAAAAACTAAAAATACGTGCCAACAGCTGTTTTACAATATTCAAGTATCAACCACGATTCAAGTTGGTAGTGGACTGTGTACAGTGGTAGTAACAGGGTGTTCGATTATGCATAACAACATTTTAATCAAAAAAAGTCCCGAAAGAGACTATTTCTACAACGCTGCTTACGAATTGCGTCTTGTGTAAAACGGTATAAAAAGGTATGGTACTAATAATTGCGTCCCGGGTTTTTCTTGTGCACGTCTGAATTGCGTTACAATTTCTTGTGATATCTAAAATTTTTAATGCGAAATTATTGGTTAATAGTTGTTATCAATTATGATATTATTATCGGGATTTAGTATAAACGATTACGTTTGGACTTTGATAGTTTTCTTATATGATAGGTTATACAGACAGACACATTATTGTCGCAATGCAGTGTTAGCGGTTCACTTCCTTACGCGTGCTACTTTTTTTAAACCAAGTTTTAAAATTTGATCGTGGCGAAGATACAAGATAATACTATTAATTTCCCTAAGTTTAGAATATAAAATTGATAGTGATACTGCAAGTGTGTCAGTTGTGAGCGTGTATGTGATGTGTGTGTGTGTGTGTGCGTGTGTATGTTTGTGGGGGGGGGCTAAACCCCTTAGAAAAGTAACTGAATAAGTCAATACCACTTCATGAAATCATTTTTTCATGAAATATAAATATTACATAAATAATTACATTGTACCATATATCGACTCTTAATCGGATTAGATTTTTGATATGACTGCTCACATGTGTTTTTGCTTCATCTTATCATTTTCTCGACTTTGAAGGTATTTTAATATGTAACACCACCTTTCGAAGGGTGTATTATAGAATAATATTATTATTATTAAGAAGAGATTATGAGATCTCAACATTTCGACGTCACATCGATACTTTAAGACCTTACACTTTTCAAAACGATACTGAAGATAATAATTCAATGTACGTAATCACAATTACTCGGATTTATCTGGCACGAAATTATCTTATCCGTTGCCGCATTATAATTGTCAATTACCATTTTTCAAACTGACAACCTTTCGAAAACACATATAATACATATTCGTTCACATAATCGCATTGCATCCGAATACTTGGTTTTCGAACACGTGACCTGCGAGTTATTCATTTGTTACCGATCGATTTAAGTGTTCCGTAATGTTATATTCAGCTGTATTATAAACGTGAATAATTTGAAATGGATGGATAATATAATACGTGTACGACTGTACATGACGTATCACGTTGAAATCGCACGGTTCTTCCAGACGATCACGAACAAAGATAATTCATAGATGTATTTACTAATCTTAATGCGTAAAGATGTCTGTGAGATAATCTTAGTTTGCCTTCGCTTGCGGATACAAAGCGTATCATTCTTTGATTACGAAAAGTCAACCGGTGAATATTTTTTCCTGTAAACCATCAATCGTGGAAGAACTATTGCATTAGATACATTTTCTCCTGAGAAATTTTCGTGTCGAAATCGATGTAATTTTAAAACGTATACCTATAAATATTATTATTTAAACCATTGTCCATTATTGCTTTATAACCGATTAATATATATATTTTACAGAATTTTTATTTGAAGTTTCTAAAATACATTAATAATCTATAGTGGATTCCGCTTAATGTGGGCACGTCGGGACTAGCCCTGTTTGTCCACATTAAGCGGTTACCTATAAAAGCCGAAATTAATTGTATTAATTATTTGATATGAGACCAAACCATTTTGCCCATTTTGCCCATATTAAGTGGATGCCCATATTAACCGGTGCCCACATTAGGAGGAATCTACTGTATATGCTAAAATACATAAATAAATTGTAAAAATATTAAATAATATATTATATTATTATCAAATATTTGAAGATATTATTATTTAAAATTATATATAAATTATGATAGGTGTGATTAAAGTCATGAAGGCCAAATTGAAATATCACAAATAATTAAATAATATACCAATAGTATTTTGTAAACCACATGCCCGAGTCTTGATAAATATCGTCAATTCAACTAATTCAGGTTACTGCTGCAGTAAGTAACAGTATAATTTTTTAAATATCTAAAAGTGATGAAAAATTCCTTGATAATATTATTAACATTATAAAACTAGTTTTGTTTTTGTTGAATAACAATTTTTCTTTTTTTACTAGCTAATATTTGATAGTTTTCTATATTACAATAAAATATTGACAAATTCATTTAAATGCGCTTTATAAGAGAATAATTCAAATAAATAAAGAATAATTTAACAAGAATTTTTGACATTTATGTACTTGTCATTACGTATAAATTATTTATGTTATTTTGTCTTGTACAATGATTCATTTATTATGATTGAAGGTATTTTATTTTACTTATCTGTTTTAGTTGAGAAACAGTGTTGGACTTTTGAAGTTATGTTTAAATAGTTCTTAAATAATTAAGTCAGAATCTTACCTCGTAAATATTGAAAACATTTAATGAGTAAGTAGTTCTTATCATTTTAGTATATTTATTGCATCATTAACATAAAACATTAAAATATTAAATTGTATTCACTAAAGATGAGTACTTAATAATAAATATCTATATCAAAAACAAATAATAAATAATTATAGGTACATAATATAATTAAAACAGATGTTCTAAAGGATTGTTGAATATTTGAGTTAAATGTGAAAATTAGCTAAATTATAACAAAATAATTAACATATTTATTGTTTAACTAAGTATAATTTCATCCACATTGGAACTTCAAATGAATACAAAAAAATTGTGCCTATGTATTTTTAATATTTTTATACAAATATAAGAATGAATTTTTACCTGGAAAATAATTCTTTATCGACATTTAATGAAAAAAAAATCTTATGCCTATAAAAAGCTAAACAATTTTATCCTAAATTTAAAACGTTTATTTAAACATTTGGTAAAAATGTCTTGTTTTTACAGTTATTCGTTTTCAAGTTACATAAGAAGAAACATCAATTTTGTCAAACATTGGATTTTCGTAAAAATTCCGGTTTTTCCTTTAAATTTTTGTTTGTTTTTCCAGGTTCTAAAAATAAATTTCGTGGGTAATTGATAAATGATAAAATATATTATAAAATATTTTTAGAATGATATTGTTAACCTATTAGATGCCTAATATTCATACTATATGTCTATATAGTCTATCTATACATGTTATATAGATTTATATTCTAACATATTATATGCATAATTTAAAATTTAAATATACGACTACAAACTACAATGCTAAAATAATTTATTTCTACCCGATTAGAAATTATTTCAAAATTAATATTGTTGGATTTAAATAAATATTGAATAGGTACATTAATTTATAGTAATGCTTAGATTAAAAGAAAGGAAAAAAATCCTTTTTTTTGTTGATATTATGAATAATGTCAATGCTTTTACCATTGTCTATTAACTGTTTGGACTTAATAGAATATTGAGGTTCCTATAAAGCATAAGCAATAATGAGTAAGTTGAAGATAGATATATATACTAAATAATTGGTCAAACACAAAAGTTAGTTTTATCAAATGCATTACATTAGAAGTTAAACACCAGTGTCGTGGTATTAATAAAAATCATGATGAAAGTCAATAAAAAAATGTAAACAGAATACTAACGTTTAAACCTGTTACACATATATTTTTACCATATTTTTTGATTATTCAGATATATTTAACTAATTTTTTTTTAAATATATATAATAAACTACATGATTTTTTTTTTGATTTGTTATACACTCGATGTTAGATCTACAGATCTGCTGTATAGTTTAATTATACTGTATACCTACCTAAAATAAATTTAAATGAAAAATAAAATTGTTAACAAAAAGTTTTTGTTATAATATTAATTATTCATTCTTAGGTTAGGCTTAGGTTATAATGATGGATAAGAAAGAACAATGATTATAGTTAAGATTTTAGTTTGGGTGATGAAAATAATGACATAATAAGTACGTATTGTTTTGGAAATGACTGATGATGTTATAAGTTTGTCACTTTGTTCACATTATTAGACAGTGATTTGAATAATTTGTAATAATAATAATAATAATAATATAAAAAGATCGTGACATTTTTCTATAGTAATTTATTTTTTATTATTATGAAGGTTAATATTTAGCATCTAATGTTCACACATATTAACTGAATAGATTTTACTTGGATTTAATTAAATTTGATTATGTTGTATTTTTTATACATATTAGTATATTATATACATTTTATTTTAAATGAAGTATATTCGTTGTATAGTTAGTGTATGGGTAGTACTAATATACTGACTATAAGAGTAGATCCATAAAGTTGGTTAGCCAACATAACCAGGAAGGATCAAACTCTTTTTTTTTATTGAATATGAATATAATGTTATTTACACTAATATTAAAAAAAAAAAAGTTAATATGATAAAATAATTTAGTTTTCAATTAACTTCAACTTTATATTATCGAAATTATTATTTATTTTTATAACATAAAAGATTTCCAAAAATAGTAAAATATTATTAATTATTAATTTACTATTAATTGTTTTAGATGTGCAGACATTATAATCAAGTACAGACAAATAAAATATATATAAATATATGCAATTACGAGTTAGGTATAATATAATTTATAAATATATTATTTTAATGAAAGTGATAATGAAAAAAATATGAATATATATACCTATATATTTACACCTATTATGTTTATTATAAGTATTATTCATTTATCATATTTTTATTTTTATCATATAAACGATTTATTATTTTTAAGCTCTTCTCGAAGTTGTATTTCATAAAACTTCAGTTTTAAATGTTTTCTAAATACCATTCAAAAAATCATCAAAATAATATTTAATCTGAAAATAACATAGGATGTCCGATATATTTTCCACCATTTTTTATTTTTATCAATGATTTTGAATATTTTGATGATGTAGATTTACAATAACTATTTATTACTCTATCCATTATTTTTGAAATATTGTTTAGTTCTATTCGATTAAACACAATGCACATTTACAAAATTATGCGTAGGTATAGTTAACGATTGGCGGATACCACAAATAACGGGTATCACGTTCTCGTAATAATCATTGACATAATCATCCGAAAGTCATAATTCATAAAATCGTATTAGTAATCAATACATTATTCGTACATAGACACACACTTTACCGGTAATGAAATTTAATTAATATAATTAATATGATGTACACTTATGTGGACAATTTACAATGTACATGTTACAATTATAACAAGACAGTGAGATATAATATTCAAATTATTACGATATATTATAGTGTATTCCTTAATGTTCGTTCAATCGTGTATAAAATATACAGTTCAACAAAGAAAAATCCTTTATTCTCTTCTGATCATTGATGATTGCATTCAAAACTATTTATAGTTCTATACGTCAGACAGTTAATTATTATTGTATACAGTATTCATATTATACGAAGTGGACCATAATTTGTAATAATAGTATTATACAAGTAAAATATTTTATATTATTACGTTTACGCTGTAAGAATATAAAATCGCTACGAATAGTTTTTTTTTAAGTTCACTCAAACTACATAACTTACGACTTAACCACAGTATATAGGGCAGGAGGCAGTTCTAAAAACCCATTTCAAATTTACGGTACGAGTGGTATACATTAGTCCCTATGACTAGAAATAAGGTGGTGTTGGAATTTATTTACACGATGTCCAGCATGGTTCAATGACTACAAATGGTTATGATAATATATTAAGTAATAACCACTTAATATGAGAACAATGAGTATATATATTTGAACAAAAGCAGAGGTGATACCAAGGTTTAACGACTTCAGGAATTTTGTTTTTAATTCAGCTGACCAACGCACCATGGTCTGGCATGAACAGTTTCCGTCGTTTTGATAGATTATATTATTATATATTATAATAATATACTTTATATGAATATATAGAAAGGCTCGTTGCTAGACATGATTTATATTTTATGAAATGGAGAAATGATGGTGTAATTAACATACAACATACAATATGCAGAATATGCTAAGGTACTATATTGATGCCGATATACTACTACAACTGTCGTCTATCTGACGTACATAGGTACTTGTTATAAGTACTTTTGAAATATATTTAAACAATGAATAAGCGCGTAAATATATTTTTCAATCAGTATTTGAATACAAATATAAATGCGTTTAAAAAAATAATTAAAATAGTTATGTCTAAATATCTTTACTGGGAGGTCTCTTCAATATTTAATATTCCTTTCTGTATATTATTATTGTATCAATTAGGTATCAGTTTATCACTTAAGGTTATTGTTCATGTTGTAATAAACTGCTCAATAAAGAATAATGTTAAAAGAAATCTGCCTATGAAAGATCGTTAGAACTGGAATTAGTCTAAGTTTTTAGTTGGTAGGGATAGGTACGTTTATTTTTATAAAATAACGATAGAATACTTTTTAAATTGATTGGAAACATATTATATTCCAACGGAATTCAGCTAAAATGTATACCTTATTTTAATTTTAGCGTATTTAATTTTGTATGAAATTATAAAACAAGTATCTGAAGTTCAAAAAAAAAAAAAAAAATCAAGTACTTATGTATGTGGGGACTATAATACTAATACACGACGGGAAGCAATTTATGCCGGTTGTTAAGTAGTTATATCTACTAAAATAATAGTATAACACAAATTAAATAATACTTTATTTAATCCGTGGTAATAGTAGTACTACTAGTAGTATACAATATATATGTATGTTATACTGTATGTTAGTGGTAACTGGTAGTAGTGCGAATGGAGAGCAGATCATTCTAACGCAACGGGCTAGGGTGCGTTGAATAATTCAACGCGATCTCGCATGCCAGTGCAATGGCTGTGTATTGTATAATATATATATTCTCTATAATATACGCATAAACGCGTATACGCACACGCATACATATATACACTACAATATCGTCATGAAGAGGTTTAGTGCAAGGGTGGACGATGGCGCGAGCGCGCGCGGCTATGAATTTTCCATTTATAATGCCATTTCTTTTCGACTCGGGAACGGCGTGTATAATGCATACAGTTCCGAAATGCCCTCATCAATTAAACGCCACTGTGTGTTTAGTGCGCATTAGTGTGCGTATATATATTATTATTCGAAAAGGTTTCTGCTGCTGAATCCCTCGTCATAGTCATCGGATGAGTGTACGTTCCTATAATGCTATATATACCTAAATTAAAAAGGACGAAAGTTTCGTTAGAAATGTTTCTTATCTCACGCGTCTATACATGTGAAAGAGTCATTCGTTATTTCGAAAACCTTTAGCATCCCCATGGTGTACATATATTTTAAAGTTTACCTACAAAGTGGACCACAGCTACAGCAAAGCTTACATAAGGAATGGTTATAAAATTGTAGTCCACCGTCTATCGTTAATGTCATTCGAGCAAATGGTTTTAATGAACTATGAAATATATTAAATAGTTAATATTATATAATGCATAGGACATAATATGTCATAAATATATTAAATGTACTTTAAGAATATATTTTTATTCTATTTACTATATTTTACATTATTGTCTTTTTTAAATGTTTCGAATTATCACTTAAATTAATTTTAAATATTGCTTGTTAATTCATGCAGTGATATAACTAAAGTGCCTTTACTTTGATGTCACCCAATAAAATATCCTATGCAAAGGTTGAAAGGTTGTAAGTCATAAGGGGAAATTATAGGTTTCCTGAAGCCTGATGCACTGGACATTGAATATCAATTGAATATTATACCTTGAATATACTACAAATATGTATATATATAGTTTATATATTTATAATATTATGGAAGTGGATTTAATAAACTATTTGCTGTAAAAGAATATTACAAAAGAAAAATAATATTTACTGGATATTTAGGTTCATTGTTAATTATACATCTATACAACTAATGTACAGCATTTAATTATTTTATGATATACATGAAGTGTAATAATATAGTGTGTTATTATTTTTTAGAGAGTAAAAACTAAACAAACCAATAACTAATTGGACTCGACTTTTACCGACTCGTTGGTTGTTCTACATTCAAAAATTAATGCCAAATTCCAATAGTAAAAAGGGAATATTATTATTTGATTATGTTAATTAAAAATATAATTTATGTTTTTAACAGATTGTAAATTAATAATTCATTTTATGTCAATTAATATTATAGAATACGGATTTTTATGATTGTAAATTAAAAATAGATTTGATGTTCTAATTGTTAAAAAATATTTAAGTATATATAATTAAAATAAAATCTATATAACTATTGTTCACATCAAATTATTTATACCTATTTAAGCGCGTAATTATAATCATATATACATTCAAATGTTACGATTTGATAAATAAATAAATAATAATTATTTTATTTGGAACAAATAAAGTAAATAATCAGTAAATAGCTTTTGATTTTAAAAGCCATCTTGAATAATTATTTATATTTCCAATTGGTTTTATTTCAACAATTATGGTAAGAGGCTTTATAAAATATGTTTTTCGATGGAAATTGAGTCACTTTTAATTATGATATGTGAAAAAACTTTTTATTCTTGAAGTAATATAATTAATACTTGTAACGTGTACGTTGTCGTATATACCTATGTCGTCATACAAACAATGTATATTATTTAATTTGTGTTCTACACTGCAATTTCTTTTGAATTATTTCTTTTTTAAGTTATATATATATTTTTGATTCTAAGTGATACCTATAAAGTTCTTGATTTTATCATGACATTTTTCAAAGACGTATAGTAAATTAAAAAAGTCGCAGTTATACAAAGTTGAAATTTCAATTAATTATATATGTGTACTTGAATTTCATAAACTGTATTTTAAATAAACAAATTAAATAAATATTAAGTAGATACTTATAAAGTTATTTAAATAAATAAATGTAATATTGCTACAATAATTTAACTAAATTTGTTAGTTTGCAATTTAAATGTATGATTTATTTAATGTAACTATAATAATAATTATTATTACCATTGGTTTTATAATATTGTGTATAAATATACTTAAGTATTGAAATAATAATAAAGTACAATAAGTAAAATAATACTAAACGATCTTATTTTGAAAATTAACTACTGTCTCTATAACTTGGTAATAAGTATACATGCGGTGTATACAAAACAAATGGAGGTATACTAATTATTACCAATATGCAATGAACGAATAGTTTAATATATAGTATACATTATTCTAAATATAAGATATTTAACATTTTTTATATACTTTAAAATGGTGCTACTTAAACTTTAATTTTTGAAATAGAATAAGCTAAATAATTCAATGCAGAAAGTTACCTGAAAATGGTTACTATATTATAAGTGTACAAATCATTTGCAGTTTATTCTTATTTATAAATTACATGAATAAATACATTTTTAATACTTACTATTAAATTTATAATAATATTTAGTCAATATTTTTACTATAAGCGTTATATCTAAATGATTAAGACAACGTTACAGCTTGATGAAGAAAAACGCCAATAATGGTACTCCAATGACTTGTGATAAATTAATCCTGAAATATCTTTATTAATAAAATTACGGTTAATTAAATTATTAAATAGTTATAATAGATAATGTTATAATAATATTTATATTATATCATAAATCATTATATATTTCAACTTTTAAGCTAGTTATGAGTTAGTAATTTATAACAATATAAGAATGATTAAAATTCGAAAAAAATTAAAATACCGTAAATAACTGATAAAAAGTACTGAATTACATACAGATAATATTTTTATTTTTAAAAATAAATTAAAATAACATATATGGGTATTGCGTCCTTTAATTAAATATGATTAATTGAATTTTTATTTTAAATTAGGGATAGGTAATTCAACTATAAGTATATATCAGATATATGTATTCATAAATAAATAATATGTTGGTTTTTAAAATAAATTATATTTTAAAGAAATTACATATTGAATTATTTAAAATGTATGTACAAAACCTAGATTATAAGTTATAAATTGGAGACTTTCAGCTGATACAATTCTTTTGTAACAATTAAATTTTTGAAAAAAATAAACATCTATCAACAAATAACTACAAATATAAAAATGTTCTTTTAAACCAATAACAACTTTTTTCAAAAATATACAATTAATTATGTATATAAAATACACAGATTTATAATTATGTTAATGGTTATACGAATTTGCATTGTTTTAAAATTAATTTAATACAATTAAAAAAAGATAATAAGCAATTAACAGTTTGAAATTTATATTGTGTTTAATAGTAATATAAATGTGTTATGACGTGTATGATTCAAAACAATTCAAAAACTGTGGTACCAGAGCAACCATGCGTATATTTAAGATTCAATTAAGGAGTGTTACAATACAATACTGTCCGACAACTGATTGACCTTCACATAGCAGCAAAATATATATTCATGACGATACTGAGACGCGTTATTTTAGTGGGAGAACGATGATGTAAATTGTGTAATACTTGTTATTAAATCGGTTGCAGAAATAAGTCACAGTGTTTCATAGTCGTAATTTTATTTTTTAGACTTCTATATTGTGTTGCATTTTCACTTGGATTTTAAAAAGGCTTTAAACATAAAATCAGGTATGTAAAAGTTATACTTTTATACTATTTAATATTTATATTACTGCTTATATAACATTACGATAAGTAAACTTCAGCAAGTATTAAAATTATATCAGAAATTAAAGTTAGATAAATGTGGGAATATAGTTATGATCTCTGTTGTGCTATTACTTTTGTGTTGCGTGTTCAAATTTAAGTGTGTCATCGTAAAAGTATTACGTACAACAATAACAATTTGCTCAAGTAATAGTCACGCATTATCGTTTATCCACCTTAAGTCTTAAACTATGCATGTTATAATTTAAAATATTAAATATAATATATTAAGTGTACGTATTATGTGATGATAATATTGTATCTGAATGTGATTCACGAAATTATAAGGATATTTAGGTTACTGTAGTCCTGTTATAGTTAGTAGGTACCAGGTCTAATGTATAAAGAAAATCACAATTAAATTTGAAATATTTTTCAGTGTAATTATTTTTCAGCCATGAAATACATAAAAACATTACTAAAATTAAAAACACATTTCCCCTTATATTTATTCGTACCAATGTGAATAAGGGTTTGTAGTATTTAAAATCAAATTAGTAAATGGTTTGTGCGTTTTTCTTTTTAAATTTAATTATAAAAATCTGAAATAAAATAATATTTTGATAATATATTATATACATACATATGTATACATTTATGTTTTAATGATAAGCCTCTGACATTGTGGTCATTTATTGATAATTGTGTAATTAAATTATTTGCATAATAAATAGTATTATAAAAACATAATGTTGTAAAAAAATCCCGCCCATTTATAATTTGTAGGTAAGTAGGTACATAGAAATATAAAATGTATCATAGTTTGTTTATCATATAAAAATACCTTAATCACTGAAATAGTGAAGTAATAACATATTTATGAGTTTATAAAAAACAACTACCTTATTATATAATATTGTAAGGTATTATTTTAAAATATTTTTATAATAATTTTTAGTTTGTTTATTTAGCTTTACCATATTTTGAATCGGTTCCACTCGTACCTATATTTATAAATTATTAAATTATTTAAAAATGAGAAATTAATAACGTTATTTATAAATTGTATTTCCTTGCAAAATTATGTGCATTGTATTGCACTGATAAAGAATCATTATTATACTGATTCGATGAATTTTATTTTGTAATTTCCTTAACTATAAATAACGGTGTACCAATAACAAATAACAAGTAATATACTTAAAAGAAAATTATACAAATAAATATTTAAATTACGAACTATTATATATAATATAATATATTAATATGTAGGTAGATGGTAGGTAATAGAACCAACATTATTACTAATTTGAATCATATGAATCACCGGTTATTATAAATTACAATTTTCATAAAACACAAAAAATATATATTTATCAATTAATCCTGTTGACAATTCTGCACTTTATTAATTTAATTTAATTTATTGTTATTATAATTATTAATATTATCTGGCATCTACGTATTATCATTTATCATGTTTATTCGTTAAAAATACTTTTAAGAGTTTTCTATCACAGACTGTAAAAATATGTTTATTATATAATTTATAATTATTTATACCATCATTTAATATCTTAATTGCAATTTTCAATAGTTAAAAACTGTTTCATTTAAAATATGATAATTTCCGTGTCTTTTAAATGCTATCTCTTAATTTTTTTTTTTTCATAAAATCTTGATTATTTTGAATTTTTGTTGTTATAATAAATAATACAATTTTACATTATAATTTACAGACGTATAGTAAGTTATAAATATATGTTCAGGTTAAAATGTAACTAGTTTTTAATAGAGATAATTTTCTCCAACGGTTCAAGTATAAATAATATACCTGATATAATTTTAATAATAAATATAGTTTTTATTATATAGAATAAAAAAATAATATCTCAATTAATAGGTTTTAGATCTATTTTTTTTCTTGCAATTGTCATCAACTCGTTTACCTATTAATAAATTTATACATTTATTTAGTTAAGAACAACAAATATATATAATATTCGTGCTGTAAATTGTTTTAATTTTTATTTTTTTGTAAAATATAACTTAATTATCGACGTTTGGATAAATTGTTTTTATTTGTTGATTATTAAAAGTAAATACCTAGTAAAAAGATCGAATACAAACAATAAATTAATGTCCAACACAGGATGCTCTTTAACGTTGTTTGTATTATTTATTCTTTAGTGACGTACATATGGTCCCGTGAGAATTTACTAATTTAGAATAGTGGGATAATGGAGTTTCCATTGTCCTACCACTTTAAATTAGTAAATTCTCACGGGACACACACTACATCCTATTTCATTGATAATATCAGTGTTTACAATTTTGAATGTAACTCATATTAATTTTATGTGAAGATTGAGCAGTTTTCTTTTAAGGTTTTGAAAAAAATATAGGAAAATTCTTGATAATGGAATTATTCACTAAATTAAGAAAAATACTTAATTACAAGTTATAAAATGTTTGATTTATATTTAAGTTATATTAATAATATATTATGTTAGGATATACAAATTAAAAACATATTTTAAATGACTAAACAATTGTTTTAAGTAATAACAATTATGTTTGGTGTATAATATTATTATGAAAATAATTTTCGTATTTTTTTAATTAGGTAGTTTAATACAATTATAGATCTATTTTACTACAAATGAAATGCTTAAATGATTTGCATGATAATGTTTTATTGTTGAATTATAATACACATCTAATAATTTTTGATTATATTGCACACGAAATATATAATTTTAGAAATTTATTATGCCAAATATTTACATAATGAGTGAAATAATTTAATTAAAAAAAAAACTAAAATCTAAAATAAACTTATATTAGGTATTTAATATTTTGCATATTTAGTAAACTATTTATTGTATTTAAACTTTTTTATTTAAAGACGTATTTGCACAAAATTGGGTATTGTGATTGGATATCTAACTCCGTACTACAAAATACAAAGTATTAGTTCATTGACAAATTACAAGTATTCAGTAATGGAAATCAAATATATTATCGTTAATGCTCTTAAGAGTTTAATGATTTAAGGGTGTATGTTTTTTATTTTATATAAAAAAACGATTTCTTAAAGAAATATACATTGTTAATAAATTACATTGTATTGTATATTATATATTTAATACAAGCTATAGATTAGTAAGTACTAACTACCAAGGGCGGATACAGGGGGGAGGAAATAGTGGCAATTGCCCCCCCCCCTCGTACACAAAAAAGTATCATATATTCCAACAAAGTTTTTTTTTTAAATAGATTATGACCTTTTTTTTAGTTGTTAACTAACGAATTGCCCCCCCCCACCGTTTAGGACCACTGTATCCGCCCTTGCTAACAACTAACGTTAAACCTGTTAAATTACTACTTTTCGTTAACAAATAAGAAACATTTTTTTTTACAAAAGTATATTAATCTAAAATAAAGAGAATAGAATGTTGTAAAAATCATTGTTTAATATTTAGTTACAATTAATTATATATTATAACGTAATATAGGTATAATTACTTTTTAAACGGTTATAAAATCTATTGTTTTTATTTCATTGAATTATTGTAATATTTTAAATTTTAATGCTATTACACGATGTAATAAGACTTTAGGACTCGGTCCCGGCATATTTTAATATTTTAATATTATAATTTTTATTGAGTATATGATATCTATTAATTTAATATTATATTTAATTCGATTTTCGTATTACTGCTTAGTCGATGATAGTGTTATAGTCAAAAATAATAAAATATTTGATACGTTTTCTGATGAACAGTTTTAATGGATTCATACTATTAACAATATTATACCAGGAATTAGACTGCATGGGTAACTTGGAAGAAACGGTCAGCGTCCACATTTCCTTTGAGACTACCTAACAGAAAATATCGTGGTGTTACTTGTCTTATTCTCGAGTAACGTAAATACGGCGACCCGGGCGACAGTAGTTCAGATACCATACAATGTACTCGTGAGTGAGTATCCGCGGTAATTTCTATCGATAGTCCGTTAGTATTATTTTTTCACGTTTATCCTGCCGTTAGATTCTCGATCAAATAGCTTACGCGTCGTACGTAGGTTGGACAGTTTTATTCATACGATTTTATACATTTGTGTTGTCGTTATTTAGAATTTATTATATTTAGATAATAATATTATAATGCCTTTACATATATGAATTGTATAAATCCACATAGTCACATTTCACATACACGACATCCGTCGATTTTTAGTGTGTGTGATATATATATAATTTTTAATCAAAGTTAATAAATGGATAATTATTATATAATTGTATAGTTAAAGTATATGGAGGGAATGCGTGTGTTAGAAAAAACATCTAGTTTACATATGTAAATAAAATAATATTAATGTTGGAATTTAGATGCAAAATGGGAATACATTTTAAAAAAAGAACACAATTATGGTAACCACAAATCACAATAACCTCTACCACGTTACCATAAGAAACCACAATAACTAATAATGCCCAATATACTATATTATGTATTATTCTATTAGTGTGTATAATAGTGTACCTACCGGGGTAACTTAGTAAAGTTGCGTGATGCCGTAAATAAGGTATAAACAAATTACATTCCACTATTAAATTGGTTAGGGTAACAGAATTTGTTTTTTTGTTTTTAGGGGTTCTTCGTGGGTGTATTTATTTATATTTAAGGAAACCTGGGGGCCTATAATATATTTTTTTTTGTGTAATACATTACAAAATATTATAAATAACGACATTGAATGCATTTTTCCCCAATCATTAAAAGTTTAGACTCTATACTATATCGGTTAACTTTTTTATTATATATATGTATACATATTATTTAGTTTCACAATTTTCTGGATTTCCCAAGCTCATATAAAACACTTGATTATGTATAGATGTAAAGTGTTATAAGTAATAAGTATATACATTCAATTTACAATAAACTATAAAATACAGTAGAACCCCAAACCATGATCCTAAGTCGAGATTCAAGGGAAATACATATTTTTTTTTACTTATCGAGGTTTTTGACTTAGATTTTCGAGTTATTAAAGTTTTAGGAAAATTTGCGACTCAAAAAGTTTTTGAAATGTTCGTACGTATATTGTAGTTTTTAATTATTATATAGTTATAAACGTTATAGTATATACATATAATTACAGTGTGTATTGTTATTGTTATTATTTTAAAATTATTGCTACAAAATTATGATAAAAATGTGATTAAATAATTAATAATTTTTACATTCGATACTATCGTACACGAGTAATTGATCGATCGCAACTGTCAATACCGAATGTAGTGAAAATAAACCGAATGAAAAATACACAATAAACGAGATTAGGTTAAATTATCTGTCTATATTCGGAACTAAGAATGTTCGAGTTATCTATAGTTATTTTTTCGAGTAATCAAGGTTTTCGCAAGGGAATAGCATTTATTTTGACTTATCAAGGTTTTCGACTTATCGAGGTTTTACTGTAAATGAATAAATAATTTATTTAATAATTATAGTTGTTGCATCCCTGATATTGTGGGATACAATTCGTATATATGTACCTTTTTACGGGACACAACTTGTGTGCTTCTATAACTATTACCGTGCGATTTATAAATTTTATCATTGAAATTGGTGTATTATTGTTTTATTAATCGCTTACAACTGCAGCTGTATATTAGGTACTCATGTATTGTGCATAATATTTATAAACCATAATATTACATTAAGCTTGGTATTAATACAACAGGATTTAATACGTACCTAGGTAAAAAAATGACGGTACCATGTTACTTATAAGTTGAATATTATATTAAATTAGCTACACAACACTATATGATATGGAAACTCGGCTTTAGACTTAAAAATGAACGCTTCTATATTATATTACAATGGTAGCTCGGCGCAGGTGTACCTTTTATCTCTTGAAATGTGAATGAGCTAAAAAATGAGCTAGGGTCCTGTTGAGGGACCCGATTCACCGACGCAAAAACCAGTCGCTGGTAAAAATTGAAAATGTTACGATTCACCGAAAAATCATAGTTTCACAAAATACAAAAAATAATTTTATTTAACAAACAAATTTCGAGCTTGATCTCTTATAGTACAAAAAAACTGCGATTCGCCACAAAAAATGAAAACTAAATATAGAAAATTAGAAGAAAAATTATCATTTGCAAAAGAAAGGTATACCATTTATAAAGTTGAATGACATTTAATAATACATTTTTTTTCTAATAACGTTTCAAATTATAATTTTAGGCTACGAAATAAGACGATTTGTATTTTGAAATACTTGGACAAGATTATTGAATCTTCCATTTTTATTTGGAAGATAGAAGCTCATAAGGTTAGGTATTTTTATATATAGTCGAAAGTTAACTTGAACAATGTTCATGATTTATACAAACAATTTAAAACAATAAAATTATATTTTTAAGTATTATTCATTTTGAACTAAATATAATGTGTGTGTCAGATGTCGGATATCGGCAAATCGGGTGTCGGCATTTCGACAATATGTGTCGGCGAATTGACTTATCGGCCAATCGGTACGTCACGTTATAAATTATAATACCTATTCGTATGATATTATATAATATATGAAAGGAATACAGGAAAGGCTGAATAGATTGGTTTTAATAAATATAAATAAGGGACAAAATGTAACAGCAGAGGAAATGACGCAAGATTGCATAACAAATACTGGCTTGGAGAATGCAAATAATACAAGATGGATCAAAATAATTGATAATACATACTTAATTTGATTTAGCTTATTTACCTATTTACTATGTAAATTTAGATATTTAAATGTATGAATTTGATGTTTTATCTTGTGCTTTGTTTTGCCTGTTTTATCCTCTCCTCCCCACTTGAGAGATTTCTGGCTTCACTGTTTCTTATAATATAGCTAGCCAGTTACTCAGAAACATATTCAGAGATTTTGCATCATAGTGGTAAATTAAATTGCAGTTGTCATAGAATTCAGTGAATCGTGGTTGTACATATAATGTACATGTGGTTTGAGTCAAGACTTAAGAGATGTCTTTGGAATAATTATTTTTTATGGAATTTAATTTTAATTTTTAATTGCGTATAGTGGTACCAATGCATACGCATAATTTCTAAAGTTTCACGGCATTACAAATTATTTATATTGTTTTTTTTTCAAACCTGCAGCAAGCCTGTCACAAATAACATTATTTTATTATTTTCAGTTCAATTTCAATAAGTATTAACTGCAATCGGTTCGTTTTTCCGGTCAGATTAACAAAATCTGCTATGTTGTGGTACAAAGCAGAAAAAAACATTTCTCTTTGTACTTGTAGAAGCATCATAATATATGTGAACAAACTCGTATCAGTATTGATGCGGCCCGCAGAGTTTCCAGTACTGATAAATTTGAACGATCCTTCGACGCGTTGCTGTGAACGGAAATATTATTATACGTATTATAGGAAATTTTATATTTAAATTATATCGGTACAATTTTTTACCGTAAAAAAATGTAAATTAAATAATGGTACTAATTATTGACTTGTAAAATAAACATAAACATAAACTAATATTATTTTTTGACTATTTTTTTTTTTAAAATTTGAAGTTCATTTAACTGTATAATAATCATAGGCGCAATTTGAGTTTTAAATTTGGGTGGGGGGCCATTGTAATTTGCATATATTTACTGTGTGTATGCTCCCTGAGATATATAAAGGTGGAAAGGGATATATAAAAAACCAATTTGCGGGCTATGATTGATTTTGAGAGGGCTTAGCCCCCCGAGCCCCCCTCAAATTGCGCTTATGATTATAATGACACTACCATTGCTTCAACCTTCACTGCGTGAGCACGCTACGAGAACATAGAATAGTATAGAACACAATTTAAGATAATAATTGCGGCGAACTATGTAATATACGAATTCTGATAATACCATGACGGTAGTCACGATAATCCGGATGAGCATTACATGGAAATTAAAAACTAAATAGTAGTTACTTTAACCAGGAAGTACTAAACATGTAATTAAAAAAATCAGCAATCCATTTATCTATCTATTATAGTTTATTAGATATCTATACTAAATTAATCTACGAGCATAGGCGCAAACAAAAATATATTTGGGATGGTGATATACGATTACGTACGTTTATATTTTTTAGTAGCACGATTGAGTACGATTTCTCTACCCAAAAAATATTATGATTACGTACGAAAATGAGTGCAACGTTGCCAACATATAGATACTTCTTAGTATTCAGTATTAATAGCAATAGTAATATTTTCAAATTTACATAGTAAATGAATTGTCAAGATATGTAATAAAAAGTCTGGGTTTCTATTAATATTACGTACCTATTATTCAATCAGGTTTATGTAATAAATAAAAAATAATAATAATATAATTTTAAATAACTTAAATAATATTATTGAAAAAAAATTAATAGTACTTATTATGAATTAAACATATACAAACATACATGTGTATATAATACAATAAAAGTATAAATTATAAATTAAAACTTTGGTATCGATAACCAGTCTCGAAAAATTTGGCACTGAGAATAATAGTTACAACATGGCTTAAGATATATCTTAAATCGTGAATCGCAGAAACGTTTAATAACAATATCATAGATAGCAATTATTTTATAAAATAAATAATTTTATATATTTTCACGATTGTAAACAACGGCAACGTTGCTTTAAATTTGGGTAGGTGGTAGGTATAACGTACGCAACCGTAATAGTGAAAAAGGTGCATACGTAATCGCAACACACCCATTTGGGGAGTTAATTTTCAACTAGGAGCTAGTAGCTTATACTTATTATAGTAGACATTTTTATTTTAAATAATCAATGACACGTATTTTTTTTCCAAAACAACCCAATCTTAATCATAATTAAATGCAACTTTTTTATATATTCATGATACGTTAAATTTTTGTTTTTATATCTATTGCTTTTAAAGTTTTTTTTATCTGATTTTAACATGTACATTTTTTGAATAGTGCATTAAAGTGAGCGTGAAAAGATGGTGGTTTTAGTTAAGTTTATATTAAAACTATAATAATTTATAATGTTTAAATATAATATACAAGCCGATTTTTTAAGCATGCTCACCCCATTATTATGCTTAAACTATGGATATATTCAAATTTTGATTTTTACATAGTTTCAAATTGTTAAAAAACAGTTTTTATTAAAAACATTTTTTTAAGTTTTTTACTTTTTTGAATGACAACATAGAGTTTTAATTTCATATTCCAAAGCAGAATAATTTTCTGAGTATTTTGATATATACAAATCGAATTTAGGGCGAGTAGTTTATGGGTTATAAGTATTTAAAGTTAAATATATTAGTATATATTTAATTGATTATTATTTCATGTAAAACCACTGTACAACACAGGTTAATTTGACGCAAATGATAAGCGATGTCCTTTAAAATATTTTTACAGATTGAAATCGTAATTATGACACTGTAGCACAAATATATAACATATTATTTATTAAGAAACTTAATGATATTATTATTTATGAGTAGTTTATTTTCTTAAAATATAATATTTAAATATAATATACTGTTTATATTGTAGGGTATAAAATCACACAGTAAATACAAATTTCAAATATACCATATCTAATTAAATGGAATGACGTATTAACTGATTTAAAATGTTTTTAGTGGTCTTAAAAAGAATTAATTACCGTTAAAATAGCAAGTTTGGCTTCAAATCAAAATCCGTGTTTTCTAATTAGATGAAGTAGTTCATAAATAGATATCTCAGTTTCAAATATTTCCGTTTTTAAAAACAGAATTCGTTGTTATGTTTGCTTGGCAAATATCCATTTCAATTGTTCAAAATATGAAGTCCTTAAAATTGATTTATGTTACAAGTAGATTTAACCATAAACATAAATTATTGAGCTAAACAAATATTTGAAGTAAGTAAATTATAAATGTTCAAAATTTTTAAATATAATTTTTAGTAGATAATATTTTCTGTATTATAATGTTTGCTTAAACATTTTTATTTTTGTTTCACGTTTTTGGTTTATGAATACCTTAGATTTTCCCACTCAAACAAATAGTAAAGTAAATTTTATTTCATTAGATAGTCATTATTCGTTGAATTGTGCGAAATTGATCTATTTTCTTGAAATCTATTAATACGGTAATGAAAAAAAATACTCAGAACGTATTATTTGTTGTTGCCTTTTGTGATTTTAGCGATAATAGAAAATACTTTACGCGCGGGTCGCCATATTGTCAAAGCGATTGAGGTATATCGTGTATAGAAAGAATATTATAAGCCGTGAAGTCCCGTCCTAAACGTTACTAACACATCTAATACGTAAAATATTAACATTGGCAGTTGGTATGTAATATTTATAAACATTTTTAAATTCAAATTTTAGTTAAATTACAGCTGAGAATCTGAGATATTATGAAACACTTACGCTCATTCTACGTCTACAGTCTATTCACATTGTCATATTGATATACCTTACCTAGGTTTAAAATTTATAATTTTGGTAGTTGAATTATTTTCAAGTTGGTATTTATGCAAGGATTTAATATAATATGGATTCTGCAATTGTTCTGCTGGTAATTTTCCAGGTGTAACAATATTTCTTAGGACGGCAAATAAGTGGCGGCGGCGGCATCAATTACTGTTTTTGGTTATCTATTAGTTATTACCATTGGTTATAGTGTTATAGAATAATATAATTTATTCTATAATCAATGCATCTACGTGTATATATCTGATTCTATATTTTAGTCCGTCATTACCATCCGTAGGGAGCGTGTCGCATAAGTTGTCTACAGACATCTACCTAGTGCGTCCTCCGTCGCGTTGAGTGTTTTCAGCGTGGTGTTTCATTACGTGTTTAATCGTGTCTCATTGGGAGTTGGTTGTCGTCTGTTACTACGTTTATCATATCAGGTGAAGAATAATACACAACAATATTTATACATTTATATATTAATCACCGATAACCGATTAGGTAAGTTAGTAATATATATAAATATAACGTATCGTTGGTTCCGCGAACGTCGTCAGTTAGGGATTATAATAATATGTACACACGAACAAACGTAAATCTTTTTAAAGAATGAATAAAACAAAGATGTAGTTAGTTCATAGTTATATCTATACGTATAGATATCGAAATAATTTTAACTAAACATTAGGGTTTGCAAATTAATAGTCAGAATTAGTGGCGGATTCAAGGAGCGCCCCGAGGAACCCGGCTTCCCTTTGAAAGTTATATTATGTATTTAAGACCTAAAATCACATTCTAAATATTATGTTTACAAAATGATTATGAATATAATATGAAAAATTCCCCCCTCAAAAATCCTAGATTCACTACTGGTCAAATTACTATTATTATGTTTAGTAACATTCTTTACATTATATAGATTATAATGACTTAATTTTGTGAATTTTTTTATTTTTTCTGAATAATATAAGTATTTAGTAAAATAATAGTTAAACACACATCATGCATATTTTATTATAGCTTATACAGTTATAATGTAATAGATATTAATAATAATAAAAAGCATGTGCTTAATACAAATAAAATAAATTCTTATACAAAAATAGATACATATTGACAGTTTGATTATTTTTAGATTTTTATATTAAGAGGAATATATTTGTTCTTAAATTATGTGATTTCTTCTTCACAATTTTGAATTTTAATATTTATGTTATATTTAAAACTTTTATTATAGAAAGGTAGTCTGTAAGTCTATTTTATATTTTCGTGTATTATGTGTTAAATAATAACCTTAATTAATTCGTTGGTAATTCCGTTACTAATAGTAGTATATGACAACTAAAAATAGCTAGGTTAAATTCCATGTGTCATAAATAGTTGGCCAATACAGTGGCGTGTCATACACGTGTGCAATGAGTGCAAATGCCGCAGGCCCTCGGCTCGGGGGGCCCATTATTGCTCAACGCTCCATAAAAAAAAAAATACAGTTATGTACGAAAAAATAAAAAAGTTGTTTTCAATTTTAAATGGTTCTCATTTTTTCAATCTGATATCAGTATATCATTGTTATAAAATATAAATGTATATATATCTATATCATTTAGAATACAAAGATGTAGGAGGGGGGCCTTTTTTTAGTTTTGCACACAAGCTCATTTTTGGGATAAACCGCCACTGGGCCAATAGATAAGTATTCTATTTTGAAAATTAACTATTTTATTTGTTTAAACAGTACTTTTTGTTAACAGTTGTATAAAACATTATAGATCTTATAATTAAAGTAGTTGTTGCTTATAATATGACACCCGTATATAAATATTATATTTTTAAACATTGAAGTGTATTTTGACGATTATAGGTGTATTATATTATTTGTATATTATATTATATATTATAGAATACAAATACAAAAATAAAAATACTCCTACGAATAAAATAAATTTTTTTTTATCTCAGACGACCCTATTTCCCTCTATGTACATACAATTGAAGTTTAAATTAAATTTATTTCAATAATATAAACAAAATAACTTTCTGTTGTTGTACAAACTGTATCGTAATGCAATATTTTCTAGTAAAACTGATGGGTGTGAGTTCCTTAAGATAGAAGTATACATTGCTTGTAAAGTATAATGTTAAAAGATTCAAATGAAAACATTTTTTTCTTAATAAATAGTTTTTTTTACTGTGTAAACTCTATTTGTATTTTTTTATTTTAATATTTTATAGGATTTTTTTAGTTAGATTTTTTTTTTTTTTATAGGATGAACATTACAAATTACTATACTTATTGTAAATCAGTATTTTTTTTAATACAGTATTATCTAAACAAAAAAGTTAAACAAAAATAATATATTTTCAGTATAGGTATATAATTAATTAATTTAATTTTTTTTCTTATTTACTATTGCTTGTTTTTGTAAATATATATATATATATATATATATATATATATATATATTGAATGCTTGATAGGTATTTTTATGAATACTTTGAAATCGTTTAATACTATAAATTAGTTGATTAAATGATTTCAAATTTAGTTTTGGCGGATTTCAGTTACAAAATAACGTAAATATTTATTTTCTTTTTTTTGCATAATTGTGTAAGTAAACGAAAAATATTTTTTACTCTTAAAATAAATAAGTTAATGAAAACTTAATTTTATCATACAATTTTGGGTTTGAATAGTGTTAATTGAGTTTTGTTTGTATAAACACATTTTAAAATTTTTAATATCAATATTTCCTATGATTGTGTCCAGAAATGATAATAGTACTAAAATAATGTTCTTATTAAAATTAAGTGAAATTAATAAACAGAAGGCAAGTATATTTAAATAAATATTTTCACAGTGATTTAGTATATAGTTTTATAAAAAAATTTATTCAATTAAATTTAAATAATTGTATTCGTTTTATTACAATGCGTTGTTTTAAAATCTTATTTATTAGGTAGTTAATTAAATTATATTATCAGTCGTTATATTGTTTAAAATTGACAGAAATAGTTTCTTTTATACATTTGATAAGTATATTGACTTCTTATGTTAAAGTGTTTTATGGTAGAATTGTATATTATATTATTATTATTAAGCAAAATATTAAAAATTACAATTATTAATAGTTATTATAAATTAATAAATTATATATTAATTGAATTTGTTTCAAATGAGAAATTGTTTTGAGAATAACGCCATATAATTTTTAAGAAATATTAAATTTTTAGTATAAAAATAAGACATTTTTATCATTTTTTGGTTAAAAAATAAAATTAATAAATAATTTTTAATTCGTATTTAGTTTCTTTGTATAAAAATAAAATAGATGATACACGTAAACAAAGTATTTATAAATACAAAATACTCGATATTAGATATAATTAACATATTTTAAAGATAAGAGATACAAATTTAATTCCTATCTTAGATAGTGTCCATATCTGTTTTGGAAGAAAGGCGTAAGCTCAATTTGGGAAAATGCCTGGATGGCTTATTATCCCAAAAACCAATTTAGTATTTATTCTAAAATATTTTTAACAAATACAATCATTTAATTATATACTTAATATTAATTTTAAAAATTGTTTTTTAATATTACCAAAATTAATTTAATTAACTGCAAACAGAGCTGCAGCAATCTAAATATATTTTGAAGATGTTTTAAATATTTGTATTTGTCATTAAAAGTGAATAATACCTATTGATTAAGGCTCAACATTATGAGTGTTATATTTGTTTCTCTCTCTGAACCACGGGTAATATAATGCATACCCGACAGAACGAATATCACATTGTTAGCTTTAACCTTAGAGTGAATTGACCTTTTATATTAATACATAAAGAACATTATTTGTGTTTGTATTTCGGACTTTTCAAAACATTTAAATGTTTTTGCAAGTTATCATGTATACAGCTTTACAATAAAAATATTCTTTAAAAATTACCTCTTCATGTCGGCTTAGCTTACATTTTTCGGTCTCCACCCACTTATCAAGAAAAAAAAGAAATTGAACTTATGTAGGATGGGCTGATTGATACTTAAGATTATTATTTCATATATTTTGCCATTAATTAATGTGATTGAATTTATTGTGATTTTTTAAATTGCAGTACTGTATAAATAAAGGACTCATTTATTATTTACTCTAAAATAATAATCAGAACTTTCAATTTTTATGAAAAAAATGTTATTGATTATGGACGTGACTGTCAACTTTTTTTTAATACTGTCAACTCGAGTTCCGTGTTTTATTTACAAGATTTTATCAGTTTAAGACATCGTGTCGAATAGACGAAAATATGTTCAAATGTTGATTTAAAACTATGTTTGTATGTTTTTTTTTGTTTTTATATGTAAATAAACGGACTTTCGGTGTGATGAAAAATAGATTACAATAAACTTCGAAATGAGTTGGAACAAAAAAAAACTTATCTTTATTTAAACTCATCGTTGTCGATGATATTATTATACAGTACACCCATTAAAAGGGACTTTATAAAATATGTCTATGTACATCACGTTAATGTTTTTTTTTTTTTTTTATATAATTGATACTTAAAACACATAGTTTACAATCATAGGCTGCAGACATTAAAATTATAATAATCAAACAGAAAAATCCATTCACAATGTATTATATGCAGCTACGTAGATATGTATAATATTACATATACCCAACGTTAGGAGTGTTCGCACAGTGAGGTCAGTGCGTGTGCATATTATTATGTATACACATTACCGAATGCGGATCCACAGGCAGCACCCCACCGCACCCTGTTTAGACTTGGAAGAGGCGTGGAAGAGATAGGTAAAGGCGGTGGCAGGTAAGACGATATGGTTTATGGAATAGCGGCGGTAGCGGTCGCGCGCGCCTGTGCGTGTTGCGTGTCCGTCGAGCGAGTGGTTCGTCGCTGCCGCCGCCGTGGCCGTCCTCGGCGGTGGCGGCGACGGCGGTGGCGACGGCCGAGGTGGCGCCGCATCGCGCGCGTATACCATTATACGTACGAATCGATAGGGACATCGCGGTAGAGACGGCCACGGCTGTGGCGGCGGCGGAGCGTTCGTAGCGCCTCGTTGGTCGTCCGCGCGGTCGCGCCACCGTAGCGCCGGCCACTATAGTGCGCCGGAATCGCGTCGAGCGTCGTCACGCCGTCGCCGAGCACCGATTTCGCGCGGATCACCGACACGCACCCAAACGCGCATGTGCGCGCTTGAGCACATTTATTATACACATAATACACCGCCGTAAATACACACACATACACATACATATAAACGCGCGTGCGCTTATTTACGCGAAGCGCCGGTGTCGTCGCACCACCGCTGCCGGTCAGTGGTACCATTTCTGTCGACGTCAGTCCACCACGAGACCACAACACACATTTGTCTTGTGTCACACAACTTGCACGTCTTTTTCACTCTGTCCAAAACTAATTTACTTACATAAACACTCATAAAAAAAACCCGAAAATACACACATACACACACACATATCCATATATATATATTTATAAATATATATCTATGTATTTATATATATCATATACTTAGAAGTGTATACTTATATATGTATATGTATGTATGTATGTATGCATTTATATATGTGAAAAAATATTATTGTTGTAATATTATATAGTCTCTGAATTCCGACACGTTGTCTGTCGGACGAAATATTATTAATCGATCGTTGTCGGATGAGATCACTTGACGACAAGTCGTGCGTACTCTGAGTGGTCAAGACATAAAATAAAAATATAATATTAAAAAAATAATAAAAAAACTTGTTATCATCGTAAAATTTTTAAACTTTTGCCCGTAAGACGACGACAAGACAACTGACAAAATTTTTGCCGGTTTCGGCATCAAAGGGGGCTTTTGACGGGCCATCCACCAGCGCCAACGTACGTATTCCGCACTGACAGAATACACACGTGTTGGCACGTTTCCACGTTTTACACGTAAGTCGTTTACACGTTTTATCTACATTAATGTTGTTGTTGCTGTTGTTGTTATTGTTGTTCTTATTATTGTTATAATTATATAATATTATAAAATATTGAACACCGATATGTTATCTTTTTATTTTGATGAGGTCATCGGAACTATGATTTATTTTCCATTTTTTCGAAATTGCATTCATTATTCTGTTGTTTTTATTATTAACATATTTTTATCTGTTTCTTACGTACACAGATGACCCAAAAGTATGTATACATTTAATAAACTAGAAATTTTCCTTGCCAAGTTTATAATTGTTTTATTTTTTTTTTTTAACAAAATAATCAGAACTTCTTAATAGGTCGTCAGTAAATGAAATGTATTTCGTTGCTTGAAATCATTGAGTTTTTGTTAATAAAACTTCATACATTGTTTATTGTTTGTTTAAATTATAATGTTTATTGGTGTTAATATGATGTTAATATTGTCAATCATTAGATTTTTGGTTAGTTTTGAACGATTTTTTAAATATCTCTTGTAAAATTATCTGTTTGTCGTATTATTACAATTTTTTAAAATACTAAATTTGTAATTAGTATTCATATTCTGTAGAAAATGTGTAAATCTTATGATTACAATAAATTATACATCATTATTATTGATACAATATACTTCGATATATTTTCATTATTAACTATTTTAATTATCTATTCCTATTTAACATATTTAACATAATAATATTAAAATGATAGTGGATTGAATTATATGTTATTTTTATTATTCGATTATTATATTATAACTGTTATATTTGATTATATTAGTAGGTGAGTACCTAATTATCATTCCATTTCATAAAGTTTTTTATTTTGAAATAAAAATGTAATATCGGTAACTGATTTTGTCCTCATCAGATTTTTTATTGGGTTTATTATTTGAGTATTAAATTATTATTGTTTAAATTGCTATTATGATTGATAGTTCAAAGAATAATAAGTTTTTAGCAGTTTATAATTTTTAAAAACTTTAATAAAAATTATTTATCGTATTATAGAAATATTTCCGAGAAAACAAGATAATATTTATTTTATTTTATTACATATTTTTACAAAATGTTAACTATCTATGAAATTAAATAAAGATGAGCTATTTGGTTTGTTTGATATACATATAATATAATTATTATTGATGACAACTTACAAATGTGGTGGACGCTTCTTTTTTTATATTAATTCTTTAAGCGTCAGTTGTGTGTAACTCTTCTAACGCTACTTGACCTCTTTCCAAAGCTATGTGTTTCGTAAGTAAGGCTTCGTTTGATCGACGTTGTTAAGGCGATGAGTTGATATTGCATACTCTTCACACCATATAGGTACAAGTTTTTTCTGTGAGCCTCGCCGAGTCCCTATTATTTAACTTAACCACCTTTCCTATTTATCAGAGGGTTACTGCCTTTAGACTACAGTGCTCAAATGAATCCTTACGTATAACAGCTTATGAATGATTACTTGCAGTATATCAAAAGATAATTGGGTCAACACATTTTATCGTGTCAAAAAATGGATAGAAAATTTTAAGGAATTTAAAATAAAATTGGGTATACAAAGAGAAAATTTCAATATAATTAATACTTTTAAACATGCTTAATTTATTATAAAGTTATCTAATTAGTGGTTTAATATTTAATGTCTATTCTAAAAAATAAGCAAACACGTTCATATTTTGCATGAGCTGATAAAAAGAGCTTATTTAAAATTGATATTACTATTTAGAAGTTTTTGTCACAGTAATTTTCCAAGTAGTTACGATGTGCACGCAGGAGATTACTGCAGGGGTGGTGTTTTTTATGCACGGAATTTCCGGCGGATCCGGAAAAATCAAATTCTCTCTAGCTATATGGAACTTGTTACTTGTATATTGTATGTCAGAGATAAAAACCATTACTTTAGGTGGTCTGAATTCATGAAAATATTATTCAGAAATTAGACTGAATACGTGGTTGTTAATTATTCATTATTTCATGGTTATAAAACTCAGTTCGTATTATATTAATATAGAATCATCTTCTATTTTAGCAAAGAATGCTCTAACAAATAGTTGAATCTTGTTAATGAATCATTTACAATATAGGAATTAAAGATAGGTGAGCTAATTATAAAATGAGATAATATTGTAAAATGATTAAAAACGATAGCCAATACGTGGGTATATATGGATATTTATAGAAGATTATATATGTACTTATTGTACTTTCATAAAACATTTTAAATTAAGATTTATTTGAATAATATAATATAATAATATTATCTTATGACATTACTTAATATTATTTTTATAAAACTATTTCTTGTAATTTTCTCATCAGCTCCATGACTTTGGCCTTTTAGTAATTAAGTATATTTTTGTTCTAACAATACCGCTTTTGAATAATAAATAGTGGCTAGACCAGAGTATTAAATATCAAACGTATTTCTACAGCTCTATAAGAGCATAGGATATGGTTGTCCACAAATAAAGCTATTATGAAGGATATCTTTTAAGTTATTGAAGTATGTCAATATGTCATATTAAAATCAATGAAGTGCATTATTTATTTTAAGTTCTGAATACGGTCAGCTAGAATAATATAGTTATGTGAGTATGAACAAGTGTGAGTATATATTCAATCATATATGCCCAATACTTATATAAATTATAGGTACCTAAGCTATTAATGTTTTTATAATGATTAATTTATAATATTTTTATTAATCATAGGTATTACAAATATTTTTTATGCACAAGTATGATAATATACAAGTATCTACAATGATCATAATATATTAATTTAATAATAAATTTGAAATAGATATTATTGTTAGTATTTATTATTTAACTTCTTTTATTATTATGGCATTGATAATTTCTATAGATTAAAGGCTCTTTTGAATTGTAGCTAAAATACTTAATTATTCTTATAAGCTATAAATCCAACCTTTTACTCATATTCTACATATTCGTATACAGAGGTATTTATGTTAATTATATATGTAATGTTTTTTATAGCAATAATTAAATTATGATTATAAACTATGTAATTTGATGATATATCAATATATGTTTGAGACTTTTGAGATTTCCATAAGAATAATTTTAATTAATTGAGTATTTTACTTTTAATAAATAGGATAGTATAAGTAACGTACATAATTTAAAATTTAGTAATTTTTAAAATTGATAAAGCTATTATGTTAATCAGAAATAGTTATAAATATTAAAATAAGAATGGTAATTTTAGAGCAATGAGACGATTTAAAATCTTATATCTATATTATTATTATATCACACAACTATTATTATCTATATTTAATTTACATAATAAACTATACACTGAATGTTTTTGTATTACTTATTCAACTATTTAAAGTAAATCTGAACTAAATAAGAAAATAAAGTAAAGGTTGTTTGATATTAAGATACAACAGGAACCCATTATTATCTATATTATTCAGTATAACGAACTTGTACATCCGCGATGTTTGGAAAAATGTATGAACTTATGTATAAAATACAATTTTAGTCAATAAAAGTAATAAAAAACATACAGTTAAAACACTTAAAACGTAAAGATGAATGTGAAAAAAATTAGGATACCTATCTAGATTATCTATTCAAATTATATATAAAAATATCGTTGTTTAAATTGTTTTATTTAATTTTTTTGAATCAAAGTATTGTATAATAATTATAATATATTAGTGTTTAGGCATTTTAACTTAATCTATGGTTCTATTATAGTTTTATTTTCAAAATTGTATACTGTACGTATAGTTTTTTTATTGGTGAGATGGCTATAATAATAATGGTTTATACTCAATAATTACACTGTTATTATATTTATTTAATTAAAAAATATATTATTAAAATAAATAACCACATTATTATTATTATTATTATTATTACTCGTATTATCAATAGTTTTCATGGAAACATTAATTTCTTTTTTTCTAATTATTTAACTCCTTTAACTTTTAAATATTCCAAACTATGTATTTTGAAGAACATTAAATTACGGGTATAGTATTTGGCTATGGGGTTTTGCCTGGAACTAATGTCGGTGTAATTTCAAGCATTTCTCTTTGCTCACAGTACACAAAGGCCGAATGATAAAACTTTGTTCCCCTAACCCTGTTGTCTTTAACAATAGGTTCATGGCGTCGAAACAGGGTGCAAATTATCCGGTATCATTTGGTCGTATCATACTCACGCGACCAAAATCCCCGATGGTTGAATGAATAATAATTTAACCCTGTCAATGTAATATAGACTAGTAAAGTTGTTATTCAAATATCTTAATTCCTTAGTAGGCCTTTCAAATGTATTCAATAATAAAAAATATTTTAATTTAAGTCCAGGAGAAATTGTGCAATTTATGAACTTTATTTTTTGTTGGTTTTAATGCTAAAAATATTACATGGAAACTATTTAATCGAAATTTCAAAACTTGGACACCTGCATGATTGAACTTCAAATATTTTCAATCAATAAAATATTTTGTTTTACCTTATTGAAATGTAAATAATTTATATCTAATAAATATTTCCAACGGAATAGAGAAAAATTATTATATTATTCGTATATATTTTACATAATAACAATATTTTACTAATATTTATGGAAATTAAATAACTTTTATTTTGTGTACATTTTTAATAATGCTAGGTACATAGAATCAAAAATAATATAACGAGTAAAGAAATAAAATAAGTTATACCTACTGAAGCAATAAAAATAAATCATCATCTAAAATTTTAGTTTTACAATCAAATAAAGAATAAAAAACTATCTTATTATTATAAATATGACTATGATTTATTATCTAAACTCTATTTTGGTATTCATTTTATTTAAAATAATTATAAATAAATTATATTTTTATATTTTACCAAGTTTTGGTAATAATTGAATAATACTGTATGCTATATAAAACAAAAAAATTAAAATATTATTCATATAAAATATTCACTAACAAAAACAATCAATTTAATTACTAAAACGATCATTATATTTTTTTTGACAGCTACTTAATGTATTTAACCTAACTGAATACAAATAGTAAATTTTAGTTATTTAAAATGTTTTGAATTTTATGAATTATTATCAAATTGATTATTTTGTTAATGATGAGAATTTTTTTTAGATACACGAGTTAAAGTCTTTAAATATTATTTAATGTTAATAATTACTTATATGAATTTACATCTTACTATACTTAACAATTATCTCTTTTTCATAAATATTAAAATGTAATGCCATTGATATTAGATTTTTTACAATATAATGTGTAGGGAGTGTAGCTATCTAAAATTGAAATTTTAATGTAAAGGTAAACTCTTAGTAATTTTATAATTAAAAATATTAATTTGTTTTACTATAAATTTTAAATATAATTAATAATCAAAAAGAACATCACTTAACATCGGGTTTCACAACTAAGGAAACTATTCCGAAGTAAAATGTTTCTAAATAACAAAACACTAGTTTACAAACAAATAGTACATACAGCAATAACATATGGAACCCAACTTTAGGGAGCCTCAAAAAATTCAAACCTAACCAAACTTCAAGCGTTCCAATTTATATAATTTTAAATTGAAAGTAGTTTCGATGAACACTCCCTTTCTCTACGTTGCCACTACTTAGTTCTCTATGTTAATCTATTTATTCTTGTATTATTTTATATATACAGATTATAAATAATATCTTTTATAAAATATAAAAACATGTATCATTATTAAATCTAAATTAAACACACTATAGATTTTATAGTGTTACAAATCAAATTACATTTCTCATAAAGCAGTGGGCTTTTTTTTGAATCGTTTTTCAAAGTTTAAATATTTTTTTTTTTTTAAATTATGTAAATTGTTATCATAAAAAAAAAAAATAAAATTTAGTATGAAATATTTTAAAATTAAGTTTTCTCTATGGAAGCTCTTGTAAAAACAGTATTCAACCAAATTAAAAATAAGTTAGCTATAATAATATTTTGAAAAAAATCTTAATTAATAATAATCTTGAATAATATGTACGAACAATTAAATCATTTATTTGTTAATATTATTATAATCGGCGGTAGGAAAGTATCTATGGCAAATATATATTGTAAAATTTTTGGGTACAAAAAATAAATCTTATACTCATTATTATAATATAGTGTAATTAATATTATTATCTTATTTAATTTAACATACATAATATATTGTTAATTTAATATTGTAATAGTATAATAAATAATATTGTTATATTATTTTTTCTATTCCGAGTTTATGAGTTATTTAATTTATTTAAAGATTTATTCAATTTAGATAGTTTTATTATAAAAAAAAATATATATATATATAAGTATATAACATATAATATTGTGTATATATATATATGTGTGTGTGTGTGTAAATAAAAATATAAACTAAAGCTTTAAGCTGAATTCGAAAAACAAGTTCAGAACATACTTTGTAATACTTTTTATATATAGCTTAAAACTAATATTCGTTGATTTATTATTCAATACAACTTTTGATCATATTTTTTATTTAACAAAAGAAATTTGTATTTATTTTGTTTCATATTTCTGTATAATTTAGGTGTAATAACTACATTTTCTAAATCACTTAAGATATTAAATATAGATTTTCAATAAAGTAAAGGTATAAAATTTAAATATTTTGTTATTTCTTATAATTTATTTTTGTTATTCTGTTTATTTATTAATTAAACAAAAAATATAAGAAATCCTTTAAAAGTTGAAAAGCATTAAAAACAAAATTGAAATTTCAAAAATAAAATATGGAATCATCAATATTAATAAACGGAATCATTTATCTTATTTAACGACTCATATGTCATTTTTATGGACTAAACCGAGAGTATATTATTGTTTTTATTAAAGTGAGCAAAATAGAAAACAATAGTTACATAATAAAATCAATAATAGCTGGCTATTGATACTATTGTAGAGTTGTAAATACACACACACATAATATATACACAGATAGAATACCTGTCATACTGGTTTGACGATTGTGATTGAAATTATATGAAGCGACGTTTTACAATCTATCGTTTTGTTTTCTTGTGGGTAATATTCATGTTGGTGCAATTTGTTATTAAGATAAAGAAGATCCCACAGGACTAAGTTCCAAAGCAAAGAGAAAAAATTAAAAACAAAAGGTACCTTTCAACATAATCGAGAATAAAGCATTATATGCGAATATTAATGATAGAAAATGAGAAAAATATGTCTGAAATAGTATGAAATCTGTGTTTCCAAATAATGTAGAAATTAGGGGATTTTTTTTAAAACGGAAAGTTTTGAGTTGTAGACTTCGATTTATATTTCACGTTATAATTACAATTCTATAACTGTAATAACTATTAGTCGATATAATTATAAAAATACTTATTACTAACAAATAAATTATTAAGGTCATAAAAAATAAAATAAATTTTAATTTTCAAATGTTAATACGAAAAATGTAAATAAATTTACTATTCATAACAATAAAGATAAATTAAATTTATAATTATAATTATGATTGAATATTATGATTACCTCTGTATTTACTTTCAAATTGTATTCCATGTATAAGCATCAGAATATGCATGCGTATTTTTATAACAGAGGTATATTTTTAAAGGGATATTATTTATTTTCTGTATGCGAATTTTCCTATTACCGCAACTACCTACCAGTTTTTTTTCGTAATATCATATGCATGTTATAAAATAAAAACAAATTACAAAATATTTAAGCAATTATAAATAATAATTTTCCAATATTATTTTAAAAATATAAAAATATAATTTTTACATGTAAGGATTTATGATAGATTTATTGATTCAATAATAATTATTATGTTTTATAATATATATTTTAATTTATATTAAACAATATTTTTTAAAATAAATAATTCATAGATTAATAAGTATGTTAATTCTGTTTTATCATATTATTATTATTCTGAAATAGAATAAAAATGATTAAACATAAAAATAAAATGAATAACAATAATTAAATGCATTTACACTAAATATATAAGAAAAAATATAGTAAAATTAATATATTCGTAGGTAGTTTAAATATTGATAAATATACATGATAGATATTTTATTTTTTTTGTTATCTAGAAATTTGAACAGAATTTTCGAAATGGCCCTTTGATTTATTTTTTTTAATTTTTGAACCCAATAAATACTTTTATCTTATTTCTTTTTTCTCTAAACCTCTTATGTTGTACCGTGAGAATAAATGCATCTGCTAGCTTCCTCGTAACTTTTAACTTCCTCGAACAGCAAGATGCGCTATTGTACATAGTGAATGTATGGTATATATTTAGAAATACCTTCTCTAGTCTGACCGTTCTTACTGTCGATTTAGTTAATAATAATGGTATAAATGTAAATAATGTATTATACTGATTTTGAACCTCATACTTCTAATGTATCTACGGCGTAATATTATAGTGGGCGCATACTTTGATTGCAAGGTATGCAGCTTATAAAATGTGTTCTTTAAAAATATAAATACCTCTAAATAAAATAATACTCACATTATTGTCCTAACACATTTATTATCGCAATTGTTATTATTATTTTTTACTTATTATTAGAAAATAATAGGTTTTTAGTAGTGTTGGAAAATAAAAACATTTTTATAAATATTTGTGTAAGGATATAATTTTATAATTTTCGTTATACAATTAATCGACAAACATCAATTGTATTTTGGGACTTTTTTCGTATGTTCTATAAAAAATATTTTTTACACCCAGCTAACAGGATAAGCATATACCCTGCATATCCCGTACAAATAATTATAGTATAATGTTATTGTTAACAATTTATTTCAATTTAGATGTTTGATTGGTTTGTTTTAGATTCATTGAGAACGTATTTCAAATAGAGAATTTACGGGGCTTATCAGGTAATTTAATTTATTTTATCATTTTATTTGTAGTTTTTGTATACAGTTATGTTATACTTTGGTATACATGTAGTGCTTAGTGGAATTTCGTAGTACCAAGAAATAATGTAACTTTTGTCTAAAATTTCAAATTTTAATTATATTCATTATATTAGTATAATAATTTATGATTATATTAATTAAAGATAAAAACGTGTTTAACTGTTAAATATAATTAAATTATGTTTATTTATATAATGTAATATTTAAATAAAAGTAAAAATGTGTGCAGTGTGCTTGAATTCCCAAGTGTGTATGACGTATCTTACTTCAGGTTAGGTTAACTATTAAGTCAGGTGATGGATGAAAGTGTTTGTCTAGTAATGAATATAGTAGTACAGAAAAACGATTTAATAAATTAAACAGTAAGTATACAGAAATGCCTACAATGAAAAAAACTGTTATCGTAATTCGTAATTAACTAGTAAAAAACGAGGGATAGCGGTAACGGTAGAATAAAAGCAAAACACCGTTTACGCGGTGAAAATGATGATAATAATAAAACAAAAGCTATAATAATTTTATTGTAGTTAAATGTTATTCTTATATTTACTATAGTAAAAGTATTAAAGTTTATCTTGTTGAGAGCTTAAATTAATTAATATAAGTGACAAAATATTTTATCAGCATAGAAAGTGGTTCCTATAAATACTATTTACGTTTAAGAGAAACATTTAAAAGTTACAAAAAACTTATACATTTTGTTATTGTTATTATAATATATTGTTATTAATGTTATTAGTTATATTTTAAATTTTACTTCTCGCTTACTTTCTTATAAAACACACGTTTCTCATCAAATCTAAGCATGTGAAAAAGGAAGATTGTTA
This sequence comes from Rhopalosiphum maidis, assembly GCF_003676215.2. Taxonomy (NCBI): domain Eukaryota; kingdom Metazoa; phylum Arthropoda; class Insecta; order Hemiptera; family Aphididae; genus Rhopalosiphum; species Rhopalosiphum maidis. The sequence continues at coordinate 64,105,829 of NC_040878.1, read as the reverse complement.
AAACTAGAGTATAATGAAAAATATAATGTAAAGTGTATAATTATTTTAAATTGAATATGATAGAGGAGATTTCAAGTAAATACTTGATAGTTCAAAAATTACCTAATTAAATCATAATACACAATCTGAGTTCCATTTCTAATATATAAATATAAATTTTGCGGGAATTTGTATAAACCTTTTATTCTCAATAAATACATGCCAAAAGAAAAACACTGTAAAACCATGATCTACTTAAAGTTTAAATGTGATAAGAACCCTAAAAAAAGTTATTATAACACGATATAGCAAGAATACAATTAGAATACATTATATTATACATTAATCTTTTTTATAAATCATCCCTTTTACTTATATATTATAAAACACTAAAATCGATTAATTTGTTAAGTATTAAAATACCAATGAGTTTAGTTAAACATATTACTTGGGGAATATACCAAGAATGTACTAATAATACATTGAGGACCATCAATTTATATCTACAAACATCATGAAAATAATATTTTGATTTATAGAGAAATCTTTGTATGTTTAATAATTTAATATCTAGATTATAACAACAAATGAAACAAAAGGTTCAAATTGATTTATATAATTTATAATTCTTCTATACTTAATAGTTGATACATAAAAATCTATTTAAGTAAAATATACAATTATTACAAATTAGTATCTGTACTCTGTAGTACTTAACATGTCCAAATATATACTAAAAACATATGAAACTTGAGTTTAAATAATTATTCAACTATGAATCACTTTTAATGTACATAATGTATGTAAAATAATAACAGGTTACTTAAAATTTAGGAATCTATAACTTTTGAAATAAAAATGTTTCATGATATCATAAATCTATTATTTTTAGTCAAATAGCAACACATTCAATAAATAAAAATCAATTAATTACTAAAATAACCAGTGGCGTATGAATGGAGGGGCCAGTCCCCCCACGAAATTAAAAACAACTATTTAAAATACTGTGTCAAAAAAATATTAATTAGTGTTTGTAAATAATTGTTTTGTAAATACTTTGAACGTTTACTCTTACTCGAGGATTCAATTTTTTTGAAATTGATCTTTTTAGATTTGAAGAAGTGCTTTATAGCAGATGTATTAATTTTAATCATTTAGTAGATACAGTGATATATTCAGCTATTGAAAAATAAAATATTCTCATATTAAGTAACTTAGTATGGTTTGATATTTAAACATTAAATTTAAAGTTGTCACTTGACACTAATAAGTAATAGGTATTCATTTTTAGGCCAGTTCAATAGTTACTAGCAACATTTTGATGCGTGGTCGAAAGTTATTTGGTTAACATGGCGTTTTTCTGGTCGGGAAATGTTTACAGATTTGCAATAAGTTTCTCATGCATTTATTTTGTTAAAAACAGTCACGTATGTTCAGAGTCAGGAGGTAGAAAAAAGATAGAAAGCAAAAATTGCCGGAATAGCGTAAAAAACGTCCAAATGGAGTGCGTGAAAAAAATGTTATACACTATAAAGCAATTTGTAAGATTCAAAGACGCAAGATAAAAGACTGATTTTAGATTTAATGGTGTTGTGGCGTTGTATCATTCTGTTATGACAGTCGATCGAACCTAATAATAAACACGAATTATATTTCCCTCTATCCATCTACCCCAACGTATGAATAATGGGTTTAACTCTATTATTATTGGTTTTCATTTCATATATTCATAATAATATATTTTTTTTCAACTGATAAGTGATAATACATCCTAATATGCTAACCAAACAAACCGTGGCTATGAATATACTCAATTTTGATTTATAATGTAAAACAAAAGCATAATTTTCTCTCATAACCTAACCTAACCGTGTTTGGTAATGAAAAGTAACTTACAATGTAATGTCTATTTGGTAAATAAAAATCTCATCATATACAAATTATACATTTTGTACTCAACTAAACACCAATAATTTTCATGTAATAAATACTGAGATTATTATGTTAAATAATTTTATTAAATTAACAAAGACGTTTTTTATGCTCTATCGTTTATACTTTTGTCACGATAATATTTTGTATAAACATCGAATTTTTCTAAAGAAAATTCCTTTTTTATATTATTTTATATAGGAAAATAAATTATAATAAAAAAGAAACACGTTTTATCACTAGGTACCTAATCTTTATAATATTATTCACATAAAAATTTCTAATATTATAATATTATGTCTTATATCAAATATATAATTTCTAGATTCATTGATATGTATTATTTCATTGAAATAAATAATCATTATTTACATATATTATAATAGTTCTATTAACCAAATTTTTGTTTTAAATTTATCCTAAAAGAATCTCCAGCAACCAATAACCTATTTATATTATAAAATATATTATTGTGTATGATATATGATATTTTTTATTGCTCAACAATATGTGATGGGGTGGTTTCAAGTAATTTGTTCACTAAAAATATAATATATCACAAAAATACATAAGGAAATTGAACGTTATCATTTGGTGTCCACGAGTGCGCAATAAATTTCATCAGTGAGAATGTTATCAGAAAATTAGTCCAGGTTTTCCCTAACGTTTCACGCACGTACTGTTAGGTGCGCGAGTGTGGCTTATGTCGTATAGTGTTTGCGTGTGTGTATGTGAGTATTTATTATTATGTATGTATATTGTACACTGACTGGGAAAAACATTCTTGTGTAAGAGGTGTAAAATTAGTTGAGTTTATCTGTAACCAACAGCACGGTGTTTTTTATTTTTGTGGCTATATAATGTCTGAGTCCTGTTTTTAAATGTAATCTCTTATTATTCTACATCACGTATGAGGTAGTAAAAATAAAATTACTTTACCTCGTTCAAACTATCAAATCTTACTGTTTGAACCGTGTTATAATAGTTCTATAATGACACTTTGAATAAAATATAATTTATTAAAAATTTATCATAATAAAGTATGTGCCTAGATGGCATAACATAATATAAGCTTATAAACTTTATTTTTGAAATTAATATAGGTAAGGTGACTCTGATATCAACTTTAAAATAGTTAATTATTTAATAATGCGCAATTATAGTATAATAATGCATATAAAGTATATAATATTAAATAGTATTATGAAGAAAGAATATATTTTATTTGTTTTTAATTTAATCTCAAGTTTATTCTACCTTATTTATTTTGTGAGTATTTCATATTTAAATGGAGGCAAACGCAAAACGATTAAATAGTATGTTTAATAATACATTTAGAATTAGCGAAAACAAATAATTAATACAATAGTTTTAATTTAAATGCAAAGCAATTAAATACAATTTATTCACTGAGACGGTAAGTTTGTAAGAATTATATGTATTTTTTTTACACATTTTAGATAAATTTATTCTGATTTTAAATTTTATAACTTCCATAGTTTACACTCATAATCTAAATTTTATTATTTTTATGATTTTAGTATTGTTATATTTTAAATTTAATCTGATTGTTATATTTTAAGTTAATATTTTATTAAGAAGTTCGTTCAGTAAATGGCTTTAATTAATTTGTTTGCATGAAAAATAGTATCCGACGCTTATTGAACATTTGATTGTTTCTAAAAACAAGGAAACTAGCAATGTTAATTGTTGGTTAAATATTCAGATAATTATTTATTCTAATATTCTCCTTTATACTAAAATTTTCATTTATACGTATAAATATCATTCTTTTTTCTCTTCTTTTTTTCTAGTTCGATATTTTACAATAAGAGCTAAGAAAACATCCCATTTAAATAACCATTCGCTAAGAAAACATAAGACTAAAAAGTTTTTCTCGGTGAATGTCAGAAGTTTGTAAAAATGGACAATAAAACAGCGTACAACAAAAGTTGAGAAACACACGAATCTCATCCGTCAGAAAGTTTAAGGATTTTTTCGTGGACACATTGTGACTTTTTTGTGTCACCGATGTAGTTTCTATGTCTCTGTCACCTTGTTAATATAATAATATTTCAATTGAGTTGATTTTTCTAATTTATTTAATATTATACCTTTTTTATAATATGCTAATTCGGATGATCTATAAGAATCAAATAGTATAATTTAATTAATTTGAAAGTATACACTTATGTTTAGATTGAAAAAAAATCACAACCAGGCTGAGAAATTGAGTAAAGTACTTGACAGTTAAATTCTTGGACTTTAAAAAAGTTACTGCATTATTATATATTGTATAATATTATAGTCGATATTAACAGTTTTTAGTGAAAATGAATAGTGATCATGTATTGTAATTTAATAAAACATTTAATATATACATAATATTTATAATCAAATACTACTATTGATATAATTTGTGTTTTTGACAAATTTTGAGGATATATTTTTTTAAGAAAATAAAATATGATATATTAGCTTAAGCCAAAAGTCATAAAATAGTGTTCACTAAAACTTTGAAGTACTAAAAAAATTTCCCGGAATAAAATGACTCTTATAATGTTATGAATTATTTGTTTTTTTTTATCTTTTGAAAAAGTAACGTCCGATGACTTTTTTGTTATTGCAACTATAAACAGTTGATCCATTTTTATCACGTACATCGTAAAGAATAATGAAGTTTCAACTCCGTGTCTTCATAGCACCTTTCTTTATTTTGATTCCGTTTAGTTGAAATAGTCGCTAGTGTGAGATGTATAGATGACTACGACGTTATACGATGAATTAAATAGGCAATAAAGTGTCACGACTCATGGTTGTAAATTTGTTCATAATATGACTAAAAACAGCAGTTAATTTTTAGTAGTTTGTGGATTCGCAATTAATTAATTAGATTCTTTGCACTTCTCAAATTGACAACTACAACAAATATACACAAATATAATATAATGCACTATTTCTTCGGTTTATCTCTATTCTCGTTTTATAAGTCACTATAATGGATACATTCAATTTTAATTCAGTGATAAATCTTTGCATACGATGAACAATGGTTCTGGGTGTTACGATTTGTCAGTATATTATATTCCTAATGATATTTTAATATATATTAATGAATTTGTTTATTATAGTATTTATTAGTTTTACAACAGTAGATTGAACTATTTTTTTGTAAAAAATAAATCACTTATAATAATATGTTAAATAGTTTTTATTTTAATATTATTACCTAGTTGCCATTAACTATTTTAAATCAATACCTACGGACGTAGAACAGTATGAAAATGTTTCTGGTATAAATTGCTTAAACTAATCTAAATAAATTAAAAATTGTATTGTTTTTAGTACAGTAATAGTATAGTTATTAGTTGCATTTAGTAGTTAAAAGTTTCAAGTTTTTAAATTTAATATTTTAAATCAAATAAAATAACTAATCATTATTTTTCGTTAAAATATCCAATTTTGTTGAAATATAAACTTGAAATGTATATAAAAAATGAGTATTGTGTTATTGAAAATGTTATACTCTCACAAGAATAATTTATGAGGGACTTTTTATTAAATTTTCCAAAAATAAAATGTAATAATAATATCATCTTCTTTTTAAAAACAAAATATTATTTATATATATAAATATAGAAACCATATAAATGTGTTTATTATTTTAATTACCTAATAAATATTATAATTCATCACCTATTTATAATCTCATTCAAAAGTTTTTATACACATTACATATTTTTGGTCTCATTTTAAACTATTCTGCTATTTTATTTAAAAATAATTTTTTTATATCTCATTTGTCAAAGAGTTGTTTAAAAAAACCATGGTAGTTCCGTTCAGTTGGGCCCAAGCTCCCATTCATCATTTGTTATATTCATATTTTTCCAAACTACCTCTCTCTTCTATAGTATACAATCAAAATATTTTTTTCAAACATTTTATTTTTTTATTATCTACTTTACATTTAGTCTTTTTTTTAATTAATTAAAATACACACACGCGTACTCACGAAATACACACACATAGTATTAACAATAACCTTGAATGACGTTATTAGTTTCAACAATAATAACAATTATAAGAGTAATTATAATAAAAATTGATTGTTTTCGGCAAAAATATGTAATATTTAAATAAAATAAATAAATAAATAAAAAGTTATTAGATTTATAGAATTGATAAATTTATAATATAAATAAATATGTTTACACATTGTTATATTTTATTGATTAATAATTAACATTATTCATACTATATTACGTTTTAAATTTTTTGTTTATCAATTCAGCTATAAATAAATACCAATAAAAAAAAAATTAGAAGAAATTTAATTTATTTGTTCAAATTTTAAACGAACACGTAATGAATATGTTTTTTTAATAATAAAATATCGACTATATTTAAATAAATTTAGTTCAAGTAAGTTTTTATTCTTGTAAATTATGTAAAATTTAAAGGAGTTCCTTATGTGTAGTTAAAAAGATGTTTGATGTTCAAATATAATTTTTGATAAAATATTATGTTTGATTTCTATAAAAAAAGTTTTTTGTTTACATTAAACATTAATAAAATCACACATAAACACAAATTATATTATATAAAATAACCAATGGTTAACAGATTTACTATAAAGATAATTATAATAGGAAATAGAACATAATTATTATTCAGTATATCTTTATATTAAAATTGTCAATATTATTATATATTATTTGTTTAAATCAGATACATATAATTCCATACCATCACATAGTTCTTATATCATTGACGTTTTCCTAAAGTATTTTAGTGAGATATTAATTGTTGAGCTTATAAGTTATAGTTGAGATAAATCTGTATATTCTAAGGCTTGTTATTTTTGTTCAGTCTAGAAAATTATTTTGTGAGTGACTGTTTTTGACGTTGAGTAGGGAACCGTAATTAATGTGAAATTCACAAGAAGAGTAGAAAATAAATTGACCCCTTGGCATATAGTGAATTTTAAATGAGTTCTTTAAAATTTTTTGTACGATTAGGAAAACATATAGAAATATATACTTGAAATAATTAAAATGGAAAATTATTATTTACTATTCGAAACATTAATGATAATTTTTTTAAAAAGAAAACATACTTAAAATCAATAAGTAATTTTTAAATGAGCTGTGTATTCCTTGATCCACATCAAAAATCATCGTTATCATGATCGTAGACTTTCTCTTTGAAAAACTAAAATTATAGTTGTTTTTACTTTCAATTTGTCGTAAAAGTACTTTTCATTAAGCTTCAAACTTTTCGTCCCCTATATGATGAAATAAGTTTTCCAATGTGAACGTAACTTTTAGCAATATCACCCCCGAGTAGTAGCAGTCTGAACTGTTATTTTTCTTTTACTCTTCCATTTCCTTATTTTTATTAGACATGCAATGGAATCCATCGTGTTTGCAACATCCTTGGAGCTTAACGAATTGGTTTTGTTAAAAGTTTAATTGGAAAATTAAACTTAACAGCCACGAGTTTTGTGTATATGACCTTCAAAATAATTATAATTCAACATAACGTAAAAACCACTTCTTCGTGTGAAATGCACATTTTTCCACACTCTAATACTTCAAATAATTGTGACCATGTTTCGTTCCAATTAAAAAAGATTAACATTTATGATTAGTTTTCTAAATAACACCTAAATAAAATTAAGTGACATGCATTTACTTTAATTTTGTTGCTATTTTTAAGTTTATTTTGTATCATAATAATTTCACAATATGAAGCTAAATATGAAAATTAGGTTAAAAATAGAATGAATTTAAAATTATATATGATTAAAAGAATATATTTAAAACGAATTATATTATACAATTAACCAATATATAAATAAAAATAATAATCAAAAACATATTATAGTTGGTTAATAAATCAACACTCTACTACCTAGTCATGAAATATATATATATATATATATATTTTAATTTATCTATTCAAAAAAGTTAGTTTTATGGTTTTTTTTTAAATCATGTTTTATGTTAATGTATGTACAACCTAACTTGTATGTATGGTATTTAATAAAATAAAATGGGATGTAGTAAATTCTGTTGTAGAATTTATTCTGTATAATGTTCTTGACATGTAATTGTTATTTCTATCCCATAAAAACTTTTTGTCAGTTAAAATGTAATTATTGATTTGACGAGCTTTCATTACTTCTGTATTGAATGGATTTTTTTTGGTCTTATGGTAAGTCTAAAATTGAACATGAACATAATTTTATGGCTGCTATTTATATTTGAGACAATAAACTGGATAGCTTATATAATGGGTGATATTTATGAAATAAGGCTAAAGGACGCACCAGAGTTAATTAAAAAGTTTACCCAAAAAATAACGAGGTCGTCCACATCTTTAACTATAGGTACTGTGTTGGCAGAGGCTATTAAAAATAACGGTCGGAGTTTTAATGGTTGTAAAAAAAATGAGAAAGAGAGAAAAAATATATATATACTTAGGGCCCGTTTTACTTGCGAAAACCGTCCATTGGGATGTTACCTGACCGAAAAGGATTTCATCGTAAGTCCGCATTAACAAGGTGGGGACTTAGAAATTCCGTGCAAAACCTAACTAATAAGTTGAAAATTTTAATCGTTTTAAGCCGTATGGGGTCGTTACATGAAGTTAGTATTATATTTGAAGTAAAATCACCAACTAAATGTACCCGACAAGTAAACAAATGAAGTTTTTTTATTTTTATTGATCAATAATTAATACAATCTAATTTATAATTGCTGATATAATTTGTATAATACATATTAAATACCTAAATAATAAATAATTAATATAACTAATATTTATATAATTTACGAGTATATTATTTAAAAATCAAATTACTCTGTTATTTATTAGTTTCTTTTTGATATTTTTTGTTGTGTGGTAAATTTAACATTCACAAGTTGATTTTTTAATATGAATTACTTAAAAAACAGTTTTAATTATTATAACACATGTTATAATGATAACATTATTGTCATAATATTATATTCATTTTTATTATATGAATATTACTTATTATATAATTTTTTATGCCTTTATATTCAAGCTCAATATATATTTTCGTGTGTTTCAAATCAAGTATTTTACTTATGATACGTTGTAATATATCATTATGCATATTTAATATTATTACCAATTTATGTAATAATAACGTATTAATTTTTATATTACTAATTGATTCATACACGGATATACGTTTAACATTATGAATTATTCACTTTCTATTCAATGATGATAAACTTTAAAAATCGATTTTTATCTGCTTTAATTATTACCATATTAATTTTAGTCTTTAACCTATGCATATAATCGCATACTAATTTTTTATAAATTTAATTAAATATTATATTAAATTTTAAAATGATCTATATCATTATAGTTGTGAATACTTTAAATTAATAGGTAGCTAGTAATTATTAGTTGTAAAGTGTTTATTTTTTCGAGTTCTCCAAAAGTTTTATGTTATATTCTTTGTACGATACAACGTAACTTCTAAAAACTTAAACACAGATTATATAAAAGTAAATATTATAATATTTTGGTAGTTTTAATTGAATACTATAGATAAATAAATATTTTAACGTTTGTTTTAATGTTTTCGAAAGATTTATATTTTACGGCATATTGCAATTTACGATTTAACATTTTTCAATTAATTGAGAATTTTTGATAAATTTGTAAGTTATTTTGTATTACTATTAAATATTATTATTTAAAAAAAAAAAAAAAAAAATATTAAATTACATATTGTATTAATTCAATGTAAAATTGTCATTCAATATATTAAATTTACTTAAATTAATATTTTAAATTATATAATTGTAAGAATTACAGTAATTTTATTATTATAAAATCCATGCTGTAAAAAGAGTATTTGGATCACAATGACTCACCTAGCTTTGCTTACTTTTAGAGAAATAGTTCCTTTTTGTGATGCTAATGAATTTGAAAACAATAATTAATCTGTAATAGTTAGATAAATAAATTATTTCAGTAGCATCAATATTATTATTATATAATATTATATATTATTAATTTTTTTTTAATAATTAATTTTTTACGCAAAATAAGTGTTCACTGGTAGCAAAAAATAAATATATTTAATGTACCTATACAAAATCTTAATAGCTAAATTTACAACATACTGCTATATATTTTGATAAAGAAATAGTTATGTTTTACGTTTATATAATATTTATTATATTTAACTTAACAACCTCGAGTTACTCACTTAAATGTTGGTTTAAAGTCTATTTTTCATGTTTGTTGGAAATCTTAAAATTGTTAATTTAACTTTTATCAAAGTTAGATATAAACTTTTCCATTACATTAGAGACTATTATACAAGTTTTGTTTTCATAATATTTTGTTAATTTTAATCATATTTTACTCATCAAAACATTCTAGTCTTAATCATAATACACATGATCTTTTTTTAAATATTATTTTTGGTGATTGAAAAGTATTTGAATTTGAAAAAATTTAATTGGGGAATTTAATATTCATACAATTTAAAAAAAAAATTAGTTGATTCATGCTATTTTAAAGATTTAATCTTGAGATAATAAAAACACTTTTAAGTATTAGTAATATAGATTTTATTCAATTATTTTTTAAATATTAATTAAACTAATGTTTGTATTATAGCCAGTGAAATATAACTAAAATATTATATTATTATTTATTATGATTTAAAAGGAGATATAGGAGAAAGACTTATTATTTATTACTTTTTTCTTCTTTTGATTGAAATTTTTTTGAGATTTTTTAATGTTGAGAAATTTGTTATCAAATGTTTCATCGATAAATATATAAACAGGAAAGTAAGGATGTGAAATTCGTGGACAGGTAAACGTCGATCAATCTTTACGCGTTTGACAGTCTATTTCTTATCGTCACGCTTATAAACGATCTCTAGAGACACGGTCTTACCAATTTACTCAAGTGTTTCAATTATTTTGAACTTTTTAAATACGTTTGTTATATATTTTTTAATACTGATTTATGGCAGTCTTAATTTTTTCTGTTCTATAAAGGTTGAAGTCTTTATATGATACATTGTATCAACCTTCGATGTATTTTATAGATTACTCTAAAGCCTTGGTTCATAATTTTATTGTACTTAATATTAAATTAAAGTAATACAATATTGTATTAATAATATCAATAAGTTTTGTTTTATTATTTTTTTAAATAATTAATATATTGAGTTGATAATAGATCTTTATACTTATATAAATAATTATATTTTTATTTTCACTTGAAATGGATAAGATAATAACCATTCCAAAAGAATTTGCACCATATTTGCTGCATTTTACAGTTTGGACAATTTAAATTACATAAATTAAAATTGAAATATTATAATTAATGGGACATCTTATTGCTAGTAGAAAAAATATTTCATAATTTTTTATTATTATTATTGAATAATTTTATTGTTTGAGCATAAAGTGGTAATAATAATAGCAAAAATATATGTACCAGTCAATAGACGTCAAGTGATTATGTAGTAAAAACGTAAAATTTGAGATGTTTTCTGGTTTGTAAATAAGTTTTGATAAAAATTAAACCTGGTTGAAATCAGTATGGTGCATCATAGTAGTTAATACTTTCATAATGGCTTTTTTAAACAATTTTTTATGGTGCCGATGAATGTGTTGGTATATGAGTACAATAGTTAATCGACAATGAAACTTGATAGGACACCGGAAATTGCTCAGAATGAGGTAGCTTTTGGTAAACGAAGAGAAGCAATAATTTGCGACTATCAAATTTGTATTTTTCACCGCGCAGTATATCTGCATATTATGTAGGTAGGCAGCATTGTCAGGAACAACTACGACTGAGAAAAGTACAGTCAATATCACCCACGCATACTCGGATGGATGACATTGAAATGCGTTTTTTTATTTTTTTTTTTTGACGCTAGTGGTGAAGGTTTTTGGTAAAAATCCATTGTTAAAACCTTTTTTCTCCTTTTTACATTCCACATAGTATTGGTATGTGTGGTTGACGGTTGTTTATTTTCTTTGCATCTCTTCATGACGACCAATGACAGTAGCAGAAGTATATAGTACGATCGTTACGTGTAAATGGAAAAACTTGGCCGTCACCAATGAATGGGCCTTGCCGATGCGTTCCCATTTTTCAGTTTTACTCGACAACCTCAGTTGCATGTAATACTTATTGTACTTTGGAAAATTGTTCTCAAGGAGAATTATTAAAAATATAGATGTTTAAACATCAGTAAATCAATCAATTTCTTATCATTGTTAAAATATGTATAAAATGTATGTTTACGTATAACTACACTATAATACAGATTACAATTTTTATTATTATATTAATATTTTTTTATTTTTGTAATAATAAGTTTCTTTCTTTGCTGTTGTTACAAGTTTGATAAAAGTCGGTTATGTCTGTAAACTTGGTTATTTAATAAGATTTTAATTATTTACCAAAATGCTTACATATTTTTTAAAATTAAAAAGTTAAAAATAATTTTTTTGAGAGATATTGCCAATGACATATATTTGCTATGAAACGATACTGTTTATAGTAGAGATGGGGAACTTAATACTACTAGAGGGCCATCTTTTTGAAAGTGAAAATCTAGCTGGCCAGAGAAAATAGAAAGCAAAAATAAAAGTAATAAAATATACAATTGACAATAGATAGATAAACATTAAATAAATTTTATAAATATAATAAAAAAAAAAAAATAAAAAAAATTCTAACATTCTATTTTTATGTAAAGTATAATGATTGAAAAGACGCTAAATTATCGGGGACGATTATATATCTTTAAATAAATTACTTATTATATTATAATTTGGTAATATTACCTCTCCGATCCTTGTAGCGACTTGCCTGTTGAAACTGTGGTTTGCATACAAGATATAATATGAGGTGACTGATTTATATTTTAAAATAATAAGACCTTTTTTCTTTGATACACTATTGTTAATTTTATTTAACTTTTTTTAATACAATTTAATATTTGAAATATAGCATTAGGCCCAGTTAAATTTCACGTATAATTTATACAACTTATATGAAACGATTGGAAATTTTTTTTTAACATCATATTATTTTACTTTTAGTTCAAATATTTATATTTTAAATCTTTAGGATTTCTAAACTAGTTTGTTATCATTTTATTTTAGGAAATTAGTTAAATAACAATTTATAGATTAAGTAAATTTATATTTGAATATCAACTATCAATGTTGAAGAATAATTTTTTGAACAAAAGTTAATATTTTCATAATGTAACATATGGTATTGAAGGGACTATAAAAAATTTATTATAACAATTTCATTAGAAAATACTTGTGAAATAGTCATAAAATAAAATAAATAAAAATCTTTTTCTAATTTCAGATTTTTATTTGGGTACTTAATATTATGTTTTGACTATTGTTGATTCTTATTTGGTTGATAATTTTATATTATTCCAGTAAAATAATACAATTATTGTTTAATGTTTGTCCCTAACACTATGGATAAAAAACTAATTTTGTTATACTTTTTAATACGAAAAAACCTACAATAGTTTCATAAAAATAATTTATCTTTACAATTTTAATATTAAATTATGTTCTATACTATTTAATATTATACTTAGCTCTTGAGTATTATTAATTAACAAACACATTGTTCTCTATATCTATTTTGTTTAAATAACCTAACTTTATCGTGATTGCATATGATTGTCAGTTTATTAGAGGTTTATTAAATTACGACTCGATTGTGTTGTATGCTAACATTTTGAAACAGTATTTATTTATTTAGGTTAATTTTAATTTTTATGGAAATGCAAACAAATAAATCTCTATTTAAAAACAAAAAAAAACTATAGAAATCAGAGTTCATAATGCAGATACCTTGTATGTATTATATAGGTATACAATAATATATATATATTATTCATTGTCATAATAATTCCATGTTTTTCATCCTTATTATTTTTGAAACTCTCAACTTAGTATACTTTTTCTTCTAATATTTTTTATTCAGTTTCAATGGCCAATTATCCTTCGTCAAACATATGATATATAATACGTACAAGAATTGAATACGAGGAAAAGAAGTTTATATCTTAAATTTGGTGAAACTGTCTTAAGAGGAGCACAAACGTCGGGTTCTGTTTTATTATTATTTATTTATGCCTGCAGTATTATAAAAGTACCTATAGGAAGCTGCTGCTTAGTCATTGCAGACGTATATATAGTATTATAGTGTGATGTTTATTTATCATTTTAAACTGAATTTATATCTCTTTTTTTCATAATGTAGTAGGTAACACACGTAATTGTGAACATAACTAATTAAATAAACTGTTATTTTCCACCTAAATTTAACAGTATTGAAATAAGCTAAATTGCGAAGACTAAACTATTTAAGTAAAAATTGTTTGGACCTACGTGACTTATGAATTTAAAATATCACTAAATTAGAGATACTGATGAATCCGTTTAATCAACTAATTGAATTGCCATTGGTTGTGATAATTTTATACCACTTAATTGTTTTACATACCATTTCACCAATATTATATTATTCCGTTACCTATACTGACGCCATCATAAATCTTCTTCATTGTTACCACTCACTTGATTAAATATACAATACTGCGCTGTTATTAGCGTTTTATCATTTTTTTTTTTCACATAAAAATTCTAATTTGTATCTGAATAAATTATACCAAACAGTGATTTATTAATATTATATAATAAACTCGTTGATATAGGAATCAGTAATAATGAGTCATTTTTTTAGTTTAAAACAAAAATTCTATGTGGTAATTTCGTAACCATTGCATGTAATATGGTTTTAAATAATATATTGATGACGTGTCAAAACTTTATTCAGATTAATATTACCTCAGATAAACATTAAACAAACTATTTTAGGTTTATTTAAATATTTTTATTTTTTTGATTTGTTTAAATATATTTATACTGATGGAATTTTGGGTTATATATTTTAATTTAAAATGTACCAATATATTATAAAGAGTATAATATAGTATAAGACGATTTTTAATTTTTAGTTTTTTGATTATTTATTTACACAATAAATTATTTTATCCGTATAAAAAAATGTATTGGTCGTTACTAATATATATGTGTGTATGTGTGTTAACATAAACACTCACGCACTTATGTACGTGTATTGTGTATATACATAAATAGAAAAACGCTATTATAGTAACGAAATTTATTGCTATCTAAAATATATTCAATTGATTTAGGTTTCAGTATTTAATTTTAAAATTAATTAATTAAATTATAGACTTTGTGAGTTGTGTAATATCACAACAGATTGAATAAAAATATTATAATTTGAAACTCATAAATGAAAATGATATGCTGAATAATTATTAAATCATTAATTAATTACATTAAATATCGTAAAAAATCATTATTTTTAAATTGATTATATAATTTCGAGATGACTTCCTGTTGTGAATACAAATTAATTGGTTTTTTCAAACATCCATGCAGATGTTTTCACCGTAATTATTGTTTAGATACATCGTATTTACCATATTTAAAAAATATTTCGTTTGGTATGGTATCAGTCGCACTATGTCCGCTGTAATTTGTAAATAGAATCTCAAAGACTCAAAAACTAAAGTAAACGTCATAGAGTAACATCAGCAAAGATCGATTACAAAAAAAACTACAATATTTTTCGATAGATTGTATATACTATTCGATTTTTGCGTACAGTGAAACGAGATCTGTTCCGATTATAATATTACGTTGGTATTCGGATACTTGAATATTATAATTTACGGATCGACGACTGACGAGATGATGAAACGATGTAATGATACCGTAGAGTCGTTATCGATCAACACGTATTGTGTTATTAAATTATATAAATTATATAAATTATATATTATATTATTATAAAAAAAATATTTAAACGGATATAATGGTGGTCTGAAGCTGTGACGCCAATGACGGTGTTGGTGTGGCCGTATAATTTTGAGAAACGGGGTGTAGCGCTGTTTCACGCATCACTAGTTGCTTCGCTAATTATTATTACCCTCGATCAAAAACGACACCCTCGCTGCTGTTGCGCGTCGTCGAACTCAGATACACACACACTTAAACGTACAGTATAGTAATATGTATATTGCGTATTACTAAACGATCGGTTGCTACTCCCCTAAATATACGAACCCATCGCGTCTTCACTATATCACCCTCCAGCACGACTGCGTTCCCCGCCTGTCGTCCGAAAGTCCCAGCTCACACATTCACGCGTTTATGCGGAGGTGTAATCCGTTTACTGGTTTTCACGCATCGGAGACTTGCGGTAGACGACTTGATAGCTAAGATTCACGGACATGCGAGTGGGGAGGGGAAGGTGTCGACGTCGCTGTCGCCGGATATACATTATTGTTATGTAGCACGTAATATATGTGACGTATAGTTATTATAGTATATATGTAGGTATATGCCACACGCTTGCAATCTGGGAGAATAGCGAGCACCGTAGGAACGATGATAAATTAGCAACGACAGAGCGGCGGTATATTATTATAAATTCATGTACGTGTTTGCGCGCGTGCGCGTTATTTCTCTCATTGTCGAGCGCCTAGACGGTGTTAGCGAATTAGCCATATTATAATAACTATTCGTATTTTGAATTATTATAATGTGAACTTAGCTGAAGGTATTATATACTAAACCACGCCGTGGCGTGCAGTTGTGACCCTTACGAAAAATAACAACAGTGATTGAAAGTAAAATTTTAAATAATTTAAACGAATACTTCTTCCACTTTGAAATTAATAACTACCATATAAGCTCAATTTATTTCATGTAATGGTTTTTGTTTTCAAGGATTATTTTCGTTATACATAAAAAAACGGTTATATTTTTAATAGAGCCTACGTGTGTATTTCATAATTAGAAAACAATTGTGTATACTAAAATATTATAATTTAGGTGTTATAACGATTACCAAAAAGTTTCAAGTTTAAGTTTGAATATTATTTTTATCGGGAAATTGAATGTTAGCATTAGAACAAAATGTTTTGAAACAATAAATTTTAAAAATAAGTATCAAATATATAAGCTATGTGTATAGAAAAAAAATTGTAAAAAATACTTGGATTTCTTTATTTTAACAAAAAAGTATTATTTTAAAGAAAATTAATTGATAAGAAACCGTAAAAAACAAAATTTGTAATGATTAACTATACTAATAAAATTTTTTTTTATAGGTTCTCAAACGGACTACTTAAAGAAAAATTTGTAACTTAAGTTTTTTTAAGGTAAGTGATTTTTATGTTATATAAACTATATTTAATAGATAAAATGGTATTTATTATATGGAAAACTCACTATTATATTAGAGCAGATTTTCTGTGGTCTTTAGGTCTTCAATATAAATAAGAATTATGTGTATGCATTTAAGCAATTATACGGTTCCTCGAATCAGTTTTATAATAAAGTCATCTGCTTCATAATTTATCTAGGAAAAGAGTGGTTCTCATTTAGCGTAATTGTTTCTATATTTAGAAAATCTATTTCAAGCTCATAAAAGTGAATACCTCTTCCGACTTCTTTAAAAATTGATCTATGATTTTACATTAAATTTATTGAATACAAATTATATGTAGGCAATAGTTCAAATATACGAAGAATAAATTAAACTGTTGATATTGATAACAATTCATTTTTTCTGCAAAATTATTTTATATATTTTTAAATTAAATAGGTGAAATTGTTCATTTAAAATAGAAAATAGAATAAAAAATGAATACTTTGAGATTGATGAAATAATATGACATAATATCGCTGTGCGAAAACGTTACTATAATGTTATAGTTATATAATTATAAATGTATTATATAATTAAAATAGTCATCGTTTATCCTGTCTTTCATACTGAAAATGTATGAAAGATGTATATAATATTACATATTTACATACAAAGTTTAATAAGACTTTACTTTAATAAGTCTTTATCCAGCTTCTTAATTTTCAGTTTAGTTATTTATGCGTAATCCATACCATTAATTTATAGAATGGATAATGCATTTTATTTATAAAAAAAATAAGTTCTCAATACAAATATTGTTTAAGTCGTATTAATTTATTTCTTTACACAAAAAGTCATATGTATACATAATTATAATAATAAAAATAAATATTGAAATCTTTATTATTAATAGGTTTTAATTTTTTATCTATAAATGATAAATACATATTTTTCATTTTTATTTTAAATATCGATTACTTTGGTACTGGAGTAGTAGTACAGGAAGGCATTGTGTTTGGATTTTCGTGCAATTCTTCACCAATAGTACGAGTTACTCTATTGTACTTTCACCTGTACCCGATAAACAGTTATCAATCATTGATGTTACTATATGGTTTGTGTATATGCAGAGAAACACGAACTATTTAATTTAGCTCTGTTTGTGTTATACAGTAACAATAGTCATTGGTGTCGTCTAATGATGTGCCAAACAATAGAATGATTTTTTTCACACATTCTTGTCAATGTATTTACACTTATTACAAAAAAAAGCATCAAGTGAACTTCGAAATGAGCAATTAGGTAACCGTAGATTTAATGGAAACTTATGAACGAATCGATTCTGGTGATTATAAATACCTATAAGTATCAGTTTACATATGCGCTTCATGGAATTATTTAGGAGAAGTTTACCGTCACGATGAACCTAATAGTTTTATCTTTATTTCATTTAATGAATACTTTATTTGTTAAAAACATCGAAGTCAATGTGTGTAAAATTGATATCAATTATTATTTTTGACAAAGAGTCGGAATTTTATAAGAACGTTTTTTTTGTAAAACAGTTTTTAACTTTTTTGTTATGAATATTCCGTAATCCTTTGTACTATTAATAGAAAATGTAGGATACCCATATATGTACATAGCATATTATTTTCATTCAAATAAGAACCATATTGTTGTTAAAATTTCAAATACTTTGCTAAAATACTTAATATGTGTGTGTACAACATCTTTTGTTTTTCTTCTGATAAACGTCTAACATAGTCTTAGCGCAGGATATACTTGTTGCGTGAAATGATGTGGTAATCCGTTTATAAGTAATAACTTTGTTTGTGTACAGTTTGAAAACGTTTAATAACACAGTTTAGCGGAAGTCACTGTTAGTAAAGTCACTGATCCTAATAACCCTAATCACTTGTGAACAATTTGAACGTATATGAATCAAATTGACGTTCAGAAGTCAAAAATAAGATAAGTAAAAAATATGGTGTTCTTTCCATGACAACAATGAAGTCATTTTCAAATGATCTGGTAGATAAATAACGTTAGTGATCGCTATTGAGAGTTAAAAACATCGCCGTTATTTTGTTTTAAAAAAATAAAATGTATAAATATTTTAAAATCTATTCAATGAGAATGTTACAGTGTGCCGAAAAAAATAAATCATTAAGCCGATCATTTCGGGATGGTGACGGTAGACGGTATAAAAGTGGCAAACAGTGTAAGGCTCTTTTATAATAATAATAATAATGGATTTTTAGAGTATTTCTCGCCACCATAACTGCTGTTCTACGCACTATCGCTGTTTTTATTTTGGGGGATCGAGCAGCGGTAACAGCAACAATGACATATCACATTAGATGATGAATTTCATATTATGCTATGTCATTGTTTCACACAGAAGCTGACGTTTTAATGGAATCGCCGAAAAGTGGTATGGTGTTTAGTGGATTGGTGATGGTGTATGCTTGTTGTAAATACTCTGCAGTGGCAACAGTAGCAACATACGTAACTGGACCCGCTGACGACTTTTTCTTGTGCATAGGCTATTTTTATATTAGGTCGCCCATAAATAAATCAACCAGGTTTTATTCAATGTTTTTCTCTCTGGTCTGCATTATTTATTTAGTATTTCCATTTTCCAGCCTCAGTGGTATATTAGATATTGTGTACACGCCAGCAACCTGGAAAATCTGTTGTAAATTTTGCAGCGAAAATATTAGACTTCATCGTCTCTACTATACTTTGGGCGTTTTAACTAAGGTACGCTGGTTGTTTCGTTGAAATAAACGGCACCGACAACGATGTGAATATACGCATAAGCCGCTTAACGTCCATTTTCCAAGTCACCGGCCACAGATGACACAACAGTGCTTGTTGTATCAGACCATATAAATATAGTTGCTATAGCGGTGAGCTGTTACTTCTAACTCTGATGACTGCCACTTCATCTCATCGCTACAGGCATTCTCGAGAATTATTATGTAAATAAGATACCGTAAGGCGTCCTCAACGGATTTTACTGGTGTGGTGGGGGTTAGTTGGTTTAGAAAGGGCGTGTGGGTGGATCTTCGCATTCTACACACTTTATCCCTTTCTCGTCAAATCTGTTTGACCTTTAAATCTCTAGAAATATTCACTTTTGGTACAGTTTTTATTGTATTTCATAAACAACGTTGTACACAATCGTATTCTTCGAGTGTTGCCGTTGTGCTGTCACTTTGACAAAGATTTCGAACTCGAGAAAATTATTGTAGTAGTATAATTTGAATACTTACTATATATTATTTTCTTCCTGCTGAAGTTTCTGCATTATTAAAATAATATATTTATCACAAAGACAGTTTTTTTTTTTGGATTAGAATATTTGATTTATTTAATTTATTATGTTACTTGGAAATTTTACTTTGGAAACTTCTAATAAATTTATAATTATATCAAAAGTGAAGTCATTTTAACATTTAAATAGTCCTATTGAATACTATTTGTTATTAGTTTTAATAAATAAAAAACAATATACCCTATATTTATGGTAGATAACTTAGTCGTTAATCCATAATTTAAAAACGATTAATAGTGATATCATCATATTTTAACATATTATTTTTGATTTGAATCATATTTATTTCAATTTAATTAAATTATCGTACATTGGTGTAATGCTGATATTGCTATCATCTATAATAATAATAATCTTTATTATGAAAATAAAATTCAAATTATATATTATATGATGTAAAATTATATAGTTAACCTTTTCTAAGTTTCTGTAAAAAATATTTATAAGCGTATATTATATTATTACTTTATTAGGTATGATAAGTATAACTATATAAATGGAAAACAAATAAAACGTTCAATATGTCATCTTTTATTTTAAAAACATAAAAATAGTATACAGTAAACCACAATAATTGCAAGGTCAATCTGTATTGTATTTCATGAAATATCACAAAATATTACTACGTATGTAATATACAAGTTTTACGTTCAAGTAATTTGATTTAATCGTAATATAAAATTAATTAAATTACACGGCATCGATAAAAATATTATGTTGAAAACATACAAATGTTAATAATCGAATTAGTATATGTTATTGTTTGTACGACACATTAATTTACGGAAATTTTAGAATTATATTTTGTGGTTCATATTGAAATATGAAATTTATATCATACATATCTATATTATGGTGCTGTTGTATGCGTAACTTTATGTTTTTTCATTGAAACATTTTCACGTTTTCTTTGAATCAATTGACTGCACATAAAGTAAATTTTGTTCTTAAGCTTCGTTTGACTTTTATATTATTATATATTATTTCATTACAGACTTTACTCGTATAGAGTTATTGGGATGTAAACATTATTTATCGGTCATTTTCCTTGTTCAAAACAGGAACTGGATGATTTTTTTCTTCTCTAAAGACCACTAACGGAAAATAAAACATTAATTCACCGTGACAAAAATCGATACTATTTCGCCTTTTTAATAATATGTGACCAAACGGAAACGTGCTCTGGGGTAATGAAACGTGTGTGGTTAGTGGCTGAAGTACAGTCCAGAGCCTTGTAAAGAGTATAATATAATGGCCACACGATTTTTCTCAATAATTCTAACGAACGGTACGATTTTCCCTCCATCAGTCTGTGCAAGTTGAGCACATTGAATGCACCGCTAATGGCCAAGGAAATCCTATCGAAGGTTTCAATATTACATTTCAGACAGTATATAACGTTAAGAACATCATAGCCACTTTGATGGCACGCTATCTATAAATCGGTAAAAATGGTATGAGAATTTTTGGATATATAACAAGCGAAGAATTGTTATAGTTGTAAAAGCGAGTAATAATATAATAATATAGGTTTTTTTCTCCATTCTATACCTCTCAAAATGTTGTAGTTAAATAAGATTTTAGTTTCTTAGCGTTATTTTTGTTGTGTCAGTCTTAATTTCTAAAGACACTTTATATTATTATACATTAAATTAATTTCATATCATATCATATTATTGTTATTAATTTATTAGGTAATAGTGTAATACCAACATAACATGGAGCTGTGTGAATAGTTTCTAGGTAAACATAGTTTAAAATTAGAATTAATATATTTTTAAATTATTATATCTATTATACATATATATATATAATATTTGTAGTAATAACGAATGGTATCAAGTCTCTACTTTTAATATATATTTTTTTTAATTAAAAAAAACAATTTAAATCAATATTTATTAATAAATAACCAATGTTGTTAAAATTAAATTACAAATGTTTATAAAAAATTGTGATTATAAATTTTTGATATTTTTAAATTTTTGTAAGAAAAACTTATAAGAATTCTCGAACTACATTTTCAAGATTATAGACAGAGGAAAGTATTTTTAAGTTTCTTTACTGCATCTAAGAGTGTTATCGGATACACAAAACACACACACACACAAACATGTAATTATTGTAATATATATATATTCATCGAATCATTCATAATTTATATATTATAAGGAACTAAGTAAACTCAAATGTTGTGTTAAATAATATAATTGTATACAATTATGATGTGATATGTTTATATCTGTACTTATTATATATTTTATTATAATTAATAACTTAAAACTTTTATTTGAAAATATTCTTTGAAATTTTTGTTTCTTTAATGACACATATGTGAATTGGTTAACTACGTGTTTAACATTTATCATTTTGATGCTTTTGCTTTAAAAATAACATAGCGAATATGATTGATTAGAAATTGTATTTATGTGGATTTATGTACATTCCATTTGTACCTAATGTTATAAGAGTAACTAATATAAATTATTTATAAATAATAGGATTAATATTTTTATAAGGAATTCAATCGTAAAATGTATTTTAAATCTGTAAACTAATAATACTGGATATATATCTGTAAAACAAAAATATTTTTAAAAATAATTTTGAATAGTTGAATGATAACAAAAAATAAAATGTAATGTTTTTTTGTTTATTTATAAAAATCTATCATAATAGTTGGTATAATATTATGAGTACATAATATAATAAATACCACTCACAAAAAAAAAAAAAAATGCAACTTTTTCTTATAAAAACTTGTAAAAAACTAAAATGTTGAATATTATCGTATAAAAATGTTATAACGACTTTATCATTATTCTCAAATATTTAACTTGGCTCTTGCAATTTGTAATTAAATTAAATTGTTTGAATTATTAAGAGATATGCAGTAAATAGGTAGTTAGGAGATTAGTTAAGTAGAGGATTACGTTAAAGTCATTAACAAATCCCTCTATTTTTGTCACATAAAATTAAAATGACCTTGTTAATACTAAGTTCTATTATACGTTAAGTTTGTTTGTGTTTTGATTAGTGGGGTAAACCATAATACTTAGTTTACGTAGCTGACAGACGACCGTACCTTTAATGTTCGTTAGAAGTTTAAAATATATAAAATAATATGAAGTATCGTGTTTGGTTTAAAAACAAAACATTTACGATGTTTGTCATTATGAAAATGTATTAAATACACTAGTTATTAGAACAAATTATGTGTTCATTATTACCTATCTCTGTCAATAATATCGAAGAAGAAAATTTATTTGATTTGTCATTGTCTGTTTGTCAGTCGCTGAGTTTTGTACATACATTCTACTCTCTTCTTTCATTACTAACATTCAGTAACATAAGTTCGTCTACCTCTTCTACACTTATCGTTCACCAACCTCCACCTCTATCACCCCAACCATCACTAACCATCACCACAACTACTACCACCTCCAGCAACGTGACGACGGCAATCAGTCATTGCCATCCTTCTTTGCTGTCGCCACTGCCGTCATACAAAGCTGAAAACACCGTAGCTCTATGTGTGTTATTAAATCAATATGAGTGAAGTAGGACCAAGAGGATTTTCGAGTTTTGCATCCAAATGGAAAGTAGACAACGCTATAACAACAAAAACCGGCACACATAAATCAGCGTTCGTAAATCCTGGCGTTGACGGTGCCAATAAAATAAAAAATAAAAATTTATAATTTTTACGATGTAGTTTTTTTTCTATACATAGATTCATTGGTGCTTATCATGAAAAATTGCTACTTTTTTGGTTTGGGTTCAGTACTAAACAAAGTATATATTTTATACTCCTCACGAAAATAAATGTTGTCGATTTACTAAGGATACGCGTTTAGTTACATCTGTTATCGTATAATAAATGCTTTTGTTAAAATATTACAAATTAGATAGTATCGAATAATATTTGCAGTACATTACGTCTACTATTCAACCCTTAAAACTATAATTAAATATCAACCATACTCATTATATTGTTTTTAAATAAGTCTATGGTTAGGTTATTATATTTGTATGAAAGGTCATAAAATATATATAGTTTCAATGAAAATAAAAATAATATTTAATCATCTTTTTTCGCCATTATTGTTGTCAAAATCTTTCCGTTTAAATGTGTTTTTCATAATAAAAGATTATTGTATTATTTAAAAAGTAGCATTTACAAGTCTGATTAATGACATTAATAAATGTTCTTTAATTTAACTAAATTGATAATAACATGATCCGCTCTGTACATAATGATGCATAAAGAAATGAAGAGAAAAGTATTGTATAAAATACAAAATGATGTACCGAACCTCAATATAATTCAATTTCAATTTCAATTATTAAATTTTTTAGCCAGAACTATAAAAATATAATCATTAAAACTTTTAATTTCTATAAATTTCAAGAATTTGTCTACAATTATGTTTGTATTTTGTGAAAGAATCTCATTTTTCAAGATATTGGTGTAGAGAACTACAGGTTCGTTTCAATATTATAGTAAGTATCTAGAGTTAAAAATTCACTATAGATCTTGTCTTTTATGTGTGTTTTCCTGTTTTCTGATAAATAAACAATTCTGAATTGTTAACTGTTATTCTTGAATATATTTGTTTTTTATTTAATGTGGAGTAGAATACTTGTTTTTTCTGTTATTATTTATTTGTTTATGCTTAATAAAATAAAATTATGGATTTGTTGTTCTTTTAAACAATAAAAATATATTCAAATTGTTTACAATTTAATTAATTTAGACTTCTTTTTTACAAACAATTTTAAAATACCATATTGAATTTTACATACAATTATCGTAATATTTTTAGTATTACATTTTGTCGGAACTTTTATGATTGAAATCGTAACATCCCTTAATGATTGAATGATTTCACGTTATAATTTACTTTAGTAATATTTTATTTCAATCCAAAATATCGACCTAAGTATTTTATTTTTAAATATATAATAGTTTTTTTTTCAGGTTCTGTACCGAATCTAAAATATTTGTAATAATTAATCAGAAATAATACTATTATCAATAAATAAAAAAAAAAAAAAACTATTTTCCCAAAATTTAAAGTTCAATATGGTAAAGAAAATCTAGTTAGCTAATTTAATTATATTGATATGTTAATAATTTTATGTAGATATTGTAAGGAATGATTCTATAATTGAATTTACTAATTAATTATATAAAAGTAATTCAAAATTTAATTATTTTCAAAAATGATTTGGTTGTAATTTATACAATGACACTTAGATACTTTTGTGTGTTTGTATAATATATCATGTCATATACTTACAGTGTTATGTATAATCTTATTAATAGTTTTTAAAAATTTTTATATAATAATATTTTTTTTTTTAAATATCGTGAGAATATTATATTTAGAGAAAAAAAACTTTTTAAATATTGTATAAATAGTTTTTAATATTTTTTGTTTTCATACTATATTTTTATTCTTATTAAATAACATATAAAATGCAGAGACTGGAACCTTGATGATTTGTATGGTTCCGGATTCGGTTAGGTTTCCAAACGAATTAAAATTTCGGTTTCGGTTCTTTTTCGGTTTTTAAATTTAAGTTTCGGTTTCTTCTTAAAAATGAAAAATATAATAATATTTCTGTTTAGGTTTTATACTTTTCTAAGAAAAATTTAATTACGTTCCTTTTTTTTAAGAAATATTATAAAATATTAGTAGTGTCAATTGGCATCAATTATGGCAGGTGTATACCAATTATCAACCAGATGTTCTACCTATTGTTTAGAAAAAAAGAGAAGACGAAATAAGCAAAAAAATACTGATCACTGTCATTTAATGTACTCAACTCAGTTTCAAATTAGCCTTTTTGTTTTATTTTTATTTTATATACCTAATTTATACTTTAATTGTTATGTATTATTTACTAATTACTAATTATTGTATCAGTTTTCAGTATTTTAAGTTTTAAAATATCTCCAATTTTTTATTTATTATTACCACATATTCTATATTCTATACTATAATATTTAATCATTTACAAAACCAAAATTAATCGTAAAAAATCTTTCAAAAAATAAACAGTTCCGGTAAAGTTCCGATTTTTTAATTAATTTAAATTAGAGGGTCTGGTTTCCAATATTCTAAGGGTTCCGGTTCCAAAATCGGTTCTTTTTGTTACGATTTAAGTTCTTGAATTACAATTTAAAATGTGTTTAATCTCTGGAGGTTATTGCTTAATAAATTATTCCAATATCTGAATTCAAAAATGAATAATATAATCAAATTGTTAAAATTAATAACACAAAATATTTTTTATTGTTAAATTTTTGATCCTTCATGAAAAAGTGTCTTTGATATGTTTATACAAAATATAATTTATTACATTCATTTATTTTTACGTAATTTGCATTTAAAAATAAGATAACTTTGAATTACAGTTTCCTTTAATAATTTATTTTTTTGTAGCTTCTAATCTTTATTTTCAGATTATATTTGAATATATTTTTTTTTTAGATTAAATTTTTATGATAATGCACTGTTTGTGATTAACGGAAACGTGTTATTGAAATAGTTCTGTACATTTAAAAAATTTAAAACAATAAGATTTTAAGAAGAAAATAAAGACATCAAGATTTATTTGTAGCAGAAATAATTAATTTGCTTTATTTTAAATTCATTTTTACGAATTTTAATATTGTGTATAATCTATAACTTGTATGCAATGACTTTTAAAGCTTGGTGGTGACGGACACTCACTGTTAAACACCACCTACACTACACTATATTGTTGTCTATTGATACGCGACTTTGTAAGGACACTTTTTTCAACTTGCGACATTTTATAAATCACATTTTGCAGTGCAATCAATTATACCCGTACCAAACATTCCGGTGAACGTTTCTTCGTCCCTAGGTACCTGGCACCACAGCTTTTACTATCGCACACAAATACACATACGCGCTCGTAGAATAAATGACTTCCACCAGTCATCAACAATTCATTTAAGTAGGACACATACTATTTATGTGTTACCAACACCATGTCCATCACACAGACTATGTTACTGTCAATATTTATTAATTATATATACATATAATAGGTTATACTTTATTACAATTTTATGTTATTGTAATACAAAATAAAAATTCATTATATGACGGCGCGTTTTATAGGCAATTCACATACAGAAATGTGTATGTGGGATCTAATGTTTATTCTAATTTGAATTTGTGGTTGTTTATCGTATAGTAATTATTATATTTATCTTATTTGCCATTGCCCGTGATCTGCATGATTATTTATAGTTAAATTTATTTTTATTTGAATTAAAGTTAATTAAAACATTTTAAGGAATTTCACGTTAATAACTGTACTTGGTCTTACATCATTCTTCAGGCATTATATATTATTATTATCATTTAGTTTGTCATTAGTTTGAAAACACGATTATAGAAAAAATATATATATATATAGTTAAAATATGAGTTTTCGGAGAACTTTGATCATAAAGAGTACTAAGTACATTTTTACAAATAAAAATTATTATTTACTATAGTAGAACAAACATAATATTATTCTTGAATCGTTGCATTAGAATATTAACTAATATTGTAATTATTGTATAAATAATCACAAATTATATTAAATAACAACTTTATATAAATAGTTTTGGGCTTATATTTATCAATATAAATAACCACTTACAGTTTTAAGCTTTATTTGTACCTATAGTTGCTTAAATGATACGTTTGTTTTATAATACAAATAGTTATTATACATAAATAAAGTGGTATAGCGTTGAACTATTAGAACTTATTCCCTTCATCCAAATAATATGAAGGCAGTAGTCTAACTATTACTTATGTAACGCCAGTGTACTTACACAAGCATTTAAACTATTTAGAGGCATAATGCAGATAATTTTATTTTAATATAATCGTAAAATCATTAAAATTCTAAATTTTAATGATTTTATCTCAGAGAATCAATAATTAAACTTTCATAAATTAATTGAATTAAAAAATATGTTATTAAATAATGGTGTATTTAGACGTTACTTTAAATGTTTGGTGGATGGCCTCTCGAACCCAATGATTATTTTATAATAAATTATTATTATATTTAGCTTTATAAATCACTGAATGAAAGTCCTTTTTATTATTTTTAGTCACGAGATGAACGTCTTAAAATATATTTAATTACCAAAATAAATTAAAACATTGTCAATTAAAATAGATTAAAAATTATTTTTTTTTTTTAACACAGTTTAATTTAATTTAATAAAATAAATAGAAAAATTTAATTCTTACCACAAAATATTACCAATTTAATTTAATTTTAAATATTAAATTGATGTATAAAAAGTAACCAATAACACTGTAGTTCAACAATGTATTTCTAGGAAAATTAAATGTTTTTCTTATAGGTAATAATAATAAAACATTTAAAAATTATGGATATATATCTTACAGTAAATTAATTTTAATTAAGTATTTGAAATTTTATTATAATTCATTATTATCATTTGTGGTAATTTAGAATCGTGGTTTAATATATATCTTTAGTTTAATTTAAATCGATTAATTGTGTTTGTTCATTTATTTTTGTTATGAATAAAAAAAAAAAAAAATATCGAGATATTGATAAATTCAATGTTTTTACACAACTATAATCGAAGATGTAATAAAAATATATCATATATGATACACTGTATATAATATAGTTGACAAAATTCGTTAAGATTTCGAAAATTACAAATCATTTTGTAGTTAGTAACTCATAAAAATGTTTCTATTTATAAATAAAATTTTAAAACTGAATTCAACCCCTTTTATATTATATTTTGCAGCCTTTATTGAAAATAATAATTTTAGTATAATGTAATATAATATTCCTTATAAATATCTCATATTGGAACTAACAAATCTAATAAATTTACAAGTACAATTATTTTTATAAACATTACAAGAAGTTTAAATTTACATAATATGTATTTTAACGATGTTTATTATTTTGTGGTACATTGAAAACATTTATAAAAGCTAACATTTTAAAATTCAATTTATTATTATGAATTTCATTATACGCAATGACAATTTTTATTTATATTATGGTATTTTCTATTTTTTATTAATAATAATGTATTTTCACTGTGCTACGGTAATTATAGAAAGATTTTATTTCATTTTGAGTTATACAAGTTGATATAATATTATTTACAGTTATAAATAATTAATAATGATCATAATAATACTAATGTAATAAATGCAATACAATAGAAATGACTATAATGAGAATCTCTTAGAACAAAATACTTCTTATAAAAAGCGAAATGCTAGGTTCCTGTACCAACCTATTTAATGTATGTAAAAATTTACGTTTAAAAGATGTATTGTTATATTGGTTATAACATATTGTTTGTACTTTTGTGTTATATATAAACATAATTTATACGATAAGATTTTTTAAATGATGGATGTATATTTTATATGTGTGCATATAAAGATGAAGTATTAATCTTGATTATATATAAATAAATAAAATCATCAGTTTTATTGTATTTTTAATTTATCATTTATAAACAAGAACAATTGACTGGTCCTTGAAATGCATTATTACTGATTTCTATTATATTTTGGAAAAAACTATATGAACCTATCGTAATACTAAAAGTAAAATAAATGATTATATCAAAAAAACATATCATGAAATGTATTTACTGATATAGGCTGACACTCTGTCAGATAGTCTCACCTCAGAAATGTTTTTCGCTTAAAATGATATTTCATCATTAAATTCAAATTCAACATACCCATTAGAGAAACTCACTTGACCTATACCGTATGTATATTAAAGTAGTGCACAGTTGCCAACTTTTTTGTTTTGAGTTCTCCTGTTTTCGTCTATTTAGTACCTATGTAGTTTATTTAACTACAACTTATATTATCTATTTTAGTGTATTATAATTTTCTACAGTTCATAGAACACATTACATTCTGTTAATATTAATTGATTTAAGTGCATTAGTGTATATCGTTTAATTATAAATATATAAATATATAAATTACGGTGAAAATAGTATTGTTACATTTTATAGCATACAATTTATTTGATTTATCAAGTTTACATTAGCATTTGAAACTAAATGCATACATGCTTGTAGGGTATACGCCACTTTATATATTATATTATTATTATCAAAACCACTTAAAATGCATATAAAACGTTCATATCGTATGATAATGTATGTTTATTAGAATAAAATATACGTGGAATAGTTATTTTATATGTAAGTCTTTATGTTAATCTGTTTTCGGGAAGATTATAAAGTATCGAATTTTTCCATTGAACAATAATAAACAACAAAACATTTAATTCGATAAAAAAAAAAAGTGATGCTAAAGATATAACCATAATATATTTCATAATTTGTATTGTGTGTATTTTATGCCTAAAAAATCTAAATAAATAAATATAAAATCTCCCCTAACGCTAGACAATACAACCGATCATTCTGGCGGGTAAGCACGTTTGATTCAGGAAATGAAAAATATCGACGGAAAATAAATGGCGTACAGTTAGTGAACTACTACAGTTAGTTTTTGATTTGTCGAGCAATGTTTCATTGCGAAAAGTGCTATTAATGTTTCCGTTGTTTTTGGAACTAGATAATGGTCGTTCTTTTAATGACTAAATATTTATAATACGATTACCATAATAATATTTTGGTTGGTGGAAAAATTGGCGACAAGAGATTGTAAAATAATAAATTTACTACTACTATTACTGCTCTGGTGCAATGGCGTGTGATAAAAGAGGCAGTCCCTTCGATATCCTTTTTGTAGAACAATACAATTATTTAATTAAACGGTGCCTTTGAAATGAACAGGCTGCACATAATTTAATATTGACCACAAGGTATTTTGAAGTCCTACTATAATACGTATAGTTATTAATGACTTTACTGGAAAATAATATATATTTTTATCTCGTGTATATATATAAATTATATTATATGTACTATTTACATTCAAAAATTTACATCATTAATTATGTATTAGTTTTTCAATGAAAATAACACGTGATAATATAATGGCAAAAATATATCAAAAAAATAGTTCTACATTTTGTCGATTTTGTGGAAAGTGTACATAGAGCGGGAAGTTTAAAACTAAACTTTAAAATTACCATAAAATTCGTTCATTTTGAAGTTTAATTTTATCAAGTAATAAGGGTATGCTGACGGTTGTAGTGCGATCTCTGTCTCTGTCTCTTTGTCTCTTTTTGTTCCTACTTATATGTGTACCTATGTATATCATATAAAACACTACAGAAAACTGTTTATTTTTTTATTAGATCAAGCCGATCAAAGTATATGATACATAACTTTTGAAAATATTTAATAAGCACCGAAAGTCATTGATATTGATTTAATAAACAATATTATTTTATAGTAATGGAAATTTATTTTTGTTATTTTTGTCATTTTTTTTTGACACATTTTTTATGTGTCTGTGTGGTGAACAACTAAAAATTACAAGGTGGATAATATAATATTTTCATTCATCTTGGCCAATTAATGCATTTTTTAAAGTATCTATATTATAGTTAATAACAATGTTTATAATATATTTTCGATTTTTGAACTGCTAACTATAAATTTGCAAAATGCTTTATTGACTTATCAGGCAAGTATATGTAGATACAGACAAACTATAGTGCATACAAATTGAAATTATATAAACCTTTTGGTAAATTGCACTAAATCGAGAACATATCTTTTAAATACAAAATAAACTTAATTGAAAAACCTTATATTAAACCTAATATTTAATTCAGTCTGTATTTATCGAATTTGAATACCTACACAATAATATTAACGATTTTTGTATGCATCTGCTCAAATGATTGGTGTATTCCTATTTCTTATTTTCGTTTTATTTATTTGTCTCTCTTTCTGTCTCTGTTGTCTTTTCGTTGACACCCATATAATGTCGATAGTTTGATTGTACCAAGATTTCGTGCATGGGTTTTCACGTGAAATCCTTTGAAAAGATAAAGCACACATTAATGGTAAAGGTGTTTTCTTGTATTCATTCGAATTTTTTTCACGTTTTATAACATATCGAAAACTTTCCTTGAAAAGTCTTATCGTTGTTTTGAATGCCACGTGTTTACAACAGTTACAAAATACGGTAATAAAAACGACTAACTCTGACGCTTCGTACAAGTATTGTACGATAACCTTTAAATATAACCTCGCTATATTGCGTTTTTTAGTAAAAAATAAAATGCTCTGTCTCTTTTAAAAATGTTTTTTTTCCAGTTTTCATGGACTAAATAATATATCAAATATCTATTAACTGAAAATTTAATAAACGTCTAATAAATCGACATTTTAGTTTATATAATAATAATGGGGAAATAGACAAGTGATTTTGATGATTCAGTTTTGTTATTATTAAATTCATAAACTGTTTTCAATTAAAAAAAAAAATTCATTTTGAAATATATGGCCAAATTTAGAATAAATATTTTATGCTTTAGGTTTTTTATAGTATATATTTAAATTGAGTAAATTTGTACACATAAAAAACAATTTTATAATATTCAATAGTAATCAAAATCTACAATAATATTTATTGATAGTGATCTTGTTATAATACTTAAGTCTAAATATTAAGTAAAATAATACAAATTTACATGATATTATAGTATATTATGTATAAGTATATATATAGTAAATATTATATATATATATATAATAATTAATATAAATAATACACTGTATATACTATATATAATCAATGATAAGTATCTACGTTTTCAATAGCATTTAAAACCTTCTATAGTTTAATAAAAATGTAATTTTAGATTTATTTAATAAGTATTGTATTAAATACTTTTTCATTGTCTTTGTGTAAGTAACTTTACGTCATTTTTAATATTAAATGAAAATTCAAATAGTGAAATGAAAAAAAATACTATTATTAATACCTAATTTAAAATAAATTATTATGGATTGAAACAAAAATGCATAAAAAAGGTTTTCAACAAGTATTATACTACTAACGAGTACAATTAAAGAATTGTAATAAGCTTAA
Source organism: Rhopalosiphum maidis (assembly GCF_003676215.2). NCBI lineage: Eukaryota > Metazoa > Arthropoda > Insecta > Hemiptera > Aphididae > Rhopalosiphum > Rhopalosiphum maidis. The sequence continues at coordinate 64,072,169 of NC_040878.1, read as the reverse complement.
ATTTATTGAATCATTATTATTTTTTCAAGTTATATCATATAATATCATTACAATTATAAAGAATTAACAATATTAATAGTTTATTTTTGAGAAGTTACAGAAGAGAAGTTTATAAAATATTTGTTAAATTATGTACCTATTAAAATTTGATTAAATTACAATCAAATAATATGATAATAATATGAAATCATAAATTTTTTGTTACTATATGGTACTAGAATATTTATGGCGTTTGAGAATATAAAGACATTTCTATAGTTTTTTTACAAATTGAAACATTTTTTTTTTATTGAACTAATTTTGCTTTTATTCTATATTTTCTAATATTTATGATTTTTATTAAAATTTTGACCATATCACGAGATATAGCAAAAAAAACTATTATAAATATATATAGTTCAAATTGTTGTGTAATTCCATTATAGTGGCTTCATCAACAAACACCGCCTTGCCTTCCTACATAAAACACATATAACATGTATGACGTGTAATATATACAGTTTTATATAAATTACCCTTAAATATAAGTTTAAATGTTTTTTTTGAGAACCGAATATAATGGTAAAAGCACTGCACTGTGTTTTTCAATGTTTTTATTTCAATTATTTTGAATTAAGTTTCGTCAAAATTAATATTAACATTTAATAAAATATTCTGATTTATATTTATAGTTTTAAAGTTTTTTTTGTTTGCTTGGCTCTAGTTTATAATTTCACTGAATTCGTCTTATTTTGTTGTTATTTATAATTATTGTCAATTTAAACATTCATATTTTTAATTAGTATAAATAAAGTTAAGCTATAATATAATAAACTACACATAAAATTGTATCTCGATACGTTAATAATTAAATTAAAATCAAGTTCTTAAATTTTGTAAGACTAAATTGACTATTGTCGTACAATATTATAATATAATGACTATGATATTAATACTTTTATAGATTTTACTTAAATATATTTTATTAATGACAAAATAAAATCATTGAATTAGATCCATAATTTAAATATTAGATTTAATAATTTAATAATACATCGCTATATTTTAATAGAAATTTAATTTTAACACTTTTCAAGTAAATTGTCGAAGAGTTATAATAAAGAAGTCGTTTGAAAATTAAATTTTGAAGAAATCTAATAATTGTAATTAAAAGTTTAACGTGAAAAGTTGACGAATATTATTTAATTATTGTTTTTTTTTCAAGCCGTGAAAAATTCGATAATTGAAGTTTTATAAATTGTATTATAATAGTATCTTATGTTTAAAAATCTAGTCGTTTCCAATAGCTCGATTATTTGAATTTCATTAGAAAATAATGTGTTTCTGACATTTTATTTTCTTTCGATACATACATGTACGCATATACATTTGACTCAGTCACGTCACATTATTAATGCATATAATATATTATATATAAATATATAAAATTACCCAAGTAGCCATAATCACACTGCCATACTCATATAAAATATCACAATGTCAATAATTCAAAACACACACACACACACACACACATGTAGCTGTGGCTAATTAGGTAGTGTCCCAACGCGCGGTCATGATGACAGCGACAGCCGGAGTCCATTAGACTTGGGACACGGTTTGTGCATTAAAATGTTATGGTCGTTTCGAGTTTTCATCTGACAGACATCTTCGGACAAACTCCGGTTCTATTGTCCAACCCTCCTCTTCTATTCCTATTTTCCTCGAAAATACCCGGTTCTCAGCATATTTAACTATAGATAGCCATATACACACACACACTTAAATGTACACATACGGACACATTATATAGGAAAATCGAATAATACTGCTAAAACATCAGATCGAGAAATCTAATTAATTTAACATAGTGTAGTATCCAAATCGTATAATAAGTATGGCCTGTAAATTGTAATACCCCGAATGGTCTATACTGATGAATCTTCAAACGTAATAGAGTTTGCGTAACATCCCGTTTTCTGATAAGAAGCCTGTAAATCAAAACTATTGTCAACATACGTACACTTTTGATTGAATACAAATTTTAGGTATATTAATTTTTTCAAAAAAAAAAAATAAATCTCTGAACCCTACCCTAAAGTATACATAATAAACTTTTAAATTTTTTTTAGTGAAATCATAGAAAATATAAAAGCTTATCAAAAATGATTAATGTAATATACAAATTGATATACTTTAAAAATATTATCGGGCTTTCATCTTACTTAATAGCTATTGTTTATTACTCGTCACTATTATATACATTTATTTAAAAATAATATAATAATTTATTATATATTAATATATTAATATACATCGTCGTCTAGAGTAGATATATCTTGTTCAATCGCAAATATTCATGTTATTCATATGATTTTATTTTTATCGTACAAACTAGGATTAACATAAACAATACGGAAATTCTTAGGTATATTTTATTATTTGATCTTTATTTTTAAAGAGTTTAATTGCATGTAATTAAACTGTATGCAATAATAAACAACTTTTTAATTATTTATTATTATTATATTGAAATTTAAACGGATTTATACTCACCAGATCTGCTGTGAAACTATTATTTGGCTTTTTCTCGTACCTTAGTTAACCATTAACGTGTAGTTTAATCCTTAGTTCAAATGCGTGAGCACACAATGCGTCGGTCAATTAAACAAAACGTACATTGCCATTTGTTTCTAATGCTTGTTAAATTCAGTTTATAGCGACACATTTAGTATGTTAATTTCCAACTATTTCATTACGATATTTTAATAACGAAATACTAACACAGGTTTTATGGCACTTAAAACGTGCACCGGCCCTTTTGCTGCATTCAACATGTATAGTATTCGTTGACTTCACTCGAGTTAGTTTTCAAAACTAAATTAAGTCTGCCAGAAAATTAAATAAACACTCCGTTATATGGGGCATTTCGTAGGTACAAGCATAACCCCTTCATACGAAACCAAAGAATGTTTAGATGGAAGAGGTTCCAAATGTAATTATAAAATGTTCTTTAGGGTAGTTTTGATAAATATTCGTAGGGCAACCCGTGTTGATATAACAAACGAAGACCGCCGCATATGTAAGCCTAAAATTGAGCTTATGACTGACCATTTTCCTATGAGATGACGATCATTATTTTTCGTTTTCATTTTATCAAATAAGTAATTTATTTTGATTTACTCTCTAGTTTTTTAATTGTTATTTACTAATATAATATACATGCAATATGAAGTATAAACACAATATTTTACTGAAATTTAGCAATTACTTATTTCAATTTTTTAAGGGAGAACATTCAGAAAGATTAAAACGTCGAATTCCGAACACAATTTAAATTACTGAAAATGTACTTATCAAAGATTGATCAAGTTGTCGAATCCCAATAAAAGTTAAATTTTGGAAAACCTGTAATATAATAATTTTATTAAGATCTCCTTATTTATAGATGAAGTATAAAAGTATAAGTTCACTTTTTATTAATATTTCATATATATCAATTATAAATATATTAGTTTTAGCATAAGTAATTTTCCAAGTATAATGTCTATACTTGTATATATTTATCGTGTTATTGTGTAGATGAGATAATAATAGTTGTAGCAGATACTTCATATTATGCCGCTGTTGCATAAAAAAAAAAATAATAGAATTCAGCAGATATAATAACTGCGATAAAAATTCGATTTATAGATTTATGAACTACGTGATTGTACAAAACAAGGGTTATAACGTTCATTATGTCTAGGTATGTACAGTCGTGGGTAAAACGTGTTATTTGGTAGTGATCCTTATATTGTTAAAAATCTCGACAGGCACGAAACACGTGTATCACCCATAATAATATAAGTACTCCGTACATTATTTTATACCGTTTTTCTAGCTATTTTTGAATAACTTTTGACTCCGCAAAATCGCTGTCGATGCAGTATCACACCATTATAATAAATAATAATAGTATATAATATATACGATGTATAACATTGATATACATATCCCAGGGCCAGATTTAGGGGACGGCTGAGTGGGCTGTAGCCCAAGGGTCTCCACAAAATATGGGCCTCCACAATTGTATGATATTTAAATTATTTAATAATAATTAAAAATACATAAAAAATATTATGATGATATTACTTATTTTAGTGATACTCGATTTGATTGCTTTTATAATTATTTATTATTAAATAAGTAATTCATTTTTACTAAATATGATAATAACTGTTATTTAGTAAGTAAAAAATATATTTCCTTCTTTATGTATAAGGGGCTCACATAATACATTCTGCCCAGGGACCAGTATATACCTAAATCCGCCCCTGACGTATCCAACATACTATAACATTGATATACATATCCAAAATACCTAACCTAATACACCTGTAGTAACTAGCATCATATATACCTACCAAGTGTTGAGAAAGTTCCTTTTTAAATGGATTTCGTTCCGTTTCTCGTTCAGTTCTTAATATATGAAGTAGTTCCAGATCCCCGTTCCTTATTCAAAGAAGGAACAAACTCCAAATTTAGTTCCTCTATAATAGGAACTCGTTCCAATTATCATTCCACTTTTTTTAACTTGCCCAATCTAGTGGTTTTAGAATATTACCTTTTTATTTTTGATATCAATAAATGAATAATAAAAATGATAAATGATTATTAGAATTAAAAAAAAATGAATCTAAACAGGAATTGAGTACTAAACAATTGAATTAATATATAAAAAAAAATAAAAACGTATAGTTATTAATTTGTCTTTAATTTATCTGATTTTTATAAACTAAATTAAATAAAAATTTGTTTTTTAAAATTTCAAGGGGAACTGTGATTTTTGTTCAAGTTCCTCAATGTAAAGAATTTGTCCATATTATTTTTTATTTATTTTTTAAAGAAAGCAGTTCCAAGCTTCGTTCCTACAAAAAGAACTCGCTCCAGGAATCCGTTCCTTTTAGAATGAGTTCCTTCCTAATACTGTACCTACCATCGTTTACTGATATACTCGTTTTTCTCATTTAACGAGGTCAAAAGGTCGTGTCGATATTGCCATGGATAATCCTTGCAGTGGTCGTAGGTGCGTATTATACTTTTCAAGATTAAAGGATACGTGAGAAGTGACAGTCGGTTAAGGTAAAGGACAAGCCTTTACCATAGACAATGAGATGATCGAAAGGGTAGTGGTGATGTGGATGGTGGATTCAATCTGCCTAAGCGCTGTACTTCGTATGAGTATGTATAAATGTGTGTGTTTACCGGAGATGTGAGCGTTGACTATGGTTGTGATGGTGGTGGTAATAATGAAGGAAGGGAAGTCCTCGAGCAGTTTAATGCTTGCAATGTCCAGTCTGACAAACATTTTCGTATAGCCCGAAGACTAATGCATAATGCATGCGATGTTTCCGAGAATGTATTTTTGACTCTCGGCCGCCCATTCAACATCTTTGACCGCCGTTTTTGGTTGAATAAATTATTTTGCTTGGTCGTTTTTCAGTTGTAAATATGTCTGTCCAACGTGGATTAGTATTCATCGGTATGGGCGTGTACTTATGATAAATATAATGTTTCTAGGCGGTGTAGATATTATTTAGTATGAGTGGGTAAATGTATTATTTAGATGGAAGTTACAATGACAGTCCGTGGTTAAAAAGAAGATACTGACACAAAGGGAAATGGAAATTAGAAACTTCACTGCGATCAAATAAATAAATATATAATGCTGGACCAAATAATAGTTGTTGGTAACCATCGCCGCAGTCGATCAATGCTACTTCTCCGTCGCCACTAGTGGCGTGCCGTGGTTGTCAATTCCCTTTTAAAATTACGACATTTCGCCGTTGCATTGCTTTTATTTTTTTCCGCCTAGTTATTCCATAGTTTTCATTGCTGGTATTTAACAAGGAATATAAAATCGATTTTCTTCATGATATCATAACGTGCAATAATCTATGATTTACTTGTGGACATCGATTGCAGTACTTTTTAAAAGTGAATTTTCTACAATTATAATACAATATTATTATATATTATTATATTTTTTAATACGCCAAAATATTTATTATTTAAAGTTTGTTAAAATAATTTTACTGTCATACTATTTAATATTTATGATAGAATAATTTATGGATATAAATTTATAAATAATATTGTACAACTTAATTATATTTTATTTGTTCAAACTACGAGACATGTGGTTGAATCTTTACTAAATAATATTATTTTCAACTACAGTATTCTAATTTTGAGAAGTATTATGTTATTAAATGCTTACAGTAATAATAGTATTGCAATAATAACGTTCAAAATTTGATTATGTTTCTTATTTAAATTAACCACTTTTTAAGCGATTCTTTTTCTTCATTAAAAAATTAAAGCACTTATGTTGTTGTATTATAGAAGAATTGAATCGTTGGCTATGTTTCTTAAGGTTTTATTTAAACACCCCCTTACTTTAAACAACTCAGAGATGTAAAATAAAAATACGATGAAAATGGAATTTAAAGCTTAAAATATAAATCATTGATATTAACAACAATTAAAAACAGCTTAAAGATTTTTTTATGAGGGTCAAGTAGAATAATTCTGATCAAAAAGATTATTCAGGAAATAATTGAAGTTTATGTCTGAATTAGTTGCTCCTTAAAACTGAATACATTTTAATACACATTAAATGATAAAACAATATGATTAAATTTATCAAAATCACACAACATAATTGTATGATTTGTCGAAATTAATATAAGTTTTATTAATTAAATATTTGATACAAATAATAAAACTATAATGGTATTATATTAATATACTATTAATATTATGTATTAAATCATTTTTTCTGTTTAGAATATTTTTGCAATATTTCCATTGCTATTTGTACAATATAACATGGTATAATGAATAAATATAATATATATTATATTATGTTATTGGTATAGTATGAAACAATATTGATAATAAATGTTGCGAATGTAATATCATATGGTAAATTTATTCTTCAGTGTATGTATGCCATGGTTTGAAATGTAGTTGTTGGTGTATAATGTGTATATAGTACATTGTTATTATAATAGTGACGGTGGAGACGACGTTACATCGTAGACTATATTGTGTGGGCAAGAGTTGACAAAACGTCATCGGAAGTTGTATACGCCACAGGGTCGGAGATGCGTTGTAATAACGTGGCCGTCCGAATAAAAAGTGTAAAATGCACGCGCGCACACACGCGCAGCCGCTTTCATTATAGCGGGAAAATGTGTTCCACGTGCGACGTATGTTTGAGGGCCCTCGAATTTTTTCTCATATTTTTCATTTTTCTCGTACTTTCTTTCGCTGCCGCTGCAGCACTCATACATAATTTGCAACGATGACGATGACGACAATCTCGCTTCATTAAACTTGACACCTCATCGCGTGACTGGGGTGGCAGAAAATTCAGTGGTGGCTGCAGATGTGCACCGCCCGGTTGTCGGAAAATAAATGAGATTTTTTCGTACAATAGCTTATTCGCGTTTGTTGGATTCGCATTTTTAATGGTTAGGTATTACGCTCACTGTATATCATATCCGATATAAATATATACACGCACTGCATACATACATACCACACATCCTACACGATGCCGTATAATAATAATAATAATAACATTAACAATCTTAATAAAATAAATAAAATAATGGTGATCATTCGAAGAATATGTGTGTACATAGGTATAAAGATAAATGAATAACAAAATATATGTATATTGTACAATCTTGAAATATTTATAAAAGGTTTAGGATTTTTAGTGTGGAGGTTCATAAAAGGAATGAAACTTGGTAGACCTCTTTTCCATAAATTTACCCCTAGTTAGTTGTGTACATTTGAGGATAAAAACTTATTACATTTAAAAATGATTTTATGCACAATCGCGTCCGTTTTACATGGAAGTGATAATTAATATTTTATCACTCAAATATTTGACGTCAATAATCAGTACAGGCAGTGTTATTATTATCAATTTATTATGACAATCGATAATAAATCATTAAGTTACTATTGTGTAGCCTGTGTAGACTGCGTAATATATTATAATGGTATCTATCTATAAAATTACAAATTACTTTTATGTATGGTCATCGCTATTTTCACCTATCTCAGATTTGTTTCATTGTATAATTATAATATATCTTGTAATATTTACTTATCAATAAAAAGTAACCTTTATTTGTATACCGTATATGAAACGATTTTTGACGAATTTAATTCAAAAATGCATAATATATTTTTCATATGGGTAACCGAGAAGTGTATATATAATAATAATATATTATATTATTAATATAAGCAGCATTTTATTTATCAATTGCAACTTGAGTTGATCAAAGCTTTTGCCTTTTATATACAGCTACAATTTTATTGAGGATTTAGGAAAATCGTTCGGTAGATAGGTATATTTGTTATACAGGTGACGTAAATTCATCAATTAAGTTGAGTATATACGGAAATTGTGCAGACTTATATTAATATAAGGTTATTTTTAAAATTATTTTATATATTTTACTTTATGTTCTTTGTTTATCTTTCTCCAACCTCATTTATAAGTCATAAGTTAATTAAACATTTTTTTTATCAATACTTGTCTAACAAGTTATGTTTCCTTTATTCTTAATTTTGTTAAATTGATTATATTTTTCTCCTAAGCATTACATTATCGTAATAATTCGTGTTTTTAGAATGGAATCGTTTCTAACTCTAAGGTCTTTTTAGTTTTGTTCTATTCTGAAGATTCATAATTTATTATGAGGGAAATACAACCCACATTAATCTCATAGTATATTGTTTTGGATACCTACATAAAAATATTTTATTAACAATTTAAAGAAAACAAAATGCAAAATATGCTAAATAAATAATTACTGTAGATTTCTGGTGTATTAGAAATATGCAAAATCTTATAAATCTCTAACGCTATTCACTAACAATTTCACAATGCTTTGTCACACACACATATACCTATAATAATATTATTTTATTCTGAAACTATATTATCGTCGTTTTTTCCCCCCTCAGTAGCTTGTAGATATTTTATTATATTTTACTATATACCTTTTTTTCCTCCAAAAAAGGCGTTCTTCGACTGACTACCCCTCTGTGATACGCTGGCAGTACCTATATTATATTATTTTCTTTCGCTCCTGTTCATTCTTTAACGTTTTGTAAAATCGCCGTGTACTACTAGCTAATAACTATATAATATTTTACGTATACACATAAACTTGATACATATTTGGTAAAAAAAAAAATATTATTATTTTTAATTAATTTATTAGTACGGCTTCAAAAATAAATTCATTGGCTGATTTTACATTTACTATAGGCATTCTTCATAATAATCGTACAAAGGTCATTAGGTAATAATAATAATAATAATAATAATAATAATAGTAAGTTTGTGAAATATTTAAATATGGTTGCACAGATCAGTTTTTTAAATGAAATACATTAGTAAATAAAAATTATTTATAGATAAAATATTTTCTAAATTCGTTGTCTGTTGAAAGATTTTTTTCTATTCCATTAGGCATAGGCATTCCAAGAGGATGGATATTGTTTATGGATATCAAAGATATGTTGCGAAATTCACATATCGGTTCTTTTTTGTGTGGCCGATTTTTATACGTGATAATATTATTGGTTCTTCTTATGTACAAGAGGATACGGATTTGAAAATAAAAGTGTCTTGATTTGGTGAAGTTTATTAATAGATTTCTGGTCACATAGTAGTTGGTGTGCTTTAGTAGTATCTTTCTAAGGCAGTAAGGAACATCTAATTGTGTCTTTAAGAAATGAGAGTTCTATTTTGGATATATTATCATTGGTAGAAACTTCTTTAGCTGCTTCGTCAGATTTTTTGTTTTAGCGCTTACAGGAAAGCAAAGCCTTCAATAGTGAGTATAAAATTATATTAGAGTGAGAAAAATTTGAATATTTCTTTATCCAAAATTATACCTAATCCTGATTTGTTGTTGGATTTTAATCTGTCAATTTATATAGTTTTGTCGAAAAAAATACACACCAAAACAGCCATTAGATGTGCGGGTGATATGCGTAATGACTTTTGGTAAGATTAATTTACCAAGGGTTAAAATATATTCGATTTGTGGTATATTGATATACGTTCATATTTTCGATTATGTTGAAACTATAGTTAACTATCGTTTTGGTTTTTGTTTGGAGGTCATTTTTGAACCAAAAATGGGGTATTAGTACTTTTTAAACACATGCATGAAAAGTTGGTTGTTGGTTACTATGAGATTGGTAGATTTAATAAGAATTGGTTCAGACATTTTTAATTATCTTTAGTATGGGTATACGGCTAGCGTAATATTATTATAACATATTATGTTGTATGATAATTCGTAATATTACCTTTGTTAGACGTCGACGTAACGTTGTTTAATGAATGTGCAGTGATTAGATAAGAAAACAAATACTGGACTATATATCTAATCGTTACAACTGCACATGTAAAAGTAAAATATTTTTTATTTAATTGAAGTACTTTTAGTACTTACATATATTTTAAAGGTTATTACAATATGAACATTTTGTAGTATTGGAAAAAATAATAGTTTTTATAAACTTTTATTATCAATTTTATAATAATATAATATACGTAAAACAATGAACGACAGGTGTATTCAAACGTAAGTAGCTTAATATAACTGTATGTGTGCACTGACTATACTAAAATATAATATATATATATATATACCTACTTAATGTCGATGATCGCATAATTAGCTGTAGTTTTTCACAAAAAATATATAATGGCTACTTTGTTGAAAAAAGTGCCTTTGTTGTGACGACGGGGGTAGTAATAAGAATGCATTGGGAATCATTTGTGTATCAGCGTGTTTTGCATGAACTCATTTGAAGTTTAACGTGTGTTGAGGAAAGGTACGTAAAGTATAGGTGTATAAAACATTATATATTCGCTCTCGTGCAACTTAATGGGTTTTTCCAGCATAAACCATATAATAAACAAACACACGCACACACGACTCTTTACCTTACTTACTGCAGTACTTCGCATTTAGCCTCCGGGAAATGCGCGCCGTGTATGCGCCTCTATGCGTATAATAAATATTTTGAGTGGAAGTTTTCATCAACATTATAATAAATATTATGTATGCGTTACACGAGCATCGTTGTTGTCGTCGACGATGACGACCTATTTCGTTATGAGGACCAAAGGCGTTTTTCTCCTGCAAACGTCGACGTTGAATATCATGTCCTTTGTGGCATTCTGTTTTATATGATATTTTATTGTATAATATTATGCGCCCCCCCGTGAGGCATAATAATAATATAATATTTTGGAATATCTGACTCAAGTGCTTTTTTTCTTTTTAAACAATAACAGTAAGAAGAATACACACTGCTTTATCAGTATGAAAGTGTATACTGTATATAGAAGTTTTTATTATTTTTTTTTTACGTCACATATCGGCACACATTACAACGTTATTATACTATTTATGTGTTTCGTTAGCTTTTCCACTTGACAGTTAAAACAATAAATAAAATGTACTCCACCACTGAGCAATAAAAATCGACCAATAACCACATATATTAGGTATATTATTATATTGAAATGGTATTGTAATATTATTGCATCATAATCGATTAACCTTTAGAAGTTTAGTAAAGTACAATATTGTGCTTATTAAAATTTTTTTTTTTTAATTTCGATAACTTTTTCCTTAGTCCTGAGTATTAACTATATACCAAACATTGGTTTTTTTTGACTTGACAAATTCTTTAAATTAAAAATACTTAATTTACGAATATATATATATATATATATATAATTATTTACAATATCACATATTTTATATTGAATTGGCCGATTTTAGTTTCAAAGTCACTTAAAAAGGTTTTAAATAGCTTTATGTAGTATAATGCTTATTAAGTAGTTAAATAAGTTATTTTTATCATAGTTCATATACCATTAAGTGTAATAAATTATTTAGTACTCGAAGACACTTAAGAGCTATAGTCTGTATAGATAAGGATATATATCTTTCTCATTAAAACTTTTTACAAACAGATGTTTTGGAAATTATTTTTTATTGTGACTATAATGTTCAGTAACTACGCGACATCCGAGTATTAAAAATGTCTAAGTATATAATATAATATATGTATACACAACAATACAAACTATTCTTATCTTCAGCTTTATGAATGAAAAATAAAAATAAAACAATTACAGTATTATGATGGGTTTATATAAAGGCTTTAATAGCGTTTCAAAGATATCCCTTCGGTTGAGTAATAATAAATAAATAATAATAATAAAAAAACACTCGTAACCCATCTTGTATTATATGAATGTGAGTGAATATTATCGTTGTTATATTCACCTTGTATTTTAACAGCAATTGAATTGCTCAAACTGCTCAATGAACCTTGCATAATACATTTCCTATTAAATAATTCATTTACTTCTCCTCCTCATCTATAATACACACAGTCGGTCCCAAAGACGATGCACGTTTAGGCCAACAATACAGCACACGCACACTTTCAGGAAATACAACTAATTATCATTCGGCCTTTTGTCTTTGTACCCATACTACAGATGCTTTTAAACCCCTAAAATAATTCGTACGCTTAAATATGCGTTTTTTTTCATTTTCGATGATAAACGCATAATAAATCATTTGTTGTTAAAGTTCTGCAAAGGTTTCGCGAACATTTCCCAATAAATCTAATGCGTCGAGTATGTGTAAACTGATTTTCATCTATTAATAATAAAATATAATATGAGCACAAAACAAAAAATAAATTAACATTCTCATACGTCATATTGTACATTATATTATTCTATATAAGATATATATGTGCATTTACATTTATGCGCATGTCTATGTTTATCTTCTGTTTCCCTAATTAATATAAGGAAAACATCACGGAGTCGAGTGGAAGAGAGGGTGAGAAATTACTAACGGTGCAGAATTCGAGCGCAAGATGGTAGGTATATACACTTACACACACCAGCAACTGAAAATGGCTTATTGTGCTGACAATACACAAAATAGACCTACATAACGACTGTTCGTTATAATAATTAAAGACTTCGTTCCAATACCATTATAAAAATTCACTTTTGATAATTATTTCTAAATAGATGTGTACTTATGCATTTTGTATATTATACAGACATATACATATATATGTATAGCTTTGAGTCGTATAGTTATTATTGTACGAACACCAGGAAAATTATATACATATATTTTATGTAGTTACTGGGACACATTTCTTATTAATTGAACGAGCTATATTATGTATTATAATTATTATTATTTAACAACGTGTACTTGGAATTATTTTTATGTTTATATTCAATTTATTTTTTTTTATACTTATCGTTCCCGCAATTGGTACCTTAAATGTTAAATGCGCCAGTACAATACAACAAATACGGCGCTCATAAATAATTTAGCTCGAATAAGAGCGTACGCAGGATTTGGCTTAAGGGTAAACATATTTTTATTAGCGCCAGTTTTATTGTTCTAAATATTTATAATCGTGTTAATGTAACAAAATGGAAATATATAAATGTATGTAACTTTTAAAATAATATATTATCTATTTCTTTAAAATTTTAATTTATCCTATCTTCTAGCATAATTTTTTAAGATGCATCTTTATTGAATACTATTATTATTTACTCTTTCACTGTTAGCTATGATTATTATTTAATTATTTATTTCCACCAAAGTAAATCTATGACAAATTTTAAAATAGTTGTAAAAGAACAAGTAGATTTAAATTTATTTTAGGTGTATAATCACGACAAAACAAATATAGTAAAATATAAATAAATATATCTATAGTAGATGGTTAAGCTTAATCTTAAGTTGTATTAAATATTTTAATAATTTATTTATATTTGAAATGGTATTTTTTTATTTAAATATTTAAATATTTATTTTGAATATACATTTTAATATATAGTAGTATAGGAACCTAAGGTACTTAACCTATTTTAATAATTTTATACATTATGCAGCGTATATTAAAATAGATATTTAACCGCTTTTGGTTTTATAAAAATAATAATATAATAATACCGTAAATAGGAAGCCTCTTTAGCACCTTTCCCTGAGTTACGCCACCAAACTCTAATAAAAAACAAGTTTTACCTAAAATACCACCGACCATCGTTTCCATCATGTGCTTATGTAGTTATATATTCAATCGGTTGTAATATTTTTAATTCAAAGTTTTAAAAGGAGCACGGTTGGTCGTTTATGTAATTTAGTTTTTTTTGACAGTTATTTAATTAACTCTAATAATTAAGTGCGTTGTGTTTATCTGTAACGTTATAATAATATTATATTGCTGTAGTATTAGAACGATATTTGCAGAGGCATTAGGTTTGAGTGGTGTGTCAATAGTTCAATGTCATTTAAATTAAAAAAGTTATTTAAAATTAATTTAAACCTCAACACCATAATAACATTATATCATTGTGTGGAGTGGATGGTTATAGCTCTATTCTTTCTCTTTGTCGGGATTTTTTTTTTTTTTTTAGTTTAGTCGTCAGATGCGTCTCAGTGATTCTTTGTTATCGTAGTAGCATTGTTTTTAGAAAAAAAAGGACCTATTATGTAAAAGCTGAGCTTTCGTTTATATGTCGAAAAAAATGAATTAATAAAAAAATGAGTGATAGTAGTATCTTCTTTATTTTAAAACCCACAAACATATTGTAAAGGATATAAACCAATTCAAAAAATATAATATCTTTTGATTTTATAATCATCATATTATATAAAGGCTACATTTAAAGGGGCTCGGGAGACCTCTATAATATTATATATATATACATAAACGTATATCATCGTTATAATATGTGTCATGAATATATTCTGAAACAATTATGGCAATGTCGACATGTCACTTTTTGTTACATTACACCTTTTAGCAGATAGTTAGACGTGTAATGTAAAAAATATAGGATATACGTATATGCTTTTCTTTTGTGTCGACAATAGATAAAACTGAATAGCATGTACCTTTTATTACGATATATTTTAATTGAAATCAGGTGTGATATAATATAATAATTTATACGATTTAATACGATTTATGAATAATAACGTCTATACATATAATATATATTTGTGGCCTTAAAAATATAATAGTTTATATTATTACTGCGGGCTGTCGCCGCTGTACTTGTGAAAATATTATACTCTAAAAAATATTTGAGATGTTATATTAACATTTACTCACCCATTAAATCGACGAAATTCATCTTTATGATATAATAATATAAAATAATGATCTAGAAAGCAGAACGACGAAGAATATGAGAGGTGGTTCTATTACATCGGTACCGAACAGGCGCAAAACCGTATTTTATATTAGCTGTCGCTCGTGTATGTATACTGTTTGGTCGAAAATTTCCGTGCTCCGGGTGGTTTGCGAATACGTAATCCCGTAGTTTAATAATGTACGTAAATTATATCCACGGTCTCGGGGGCAATTTAATAATAAAATGTTGTAATTTCACGGGTATATACCTGCGCGCGGCAGCCCGAATATAGCCGAGGATTTGCGCGCACGTATACAAATGCTTTTCCTTCTTTTTCGAAGCTTTCTCTCTCTCTCTCTCTCTCTCTCTCTCTATCTATCTATCTATCTATCTTACCCTCTCCCTGTTTTTCCCCTTGAAAAAATAAAATACGTGATGTATCCTATAGTAGCGTGCTCGAAACGTATTCTCGTGTCGACAGTGGCTGCGATGTCTCGCCGTACATAAAACGGGGTACAATACATGTCCGTGGCAATAACACGGAAATGAGTGCGCGTATATAATAATATTTTATTATGTGTGTACTGTAATAGGTAACCTGCGAAGTAAAAAAACTTACAAGGCTATGGGAATAAAAAAAAAGGTTTACGCGAGCTAGGTTAACAACACATGCATGAACAATACTATTGTTATAAACTCGTTTTCATTTGTGCAGAAATGAAATGACCGTTTAGAGTCCGAGACGATTTTTGAATTTTGAAGTAATAACAATTTAGTTATGGGTACTGATTATATATACATATATACATATATTACGTCATCTAGTTACTTGAACTGCAATAAATCGTACAATACCACATGAATATTAAAAACCAAAAATATATCAAGATGTATAATTTCCGAGCACTTCCTAAGTACTATTATTATTACTACTACGTTTCAAAATTACAGCCCACCGCAAAGCTATAAACATTTAATACCATTATAGCGAGACCATCATTCCATTTTCTTTGGAAATCATGTAATATACGCGTCGCATTAAATTCATCGTATAAACCATACGACCACCGACCTGCCTGTTTTAGCGGCGAAAAAAAAAGTCTTGTTTTATTCTTCTTTACCCCGTCCCCTCGCACAATAGTTTTAATGTACTTACTTTTACGTGATGATATTATTTCTGTGACGATTCCGGTATCATAATTTTTAACGAATAATTTAACATATTTATATGTATTTTTGTTAGAGGAAATGATTGGCAAAAACCGCGTGACAGGTGATTACGGATGACTATACAATTCTCTATACCACGCAACATCAGTCGCGTATAAATTGTATTACACACAGCACGATTCAGCTTTATCAACCGCAAATACAATACGTATAGGTGCCAATAGATATTATGTATTTATGTATAATGTAATCTAATATCATACAGTCGAACGACACCGTCGTACTGTTTATAGACCGATAGAAATCGAATTGTGTCCAATCGACAGATTCCGAGTTTATTGTCGATTATTTTAAACATCATCAGCCTAATATCATTTGTGTATATTAAATAATATTTTTATATTTTAAATCTCGTTATTTATTTAAAAATGATATGCGCGTATATCCAAAGCGACAATATGTCATATAGTTTATATTAGGTGAAAAACATAATAATCTTGATGAATGAAAAAAGCAGTTTATTTTATTTTATTATCACCTGTTCGTGGTTTTAATTACATCT
Source organism: Rhopalosiphum maidis (assembly GCF_003676215.2). Taxonomy (NCBI): domain Eukaryota; kingdom Metazoa; phylum Arthropoda; class Insecta; order Hemiptera; family Aphididae; genus Rhopalosiphum; species Rhopalosiphum maidis. The sequence continues at coordinate 64,055,160 of NC_040878.1, read as the reverse complement.
AGTAGTCTAGTGACGCATAAATAATTTATTATAAATATCGTAATCGCCATTACTATGAAATATAATGTCATAAAATTCATGTAATCGTCACACGCGATTTTCAACAGTGGTACATTTATTAATATACACATTACTCAGCCATCGGATAGTGTTGTAAATAATATACGGCAGAGTAATAATAACAAACATGGTTTCGAAAGTACCATGCTAAAATAGTCAGCGTTTATTCGTAAACGAATACAACAAGATCGAAAAATTGGGTCTCCGGCCGACGATAGTCTTCATCGAAGGTTCCGTCCTCGACCAACGTAGAAATCCCTTAGAACCGGAAAAAATAACTTGCTGTATAATATTCCTCATCGGAAATGTTATTTATTTCACTCCGTCGCGGCGTTTCGATAATAACGTCCGAATAACATTTCTCTCTCTATTTAATAGGCAGTTTTCCTCCCCATCAAATCACCGCAACACATTTAGATAATGACACAGGCGCTTAGTTAGAATGATTATCCAATAGTCAGAAGTGGCTCTTGATGAATGTTCGACTATACAACGGCTGGGTTGAAAATGTAGTTTTGAGCGCGCGTGATCCTTACGCAATAGAGAGAATCGAGTAAACATAATGCACAAAATTGTTTAATTTCTGCATCACCCGATCGAATTGGTTCTTTTTCACAGTGACCAATAAAACTTACGTGGTGCAATTCGCGGTTTACTCAAATAATTTAATCTTAATAATAGTCTCATACCAATACTACCTTCTACTAATATATATATATATATATATAAATGATACAATTCAGCAATGGTAGTACCTATTTAACAATACACAAATTTTAAATTTTCGCAGTATATTTGTCGAACTGATTTAGTAGTGAATTCGGTTTGTAAAATTTGCGCGTCGGACCACAGCAGTGGATATTAGAAATGATGTAAAATTTCACGTCATCGTGAGTGCTGATTCGTGTCGTCACTGACCGACCGCCGGTTACGGGTCACTGAAAATATATGTATAATGTAAATATACATAATAATAATATACTCGTTATAATAATATCAATAATAATATGATATGTATACGTCACCCGACCACCGTTACGTGCTTTTTTCATCTCCGATTATATTGAGTACACATAAACACACTCACATTTAAAGGCGTAGTTCAGGGTAAATTTCCGATGTGTTTATTCGTGGGTTATTTAAATATTTTCGAGCCTTCCGTGTTCGGCCGAGTGCCTATTCATGTCCGTTACACTTGATAGCCACACAGCGCCATGTCACGAGGCACTCCATGTTCATCGACCCTTCACACAACCATCACCTTTCGCGTGTGATCGTGGCTAAAATCGTGTATTTCATATAATTTTGTACAGTGATATTTCCACTGACAATAAACGATGCTTCATTTTATTGTGTGTGACAAAACCACTAGGTACCTTTATCATACATCGGGCTAATACTTACATGATTCATTGAGTTTATTTGTACGGATCATGTATCGTACCTAAATTATATCTCTCTCTCTATATATATATATATATCTAGACACACGAAATGTAATACTATATTTATTATTTGATGTTGATAGATGCACATTATTGCAGCTTTTTACGTTTGTCGACTGCTATTGCTACTCTGCACGTAGAACGCATGCGTATATACCAAGTCGCGAAGTGCTTTATTTTAATTTTTTATTTGTCAGTGGCAAAATGTCTGCAAACCATTTTAAAATTATTAACACATTATTTTACTCTCAGTAATTAAGAAATTGTGGTACCAAAACTCACAACGTACGTAAACGACTTGTTAATAAACTACGAATCAGTGTAATAATATTTTATAAATATTAAAGTTACGTGGTTTTTTCACTAAAATAAAAGTAGCAATACAAAGAGTAGTACATTTGAGTTTATATTAGTAGGCATTTAATATTAGCTTCTTATTAGTTATTATTTAAACATAATATAATACATTCACGTTATATAATATAATAATATTTAGTTTTGGAAATGTTGGTCGAAAAAATCAGTTTGATAAAATGATAGTCTATCGCCGAAGTACCTATCACCATCTGAACATGTTATTATTACGTTCCATAGTCATTTTTACGATGCACATATCATGTGTAGTACTGTAATACAAGATTCGACACATTTTGGCACTGATGTGAGTACGCGCCCGTGTTTACGATATTATAATATATTTATTATATTATATACCACAGTGGTGTATAATATTGATTGCAACACGAGAACTACACAAATTTCTTTTATGCCACGACACTTTATCTCGGTACAAATCGCCTATTGGACAACAGCTAGCTCTATAATAACAATAATATAATATGGTTTATTATTTTGTATTATTGAACTGTTACTGATCGAGGGCACAATATATAAATATTATAATACCCTTGCCACATTAAAACACAATTTATTACAATTACAATTGTTCATTAGTCATTACAATGGCAATACGACACATATCTCATACATTATTATAGTAAAAATTAATTTTAGTTAAGCATAATGGTATTAAAAACAAATATACGTATAAATGTATATGGTATTTACGATTTACATATCCTTATAACATACTAATAACAGTAATATCTAATATTATAAACATAGCTAACCTGTGGTTGTCGGTTGTTATATTATATCATTGAGAATAAAAAAAAACATTTCTGTTTCTTTATATCGTTTTATACAATACCTTAACATATATTTTAGATAACTATATTTAAAAACTATAATCAGGGTCGTAGTTAATAAATAAAACTTAGATGTGTAAATATTACCTGAGAAATAATATTTGCAGTTTAATTCAGTTACTTTTGATAGCTGACACAGCAACTCTTTGTTTCATACTCGTTTACACTATTGTATAGGTAATAGGTCAAATTGTTAAGTAGAAAACATTAAGCATTAAACTTCAACAAAATGGCTACCTATTTTGAATTACCTGTTAAAATAATAATAAAATAATAAAAAAACATTACTGTGGATTTTAAACACTGGTGTAATGAAACAGCCAATGCATGACGACGTGTGATCATCCTTTTAAATTGTGGATGGAACAAAAATATTAACCTGCGTGCAGATAGCCTCCTGAAAATCATCCTAGTCCGATTTAAAAAAAAATAAAGTCGGGGAAAACATAACACAGCTTCACTAATTTATATGACCTAACAAATTCAAAATGGTATATACATTTTGCAAATTGGTAATCAGAATATTTAACTAACTATTTAACTTACAAAGAGAACAATATTAGGGGGGAAACTCATATATCTAATATGTATAATAGAAATTTTCAGAAAATAGTTCAAAATTCTGTACACACAATTATAATTATTTAATATATAATAATATTGTTGATGTGGTCTGCTGTATTCAATAGGTTTTTAATTTTTATGACTATTTAAATTATTTTGGATTTTCAGTCGAAAATATCATAGATCCAACGCTAGAAAATAAGTTATTTTTATTTTAGTAATTTTCTGAATTGTTTCTAGTGTCAAGATATATTGCTGCCGTTAAATAATATATATGTTACGATGCTATACGAATTTAATGGTTTTGATTTGCGTGTGTGTTTTTATGACACAACCCGTAAAGTTAAAACATTGAAATATATTATATTAATATAAACTATATATTATGTAATTAGCTATCATAGAATATCCACGACGGTTTGTTTGAAATATTTCGTTCGAATCGTATCAGCCACCATGTAGGTCTATTGAAATCGAATTACATTAAACATTTAACGAATTTCAATTCAATTAAAAATATTAAGACAGTATTTTGTTTAAGGACATTAAATAATGTTTATTGTTTTACTTAATGTGTTCGTGATAATCTTTTGTCATAATATTGCGTGTATGAAATTGCTTAAACCATTTAAATTCACTAACGTCAATATATTAAATATTTGCAAATGGAATATGTTTTATAGTTGTTTTGTTTATTGTACGGATCCAATTAATTTTTCATTTTAGAATTTCTCAATAATAATTCTAATTTTTAAAATACTTCAATATGTTAAATCTAACCCGAAGAATAGAAAAATTATTCTAATTTTACATTAATAATTAATTTAGTTTGACATATTAATTATTATCCATTCATGTCTTATTGTATTTAGAATTTGATCCTCGAGAGTCTTGAATATTACCATTAAGCAAACTTGTTTCATAAAGTTTTTAAAAAACCGTGATTTATTTACTTTATAATGATGATTACCTTTTTTTCGGTTGCACATTAATTCATATTATTTTTAATCAAGCAAATATATTAAATACAACACTATTTATGACACATTAAAACATTTTAACTGTCGTCTTAAGTCACATTGACATTATTATTATTTTAATAAACTTACTCTTATAAATTTAAAAATAAAATTATTTTGACCAATTTACTTCGTGAATCATAATCGTGTTCTTCTTGTTAAAATTATCTAATATTATATTGCGATATTTTACGATACGACAATAACCATATTAGAAATACGCCTGTAGTTGATATAAAAATGAGAATAATGTATGAAATATATTATTTTAAATAATGAATTTAAATAATATACTGGTTATCGTAATATCGTCTTTCGATTGATAAAATATTCACCATTCATTATATAATTGTTGATTTAGAATTTAAACTATTTTTGCAGAATTCAAAGCTTCGTCAATTTGTGAAATTGGACCGAATACTGTCAATACAACAATAAATAAATAAACTAATTATTTTAGTAATCCAAATATAATATAATGGATACATTATTCATTTAAACAAATCTTCAAGTACGATAAAACTTAAGGATAACAGTTTTAAATAATTGTATTATAATATCACAATATTAAACATAATGCAATTTATTTGACAAGTTTTCTCCCTGTATCGTTTTGACTATAATTAAATATAAATTGCGTTAAAAATATTGAATTTCTTAAAAACTTGACAATGACATGTTAGTAATGTTAGTACACGGTACTTACATATTGTAACTATTACATTTTAATCAATTTATGCGTACACGTTAAAATATATTGCTATGTATATCGAATGCGCACTGATCAACGAATACAAATCTATATTAAACACATAAATAAATATTGAATAATTTTATGAGTTACTAGCCAGTGTTGTATATAATATATTATAATACGCACTTAGTTAATCTTTTTTTAGCGTTAATAAAATGTAAAAATCAATAAAAACCGAAACTAAAATATTATGCATCATGATAGTTTTGGAACGTATTATATTTTAATAATTCGACTAATCGTGACGTCGTACGTGCGTTTTGTACAAGCCTGTATTCGTCTCGATTGTTAAGTATATTAAGTAGAAGCGGTGGAAACCTCGTATTACTGGTGGGTGAGGGACATAGAAACTTAGAACGACGAACAGTCGACGTGATTTCGGTCAGGGTACCAAGAAGCGAATGGGACAACATTAGTTCATATACAATGTTTCGGATGTCACGCTATCGTATATATTATATTATACGAATATTCTGCTGTACAATCGCACAATACTTTTTTATAAATCGTATGTTCAGTGGCAGGTGATATCACGCGAAACGACGACGAATAGATTTCGTCCAAGTTATTCATGTATACTTGCACATCCTCAGTAAAGTTAACTAATCACAGATTGATATACAGCGGTGGTGTGCGGGATGTGCCCGGTAAAAACATCCTCTATCACTGCACGACGACATATTCAGTTTTTTTAAATTATATTTATTATTTTCAATTTAATAGTTAACATTCTCTTAGATATTATATTTAACGGCCGTTGTTTGCAAGCAATTATTATAATTTCTACAAAATTGTAATATTTTTTAATATTATTTATCTCGTGGTACCTACATATTATCAAAAACTTGTATAGATCAGTGTCATTACTTCTATTAGTATTAATTGTGACGTGTCTATTAATTTTATCCGTTGTACATCCACTAAATTCTTGACGTACATTTAAATATAGAAACAAAAATACGTATTTTTAGGTTAGTTAATTTTTCTTCTTTTTATAGTGTATACACATTCGTTATTATGTTTAAATATTAAATAGATGAGACTTATGATACTATTTTTTTTTTTTTGAATAAACAAAAACAGTCCGGAAAATTAAAATAAATAAATATGTGAACTGTGAACTAGGAGTAAATGTATTGCCTATCAGACTAACCAATTAGTCTTAGCGAATTTTCACTAATATTTGAAAATCAAAATAACAAATGTAAATCGATAATATTTCTAACAATAATCGTCTAATAAGAACGTATATTACTTTTAAATGATAAATTTTTTTTTAAAATAATTGTATACTGATGATATTATACCTAGAGTATATTTTATATAATTTATTTTAAATTAAACTATTAATAATTTTTCTTTCCTTTTAATTTTATATAATTTAATTAGAAAATTATTAAGTAATCAGTTTGATTTGTCATCACATCATGTTCTTTAAATTGATTTAATTGGTTAATAATAAGGATGGTTACTTTTCAAGTTTTATTCCTTTTATTAATATTATTAATACACACCATCATATCGTCCGTCTAATTACGTAACATCGTCGTAGTGAACGTGACGTGTGTTTAACTTGAAGTCGTGATCGTGGCACCACGCGCGGGACGGACAGTGCAAATTAAATAATAATAATGTACGGGCGTTTATTATAGTATAAGGTTTCGAGAAATGAAAATTCAAATATATGACGTTTGACGTGCTGAAAACGATGGTATAATGTGTGCATAATGGCGTCGGCTGTGGCGGAAAAGTGTCGGCTTAGAATTCCACAGAAGTTTGATGTTATTAGTGGCGGTGGTCGTTGTCATGGGTGCAATTTAATGTCCACGTGTGTGTGGTTACTTATGGTGGGTTTGCATATTATTTGAATAATTTTCGAATGACTCAGAGGACGTGTCTGTCTAACTGGCAATACAGCTAAATTTCTCTATGCAAAATTGAAATCACCATGGCCTCTGGGTCAATATTAAATATGTACGACAAAGTCATTACAGTGATATTAATAATATAAATATATACATAATATATAGTGAATGAATAAATGTTATATTATGTTGTATCTTTCTCGTCATTAGATATATATTTTATGTCATTATTCTTAAATATATTCTCTTGTTTAAATTTGGTAATTCGTTATAGGCTGTATATTACTTATTAGTATGTGGTATATTATCCGTTGACGAGGCTAATCGGTATCATATTATAAAATTATATTTCCGTTGTGTGAATAAAGCCGCCGTCAATCGTAATATTATAATTATGTAATGGAATGTATATTATTTTGACACTTTCAAATGCTATTGCAATGTAAAATCGCCAAATCTTCGCGTGGCGCTCTGTATACGTACGGCGTTTATGCAGTTTTAATAATATAATGCGCACGTTACACTCTCGTATAATAGTATAATATACTATATATTGTCGTCGCGGCGGAAATGTTAATATCGTCTCGTTCGCCCTTCGAGGCAGCTTTTCACGTGCGGTGCATATACACACAATGCGAGTTTCGTGTGATATAATGTACGAGTTATATATATTATGAAATATTATAATAACACACTCCCGACCACTCTATTCGTACACAGACTATATAATATAATATAATATAATATAATATACCGACCGCGCTCGCGCGTGCGCGTGTGTGTGTGTGTTGCGTATATGATATAATATATATATTATACAGTAACTACCGGCGGACATGAAAGTGTGTGGACCATATTTCACGGTGAAACTTTACAAACGTATTTTATTCCACCCGCCCTCATACTCTCGACACTTGTCCCGCACTCATCCGTTGTGTAGATAATCCCGTTTGGCTTATCTTTCCACTCTCACCTAAATAATATGTGCACACGCGGGTGAATAATACGTATACAACATATATATACGTGTGTGTGTGTGTGTGTGTGTGTGTGTGAGCGCACGCGGTCGGCCGAGAGAGACAGCCGTCAACGTTTTTGACACGAGAAGGGACGCGTTGGATAGACTGACAAGGCGGAGGTTGCGGAGAGAAAGAGAAAAACTGTTTCGAGAAAGTAAAAACACTGACCGACCCTTTGCAAACATTGCGTACACGTCAGTCAGCTCAACGACTACAACTGCGCTCTACTTTTAGACGGCCGCTATGCCGTCTCCCAGCAAACGTCTTAAATCCCTTAATAATTATTTTTGTTCGCATGGCGTACACGTTTAATGTCGTTCCAGCTACACGACCCTATATATATAATAACGCGCGTATGATATAGAATCTCAGGAATGGACGTTTCAACCGTCTTCGCTCGTTCTCGAAACTTAAGGGTTAAACCCACCTCGCAACATCGTGATGAAAATATCTCGTGTATAATATTCGTCTTCGCAAATAAAATCCTTCTAGAGACAAAAACATAACTAAACGTAGTATTGTTTCTGTGTGTCAGTTTTAATATTTATAGTCGGTTTAAAGTGATGTGAAACGAGTACAGTAAATATAGTATTATAATATAGTATGCATTCTAATATAGATAAATACATAAATATATGTTTTTTGAAAAAACGTGTTATTTCCAATTTATATCCTCTAAATGAAATGCATTTAATATTTTATTATTATCGATTTTTTTATGCATGTAACGTATAAAAAAGTCTGTAAGTAACAATCGTACAAGGAGATAATATTTTCATAATTATTATCAACATTATGATTAATTTTTTTTTTTTTATTTTTTAGATAAAAAAATGTCATAAAAATATAATTTAAAATTTGAAATTCCTCAAGCAAAGAGTAGTAAATATGGCACACCATTATTCAAACGTGTAACACAATGTATTAAATATCTCGATTTTGTTGGAACTATAATATTATTATTTATTTGTGTACTTATAAAAGTATTAAAAATCATATCTAATAAGGTTTATTGAATACCATATTTACTTAAAGATAAAATGAAAAGATTCGTTTAAAACAGATGCACTAAATGTCGACAGTCTTAATAAAGCTTATTTAAGGTCTAATTAAATTCTATATTATAATATCTACAGTATTATAAACTTATGCTTTCACAATTCTTAAACGTATCAGTTTTATTTAATCTATGCAGGTCTGTCGTATCATAATGATGTCATTATTTTAATGTTTATATATATAATATATATATTATTTTATAGATTTCAATATTTTCTTTTAAAATGTATACTTTCAACCTCAAAAAACATACATTATGTATCTATATTCTGTATACCACTGTAACTGAGGCGTAATTAGTAATTTATTGGTTATTTTCGATATAAAACATTATATTTTTTTAATTTAAAATATTATTTTTGATATATTATACTAATAATTATGTCACGCTTGGGAAATTATGTGGATAACGAATAGAAATAAATATATTCAAGAAAACATAAGAAAGGGAATAACTTATTAGTAGCGTCTCTGAGATGAATTCAGTTTAAATTATTCTATATCTACGTTGTATGTGAGATATAAAGCATTATATTACTTATTTATATTTTATAAAAGTTTGTGGATTTTTATTTTATTTTATGTTCAATATAAGTATACCACATCATTAAATTAGTCATTTAAGATATAAACATTCGTTTTAGACTTATTCAAATTTTTCTTCCCTTGAAAAAAAAATATATTTTATTTATTTTTAAATTTAATTGTTCATTTTACAATCTTAATTTTACTGACTTATTTTATGCTGATTTATTATAAGAGGATAACGATCAATGTTTTGAATTCACTGATTGAACAAAATAACCTACGATGATCGCCACGGTGTGAAATCGATTTTGTTATATTTTTTTTCCATGTACTTAACAGATTATTTTATCTTTTGTTACAGAAGCATTGAAGCATAATGGCGGCTTTTGTGGCAAAGCAAGTGGTCGGAAACAAATTAAACGCCGTAAAAGGTACACATTTATATTATAACTTATAATATTATTCTATAAGTCTTACCTCTTTTGACATAATTTGAAACGTAGTATAATTCATTTACTTTTTTTGGTACAATGAACATATTTTACAAATAATTGTAACTATATTGTGTGTTCAGGCAAAAAATTAAAATAAACTTTAATGTAACTACAATTGCGATATTAAATATCAATATTCGTAAGGTGACCCGTGAGATAAGTTCTACTAGATTGTTTTTGTGGTATTGGACTATAAGTATAATATATAAGTTTCGTTTGCTAGGTAGGATTGTAAAAGCTGCAAACAAAGAGTGAATAGTTGGTAATCAAAATGGTTAGATATTATGCTCTAGAGAATTTCGGAAAAGTTACTGAATTTAAAATACTATTAACTTTTGTTGGCCTCGAGACAACGCTGTCATCATTGTGAAACGAATGTGAAGGCACCCAAAATCCCTAGGAAACCCGGACTTCTTTACATATTATTATTTTTCAGAATAAAATCCTAAAAAAAAACAAAACAAATACAACTTAAAAAATATGGCTTTCAAGCCATTTAATGCAATAAAAAAAACACCGTCGCGTTTTTATTTCTCTAAAAGTTGCATTCGTTCGGAAGACTTTTTTACTCGATCCACAAAATAAAAAAAGATATTCCTAAATAAATATATTGCATTTTCCCTAAACAAGTCGAATGCATACGTTTTTTTTTTTACTAGTTTTCATAAATCATTCGATTATAATATTTTAGTAGTAGTACGTATGGTATTACAAGTAAGTATATCATCGTTTAGTTTCCCTTTGTGCTTAAATCACGACGACGCGAAGTAATCTAAAGTATGCATTTTTTATTTTAATAATAAAAAGTTAGTCACTGTAAATTTAAAAATACATTTTGAGTTTATTTCATAATGTTTAATACCATCGTCAAACAATATAATATAGACCTTACGTAGAAAAACAATACAATTTAATTTTTAATTTGCAAATTTGAATATTGCATGTACCACTGAACAGCCTTGATATATTATAATATATATATTATATACAGACAAAGTTTGTTATTTTATATAAATTGTTTGACACGACTTTTATGTTTTATTACGGCTTGAATCTTGGATGTTAATCATTAAGAGAAATAAAATTGTTTTTGTTCTCTCTTTATAAAAAATACAAATACGTATTAAAGTTAAATTGCTGTAATAAATAAAATAATGTTTTTAAATCGTAATTTACAATATAATTGTTTAATATTTCCAACAATAGTAGGTATATTATAAAATCGTTATTATTTAAAAAAAAAAACCCTGGTAAAATATCTAACCGGTATACTATATAGAGCATAGAAGAGAGTAATTAATAAAGAATAAAAGAATGGTTTTAAAATATTCATACGACTTTATAAGTTTTAAAGTTGCAGAATTTTTACTTAACTTCCAAATGTATGCAAATAATATGTCACATCGTGATATTATTTTAGTCGGTTTAATATTAAGACTCTTAAAACATAAACATTTACATGTCTATCCACCATAGCATGATAGTTCAAAATATTAGGGATGATACTGACTTTCGCAAACTATTCTAATTACAGTATTAAGTATCGAAAATCATTATTGTGCCATAGGTGCTAATAGGGTGAATAGAGAAAAAAAATTTAGTCATTTAAAATATTTTCAAATTTTTCAAAAATTTCACTTTTCACTTTTAAAAAATATAAATAATAACAATCATGTGCATTTAATGTAATATAAAAATGGTTTATTATTATTAAATTATTCAAAAATTATATTATATTTCAATCTACATAAAAAATGTATGTATTTAAATTATGGAAAAATATTGATCCAAAACACTTGTAAATTTTCTATGTTAAGTGTCAAAAAAACCACTCTGATTATTGAGATCTCCATTATTCTAATGAAATTGACGGACATCTCTGGTTCAAATGCAATTTATTATATTATGGCATCCCTATACTACGTATATAATTTTATTTCTATAAAAGGTCCCTTTATCATATTTGATGGTAGTTGAAAAAAGTGGATTTTAATTGTTAAAATATATAACCATCGATTGCCGCTTCCGATGACTGACATGATTTCGTGTTGAGCGGAGGAGGTATGGTGGCGGCTCGAGTGGAAAAATTGTACTCTTTAAAAAACACATATACACACACACGACTATGGTTTATATGGTTAATAATGGACTGTTATCGATCGACAGCAAGATAATGGATGTGAAATTAGCTAGGCGCCATGGCTGATGAAGGCGGCTATTGTTCGTTTTAAAAACACACATTGCGTCGCATTGGCGTCGAGAAAAAGCCAAAAAGCCGAAGATTTAGTTGGGTTGAATACAAACCGTCTTACTGGGGTGGCGGTACTGAAAAAATAAATAAATACACATATACGCGTGTACGTGAGTAATAATTTGTTTGTCCTCCCGCTTGTGTTATGTGTGAGCGTTTCGCTTTATGCACCGCAATAATAATAATGTTTATATCCATCCAAACGCAGGTTTCTATTTATTCTTTTTTCTTCTTAGTACTATTATTATTTTCATGAAATTCAATTTTACTTACACATGGCTACCATATATTTCTCTATTTTTTTCCTCATAGCGAGCGTGTTGAGATCTTCTATTTTATCAAATCACACCCAATAAAATAAAAATACGACCTCACCCTCGCGCCGCCATTATTAAACATATATTTTATACCGTTGAGGTTGACATTATATCGAAGACAATACTGGTATAGCATCATCTTCAATACACACATACATATATTCATATGTATAATAATATAATATTTATATGCGTGTATCATACGTCGCCACGCGCGAGCTCTGTGAAGATTTAATAGTTCTCCGTTAAAACGTGTGCGAGGTCGAAATATAATAATTTTCAGCCGCTGCTGCGAATAACGGGTTGTTTATCGCGGACATCGAGACGATTAAGAACGTAAAAGTATATGGTATGCCTTTGCCGTTTTGATGTCGTGTAATATACGCGATATTGCGATAATAATAATAATAATAATAATAATTTAATGTCGTTTTTTTAATTACCAGCCGTTCCGGCCTCTTATTGTTATTCGACATAGCTATTATTCGCAGTTACTTTTGGGCACGAATAGAGTGTTTTCACGTCGATCGCGTTTTCCGCGTGAAATCGCGATTTGCACTTGGCCTCCTCGTCGTAAAAATTCTCGGGGGTTATTATAACAGCCATTTTTCTGCACCCCGAAATTAGGTCGAGTCGACGTTTTTATGAATTATTTCCTGAAGCCGTTTTATAGCGTTTTTTTTCTACCACTACTCCTGTGCGCTTGCCTGACGCCCTACTACACCCCCTCCCACCAACCACTGAACACACAAACGCACACACACACACATACACACTGGGTATACACTATTATTTATTAGTTTAATATATTTCAACTTTGTGTGCAGGTACGATTTAGGTATGTATACTGTGAATATTTTGACACGAAGGTGCAATTTTACTAAAGAACTCGCCAATTAATATCTTGCGTACAACCTGTGTACACTTTGCGAGAGTTTTGCATGATTAAACGCTAACCCTTAGTATAAGTACGTGAATAATAATTATATACCAGTGGAGCACAGTATATATGTATATATACTGTTACTAGCAGTACAATATTTTTCTGTAGGTTTAATATAATATATAATATATACTCTAGTAGTGCAAAAAATCAATACTTAAAAAGATTTAAACCAACTAATTTTTCATCATGATGATGGCGTATTAATCGTATTATACATGAATAAAATTCCGAGAGACAAAGACAGAGTTCAACTTTTCCATTGAACTTAAAGGTTGCGAACCGTTTAATCCTGACCACGAATTTAATATATATAAAATACAGTATGCACCTTGTTTATAAGTATTATAGATTTTGTTTCTATAAATTGAAAAATTCTCCTTCTAGAGGTATTTAAGTTATTTACTTAAACTTTTTTTTTTAAATTTCCATGTCGTAATTCAGTTGTCTTATTTTAAATAGTTTTATATTAATGTCAAAATATATAACACTTCTATCGAAAAAAAAATAATAAATAATAATTTAAAATCAAAATTTATTATTTATGAGAATTAATGTTTGTACTCGTTTGCATAGTATTTTAATTACAACAAATTAATGATAAGTTGGCATTTAGTACACCTGAGTGAATGGTTTGAACATTTTTATCACTCTGTATTCCTACTAGGGTATAAAAGTATAATATTTAAATCAATATACTAATTTTATAATATATATATCTATCAAACATCTTAATACATCAAATATAAATATTATAATAATTATGTAAAAATAATGCGGAAAATTTCAATAAAATTATGATTATTTATAAATTTTCCTGGTAAAGAAAATGAGAAAAAAATTATTTTTACATAGGTAATCAAATTGAAAAAAAATAAATGTTTTATAATTGTACTATTATAATAGTCGTATTTTATCCGATACTTTTATATGCATTTATCTATTTTAACTCACATAACTACAGCGTTAATTTTTTCATAATTCGATCGCTGGTAGGCAAGTGAAGCTAAACACAAATTAATACTTAACTTACTACTATTTTACTTACCACCAAGATTAATTTTTCTTATTGTTTATCAATTAAGTATTTTCATCAACAATATATCATGTTTATTAAATCTTGAATACGGACTTTATTCTATGACTATAAATTATTATATACTTATATATATATATATATATATATATATATATATATATTTCTATGAAAAACAGCACTCTGTTATATCGCCAAGAAGACGCTATTGCATGGTATTATTTTATTTTATATAAAATACATATACAACGCATTGAATTATGCAACGTTACGTGATATGATGTATAATATAATATTTTATTTTTTTCGACTGTCTGTTCTTTCTCCTTCTCTTTAAATATATATACATATATAATATGTGTTTTTTTTTTAGTAATTTTACGCAAAAGTTACTGCTATTTCATGTTTTCTCCTTTATATACGAGATGCGAATAAATGTTTATTTTATGCGCTTTTGGATGAGTTGCGTACAAAATATTATGATATATATATTTATATAACATGTATTATGTAATATGTATATCTTATTTATCCGTCGTCATTGCACACGCGTATTGAACTTTGAACGGTAGTCTTACGATGACTGTGTTTTAATGATCATGTCGTAAACTATAAAGGATAAGGTGGGTGGAGTGAGTGAGTGTGCGTTAGATAGAGACAGTGGGTTCGATTTCGGATTATCACTGTGCGTGTGCTTATGGTAGATACTCGTATATTATTTGTTTACTGGTCGAAGTGGATATATAATACATGTATATTGTAAATTTAATATGGTTAAGAAAGAAATAAAAATACTCAGAGTTAATTTCCAGCTGTTTCGAACGACTACAATGTGTGTTTATAGGGTATTATTCTGCAGCTATAACGGAATAAAGACTTGTCATACAGTACAAATTTTCATTCCAGCGTGACGTATAGATATATTACCATCCTATGTTCTACGATCGTATTATTCGGTAAAATAAAATATATAACATATATGATGGTTATCTATAATAAATATAATAATATATTATATCGTTATACTTCGTAGTGTATGAACGACTGAAGACTGTTAGCAATAAAGTAAAATAAATATTACCGTCATTGATGTAGTCGTAGTACAACTAAAATAAATCATAATTGTTAAATTTAAAATGTATAAAATTATTATTAATTCTTCTTAAACGAAATAAAAATTAGGAATTTTGTCAGTATATTGACTTAATTATATTTTTACCAATATAAAATTATTGTTAATTATACAAATAAGACAAATGGAAAATATAATGAAATAAAATAAAATTTTTAAAGTTTTAACTAAAGTATTATTTAAGCATAGAGACATTCATAGTTTTATTGAATTTACATATTAAGTAACTAATGTTTTTAATTATTTCATATTTTACATAAAACTTTGGTAAACTTTCCAAACTTAAAAGTATACTTTATGAACTTTTAGATTTAAGTTCTTTACTTTTGGTAGAAAACTTTTTTAGAGTACTATATTTAAAAAATTCTAATTTTTTTTTATTTAGTTACTCATAAACTGTAAGAAAAACTGAAAATAAATGTATGTATATATAGTAAGTATAGTTTTGTTTAATTTTGTCTTTGTTTCATGAAAAATTGTTTTAATAACAGAAACAATTACTTGACAAAAAACATTAAAACCGTATTTTTTTTTAGAGATTCTCATGTAATGTATTGTTTACATATTTAAATTAAAAAAATAAATAAATCTTTCGTCTTAAACGAAATAAAAATATATTTAATTTACTTCAAAGTTAAACCAAATAATTCGTTTTCAAAATATTTTAATTTAACGAGAAATAAAATTAAGATTATTTATGTATTTATAAGTTATACAAATTACATCTAGGTTCAATTAAATGAAAATAAGGTTATAGGAAATTTACAAACTATACATATATTAATATGTTGAATGACGATTGACGGTGAGATAGAAATATTAATAATAAATAATAACGATGGGAAACGAGATTTTATAACGCAGCGACAATAAATTATGCATAATTCCTACAGAAAATATGAAATTGACAAATTTTATTGTCAACTTGTTTTAACATACATATTCTTATAGTATTACATTGCCTACCATTCTTGCGGCTAGTCAATGTTAGCAGAATATCGTTTCGGAAATTCAGTGGGATCAAAATGGATTGAATTTTTTTTATTTACGTTTACGTCTTCTCACACAGTAACGCTGTATTGGTTGTTTTCAAATCATCTCGTCAATCCTACGTACTACGTTGTGTAGAGCTCTAGTAGGCTGTCGGCTGTCCGTTATGTTCATCTTCGAAGCGTATTCAACGACGCGTCACACACCGTCGCTCGACCGGGTAAAAATAATAAAATAGATTTTACAAAAAAGTTTCAAACCAAACACTCTGTTTAACCGTGGTACAACGTCAATAGCTATATAGTCGTTTTATTTTCCCTGTATCTTGTCACACCTAACGATATATATATATATATATATATATATATATATATATATATTTATACCAATCTGATGGCTGATCCTTCCCATACACGATGCACAATCGAACACTATCACAGGTGATTGTAAAAGCTGACTCAAAAGCAAGAAGTTTTATAAGAAATATATATACATATATATATATATATTCAAAACGAATGCGTTGAAGTGGAAATAATTCCAATTATAGGTTCATAATGGAACGGAAAGTCGTATAATATGATAGTCGTATAAATACTCTCCAAAAACTGAATACGACATAATAATATATGTACGACATACACGATTAGGGTCCTGTCAATGCAATTGACAAAAGTTCATAGATTTCTCGAACCGTACGTAAAAAGTGTAATGTACGGTTTTTATCATGCGATTATAATTTAATATTTGTGTAATGTTAAATGAATAATACAGTTTTTTAATTATATTTTGAATACTATATTATTATAAGTTTTACATATACGAGTATAGGATAGAGTGGAAATCTTAAACATACTCACATGAAAATAATAATTATTATCTCAAAATTATTTGTTTTATACTCGTATAAATAATATTATGATCTGATAGTCATCTATATGTAAAATTATTTATTTTTTTTAATTTTTGATGCATTACTGTTAATATAGATTTAAAGTTTTCTATAACAAAATATAACGTTTGTAAAGCGTTGCAAATATTTGATCTCGTGAAAATTAAGATCATTCGTTTTATGGAATTATATGTGAACAGTTTGCCACGAGGCGCAATAGATGAGTTGATATGTACCCCTTAGGGCAATATTATATATTTTGATTAAATTAAAATAATTAGCCTTTAATATTTTTATTGAAAAAAACTCATACATAAATACATACAGCCGTACAAATTGTTTTTGATAATTTAAATTGCTTCAATTAAGCAACTATACGAAGCCTGCGTATACGTTTTCACAAATATGTAAAACGATTAATATTTTATGGTGAACCATTCTCTAAAGATACATAATATAACTGTTTTTCGAGTACAATATAGAATTGTAAATATATTAAAATATATTTAATTATTTAAAAGTTTTCTTGGATTTATTTAGGAATAAAAATAAAGGTTTTTGTGAAACGAAACTTTCCTACAAGCTGTGTTTCTACAACATTTTTACTTTCCCGAAATATCAGCGAAGCTGAGTACCAACGATAACACCGTATACTAAAATAGTCAAAACAGATATAGATTATTGTAGAAAAGGTTACATTATTTTGTTTTTAATAAGTTAAACGTCTACACAAATTACCTGTAAATATCCGTATCGGTTTATTTTTAATATTTACTATAATTTTAAAATCATTATTCACGCGTAAATTATATTATAAATAACATTATAAATCGTTTAACATCAAACTCGGTTTACCGTTTTTATAATAAGTATACTTACGTATATATATATTTATATATAGTGATGCATAATTTGTGGATCGACCGAATTATTTGGCTGACGTTCAGGGCCCTCTTTGTTTTTTGGAACCGTATTGTTTTTTTTTTCCATGTCGTGTTGTTGAGAAATCTTTTTGGCACGCGTTATATTTTATCGGCATTTGCTTGCATATAAAATAAACAACAGTAATTTAACATTTGAAGTAAAACAAAAGACTTGTATAATTTGTAAAATATATTATTTCCCTAGTCGTTACTTAGTTTATACTTTAAGTGAAAATAGTAAGTTTTCAAAATAGATGATCAATGATTTTGTTTTAGATGTTTCATACTATTTGCGAGATAAATAAAATATAACAAATAAAACAAACAAAAATAATAACAATACATAATCGATTAAATTCTTATAACATTCACAATATCATACCAGTTTCGGCATATAAGGACGCCATTAAAGAATTTTTCAAAAACTTATAAGATCAATATAAACTTAAGCATATACCTTTTATTCAAAACAATAATTTTAAAATTGCAATTTACTTGAAATTTTTGCAAAACTGTATCAAAAGCCTAACAATAAAGGTTTACATAAAAAAACACTCATAATATTATGATGATGAAAATTAAATTAAATTCGAAGAAATTAAACACACAACTAGGTATTCATTATATACACGTTAGAGCTCACACAATTTCCGATTTAAACAAACATCTGTTACATAAATCAGTAATTAATAAAGTATGAACAATCACTAGTTAATTATTAACTTATTTAACCATATTCTGATATATGTAAACTACGGTACGTTGCTGTTATACGATGCAATTGCTTTATAGATAATGTTCTATATTTTTACTCAAATATTCCGAAAAGTATATGTTTTTTTATATTAGTCGGCTCTGAAGAGATGCAATAATAACTATAATTTATTAAATTATATACTCATACAATAGATTTTCCTTTCCGGATATATACGCACATTGGATAACATATATATATTTTTAATCCATTGGAATCCATAAACGCATGTAGTCAGTACGCGTATAATATATTATATAGTTTTTACAATGATTTTTTTTCATTTCTGTTTGTATTGTATACATCAGTAAGTTTATTTGATAGCCTGTGATACAATATATTTGTGCGTTAATGTATTATATACTATATTATAATCATGCTTTGGTTCGATTTCACCCAAACAAAATTATTGAACTGTAAAACTAATCTATATACATTTATAGTAGTACTAATCTATTTGCCTGGCCGTCATGTACCTACGTTTTTAATTATAAAGTATACATATACCTATTATATTATTATGTCTGTTTATTAAATTGAAATATTTCTGCACGCTTTTTGGAAATCATAAACACACGCTTTGCATAATAAAGGGAACTGGGGACTGTTATAACTTTTCTCAAACACATTGTGTTCGCAAACTTTCAGAACGAATGAAGAATTACACTCTGTGTGTTATTTTTGCGCACACGTGTGTTTATAATAATATGTAATTGATAATAAAATAAATCGTAGGTAAAAACAGTTATAATAATTATAATATAATTGCGAATGCAATTAGCCATGGAGAGTAATAATTTTATTACGCGGTTTATTCACAATGGTATTTGATTTCAATATTATTATTATTGCGCCGAGAAAAACGATTTTCTCTATTAAATTACGACCTAAGTTTTTTGCATGCTTACATCTGCATATTATAATATACATGTTTCTACGTGTGAATCCACGCGTTGACACAATCTAAAATAAATGAATATATATCTACTTAATCGTAATTTACGAGTGGCCAAAAAACTTTTGTAATAACGTTTATACCCATACTTTAAAACGCACAAATACTCATATCGTATGTTTATATGTGGGTGTATGACACACTTGTCTGTGAAAGTTCAGGGCTCCCTCGTGTTTTCGTCGCGCATAACGAGCTGTACTTTCCTTCTCGGGAGATTATATCATACTTGTAAACATAAATATTTTGCTTTTGTCGAAAATTTGTTTCATAATTATAACAATATGTTATTACATACGAGAACGGTAAATGGTAATACAATTTAAAATTTGTCTGTGAAACAGCTATATAGTGCGCTGTTATAACATTTTCGTTTCATTGCTGCAGTTGTTGATCATACGATATAAATATTTAAATGGTTGAGTGGACGATATTTCCATGCTAACCATTAAACGGATAAAAACGAAATTTAAATATAATAATCCATCACTTTGCAGCAGACTGCTCAACACTTTATTTGATTAATTTATATTGTGCAAAACCGTATTGCATGCTATAATATATAGATATGTTTGTTATTTGTCACGGATAAGTGTATAGACCACTGCACCCCATCTATACAGACGTAGTTTGTTGATATAACGATGTCGACGTTGCTACTTTGTGGTCATGCGCCTCGGAATAGTATTGCAACTTTTGTAATTAAATTTAACTGTAGATAAACGTATTTTAATATAAAGTTACAATAATTTAAAAATAACTATAAAACTATATACATAGGCAATATTATATTTAAAGGTATATCGTTATATAGATAATTCAATTATAATAAAACTTATTTTGTGTTCAGAACAGTAAATCCCCATGAAATCGATTTGGAACCGAAAAAGATTGGTTTTCAAAAATTTTATTTTATTTTTTACTGACCTGTTGATATAAAATATCTTCACGACATTCATACATATTTTTTTATTCGTTGGTGCGTTACACTTAATGTTATCATTTCAACGACAATTTTCTCAGTTAGTAATAATTTAAATAACATTACTTTATTTTGTACTAGTACGGTATAATAAAACATCATACCTTACAATATTACAGTATCCATTATTCGAAACACTTTAAGTCGCACGAGCTTAAAACCAATTTCAATAGGATTCCAAAATTGCATTACTTACGTAACCGATATTGTATAATTTAATAAACCGTCGGTTTGGACTACAACGAGGCACGTGCACTATTTTATACATGTATGTTGAATATGTGCAGTATACGTGTCAGAATTTCGTACACTGAAATTGGCACACTATTCAATGTAATATATAGGTACACGCTTCATTTTACGGGGTTTTTTTTTTTAATTTGTTGTGTGACACAATTGGTGGGGATCACGTGAGCATTTTTCCCACCATATATTTTAAACACCCTTTATAACGTTTTACAATAACTATTTCTAAAGTTCATATTTCGACACACTTTATGTAAAAGGTCGTATAATACAATCTAGTGTAATAATATGGTATAAAATAATATTCTACCAACGACTATAAAAAGTATTAAATATGCTACTAAAATGTAATATATTATAATGTTTATTAACCACGTGCCCGAGTTTGAATGACTTCTATAATATTATATAAATACGAAGTTATTTCACCCTTATTTTATTTTATACTTAGCGTTTTATGAAAATCGTTACCGTTTTATATTTATAAATTGTATTGGGACACCATTGTTACTACGAAGGTTTTTATTTTAAATATTATTTATTTATTCTGGGTAACCATTAAGTAATTAAAATTTTCAAAACGTGTTAGCTGGCAGAGGTAAAATGGAATCTCGACAGTGTACTCGAAATAGATTTTCGATTTACTTCGAGATATGTGTTTAAGTATTTTTTCAAAACCTATAAGAACAAACAACTAGTAATTGCATTATAAATATTTTATAAACGTTGTTTTCAGTTTTTACTAAGTTATCCTTAAGATAAAAATGTTTTTCGCTTTTTATATTTCTTCAATTTTCATTTTCAGTATCTCGATTAATGTGAATGGTACACAATATTCATGTTTCAATTAATTCGCTTACTAATACTACAATTTTGTATTATTGTTTAACCGTTATATTAAACCAATACTATTTTTAGGTAATAAAAATAAAAAAAAACAAAAACAAACGAATAAAAAAAACCTAAAGTCAAATATATTTTTTTTTTACCGGATTAATGTTTATATACTCAACTTAATCCAACGGCAAAACTAACGACTGTAGGTATCTGGAACACGTCCAATGGGATAAATAAAGGTCGGACTGAATATTTTCGCTAATATTTAAAATTTATTTATGTTTACGCATGTAAAAGTCAATGATTCGTTAACATGAATTCAGCGTGACTTAGGTTAGATACAATAACATAATCATTATTACCATCAGTGAATTATTTTTATTTACTTAAGGTTCAATCTGAGGCACAAAGTTGAAGAAATTTAAAAATAATATTAAAATTAAATGTTAGGATATTAAGTTGTAAACAATAAGATGATAGTATAAAAATAATAAAAAGTGATCATATAACAACCTATATAAGTTATATTAACGATATTTTTTGTTGATATTTCTATAAACATCAATATTGTCAAATACAAGTATACGATTATAATATTACAATATATATTGATTTTTTTCCCAATAATTATTGGAAACGATATATTATGTCGAATATGCTTTTAGATAACTTATAATAATGATTTACGAAGATACATATTGAAACATATAATTCATCCAACGTCAATTATTGTAAGGAGAGTAAAAATAAATTTTCTTAGTTATGATAAATTGTCTTACAATACTGTTTTATATAATATACTTTATATATATATTATATATATATATATATATATATATATATATATATATATATAGACAAAAGTAGAATGTAGCCTATAATTCTATAATTGTTTGGCATACATTGTGTACGGTACCTACGTACTACGTTTAAATAATATAATAATAAAGTATAAAAGTTTGGTATTTCTCGACAGGCACTTCCCTAGTCTTTGAATAAACCCTCTTTCACAGAGGTGAAAACACGTGCGTGATGGACTGGAGGTAATAAAACAATCCAAATTTAAGTCGCATAATGATTTTGTTGGTGTGACCCAGTCATCGGTTGTCACCGTTGTCGGTCGACATAATATCGCATATAGATTATATTTTATTTATCGACTACGTAACATAGCTCGTGGTGGTTATTGCCTTATGCACCTTTCGAATCGGCTGTACCGTTTTACCCATCACACCACCACACTACCATGTATTTATTATATTAGTATTCGAGTGGTACAGTGTTACAGTATACGCAAATATATGTGTAAAAATATTATGTATGTGCCGGTGCGGGCGTGTGCGTGATGTGAGTCCGTATATCATTGATATCTATGCGTGCGCGTGTGTTGCCTCTGTTTCAGCAAGCGCTTTGTTATTCGGGAGCTCGTGATATTTCAGTTTTTATGTGTCCCCCGGGACACGGTTAAAAGCAGTCAAACGGTTCGCGACGCCGTTGTGTCCGTACCTCTCACCCACGTTGTCCAATGCATGTATCGTAAAGCGATGGTATTTCGGCGCGGGTTTCAAACTCAATTAAAGCCACCCTTGGTTGATAGTGGTGAGAGTGAAGCGGGACGATGGTGGGATGGTGTACAATAGGAGTGGAGAGATTTTCGTTAGGAGGATTTTTTTTTGCATTCGCAGGTTTTGGGTAGGTGAAAACTTCCTTTCTCCTGTACCACGACTAACGTGCTTAAAATATAATGACGTAAAATTAAAAGAGAAAAATAAAACTAAAGATTTTCCATCTTTTCCACTATGTAGATAGCCGATGTTTTACGATCCGCATCCAAATAGGGTTTAAGTTAAATACTGATTTAGTCCTTCTTTTTTAAAAATCCTATTATTTCAACTTAATTATTATACTCATTCCCGAAAAACACGTGTAAACGCGGCATGTAATACTTTCGAATGACAACTTCTAAACGGCTTGTCTCTTGGATTCACGCCCCTGAGTTGGCAACGTTGCCACCACCACCGTGTCTTGATTATTACGACGACGATTCAAAGTCATTTCCGGCATTTATACATTATTATCGTCTTCATTATAGTATATTGTTGCGTGCGTTAGTGAAATGTGTGTGCCTACGAATGCGTGTGTGTGAATATTATAATTTATTACTGTTGGAAAATTAAGAATTCACTCTTTGAACATAATCCAAACCGATAATATTTTATAGTTCACATAAATCGTGGTGCAAACTAATGAAATAGATACGTACAATTACTTAGTCATGCTTGTATACACGTTGAGTTAGCTTTACTTGTAATATATAATGTTATAAACGTGGGTTTAAAATATTATATAGATTATATAAATAATGTATAATATTATACAATACATTATGTATCATTTGGACTTTTATTTATGTTAGTAATTTCTGAAAAAAATAAAATATATTCAAACTGTAAAATATAACTAAAAATATATAAAAGGTAATATTATATTCAATAAAGTTTTATATACAGATATGGTCTTTTATTATTTTTAGAATTATATATTTTCAACTTGAGTACTTGTGAACTCTGTTATGTAAAAATATTTAATTTCCACCACTAAATTTAATATAAGAAAGAATTTCAAATATTAATTAGATATTCTAATAATTTCAAATTTTCTGTTTTTTGTTATGGCTCAATAAAAACATAATAACTATAACTAACAGATACAATTTTCAACGTATCATGCAGTTTTGTTTTGTAAATTTCAACAAAAGCATTATCTTTATTAAAATTATATGTTTTATTCTAGATATTATTAGTTATTAATTTATGTATTGAACATATAATTTTTTATTTTAATATTAATAATGATTATTTTGTTGTACATTTTTTTTCAATAATTTTCACTATTTTAAAATCAAATAAATCTGGTTATAAGAAATTCGTACACTTTTCTTTCAAAAATGAATATTTCTTGAAATCACAGATAAGAAAACCTCGAAATTGTATGAACATTTTTGAAAAAAGTATGTAAAAGTATTTTTTTCTAGACTTTCTTTGGTTTTGTATCTCATTAAAATTTTTGATTTTTAAAACGCAGATCTCAGTTAATTGGATTATTAATAATATAAAATTTAAGTTGTGTAATATTTAAGCGAAATAAAAATAAAAAATACTCAAAAAAAGAGTGAATTAAAATAAAGTTTAATAATCATTTTAATAACTTAACGGAATTCGTTGAATGTCGTTTAACTCTTAGAAGTGCATTGATTAAACGAGCTCTCTACAAAGTTCTAAGCTTTGTGGCTTTGTGTTCCATGGAAATTTCCGGAGTCACTGACAGACATGTTATTTGAAGTTGTTTTGTCAAAGGTATTGTAAAGTCACCCGTTAGATTAAATGTAAAATGAGACGTTTTATATTATATAACTATAAACCTACCTATCTACAATTAGAAAAACCGAAATTTGTCAAAACTAAAAGCTGGTATCAAATATATTAGACGTGCCCGAATCTAATTTACTCGTACAATGGTAATATGATCGCTTGTTAAAGGTTAATTTGCACACGCTAATAATGCGTATCTTTGTAAACACACTAAAATACTCAGTTGAAGTGTTATAAATTAAGCCATACTCTTCACGAGTTTACAATTTTATGGTTACATAATAAATATTATCTTAAATAGCTCTCTGGAATAAATTAGTATTTTAGTATTGATTTAGTTCTAAGACAACTGTATTGCTTTCGAACAAACGAGTAAATGTGTAGTTTAACGAAACTACAGTACATACATCGTAACTTAAATTCAGAATAATTATTTAGTAAAATTATTACATTGGTATTTTAAATGTTGATATTGATGTAATGTTATTTATGCAAACGCCTAAACTAAATGCAGGTATATAAAATTGAATAGGTATTCAATTCTTAAAACGTTGTGTTTCCGACTACAATCAAAACAGTAATCAAATTTAATTATGCACTTCTGAATAGATAATACGTATATAATATCTACTACAATATTTACACAACACGCGAATACTTATGAATTCAGTCGAATATCGTTCTAAATAAATTTTATTAAATTTTTGTTATACATATTATAACACTTTTATTTGATTTTTATATTTATGGAATAATGTTTATTATTTTAAGAAAATGCACATGATTAATCTATTAAAAACACGGTTTTTTCTTCCCTATTGATTGTATACCAATGATCTAAATATATCAGTGTTTATAAAAAATATAATTTAAATTACAAAAAAAAAAAAAATCTAAACATAAAACGTGTAATTTTTTTTATTTAACTGTACTATCAATTTTAAAAAAAGTTTTTTGAATTTATCTATCTTAAATAGTAGTACATCACAGGCGACAAGAATATGGCAATTTCATACTTTTAAGAATGACGAGGTTTTTTAATTGTTTCATGTCGACTTGCGACTACGTGCGTTGTCGTCAATGATGTGATTATATTATAATAATTATATTTACTCGGCGTGGTGTGAATTTCGTTAGGTATATCATTGTTCAATGCATATTTCAGATATGTACAGAATATAGTCTGTGCGTGCGTCGCTTTTTAATCGTAAGTAAATATCAATAAAATATTTACCACCACAGTAGTCTTCAACACTAGTAATAATTTTATTATCGTCAATGATGTCAGAATTTGAATTTGATTTTTCTACGTTTGGTATTTTTTGTCCTTATTCAATTAGATTAAAAATTCTGAACCGATCTTCGTCGTTGCCATTGTCACCTTTGAATAATAAACTAAGAAAATTTCCCTAGTACGAGTATATTACCACTGATATATAATATAATATACGAGTTTTATATGGGTTGCTTATATTATATTCGGACCACCAAATACTTCACTCCGTATAGTCGTCGTCACCTCATTGGAGCTGACATCCGGAATTCTTCAGATGCGATCGGAATCCCTGCCATGGAAATATTTCACCTACCTTTTAGATCCTTAATCAAATGCCGTACGAAGCCATTTCCTGGAGTCTTGGATCTGATATATAATATTGTGCATAGCCATGGCCGACGAAAACCGAAGCGCCCTGACTTTTACCGGGGGTAAAGAAGAAGGTGGTATATCGGCGTGAAAATGTTCATGCTTGAACGAATGATGAAAATATGTGGTTTAATAATACAAGTACATCATGTATATTATATAATATATGAAAGTGCCTCAAATTCCATTTGCAGACGAACGCGACAATGCCGTTTTTAATAACGCCTCATCATCTACTCGTCATATCCTAGCACCATTATTATCGATATAATTTATTTCTCGAGCGTCTTCGTAATTATGAGAAAAAGACGATGCGCAAGAGGGATATTGAGTGATAGAGAGAAATACAAAAAAAAAATCAGCCACCTCTCATATATTTTCGCAGCAAACAAGTCGACGTGTTCCGAATAACTACGGTGTTGGCGGTGGTGTATATTAATGATTTCTAATATTTTACGGCCCCCTTATTTTTTCCTTCTAACCAAATCCCTCAAAAAAGTTCAATTAAAGAGAAAGGGAAACAAATCGACAAACTTATATTATAAGAGTTTTGAAAATGAGCTGATGCTAAATAGAATGTTTTATTTTAAAAACTTTTCTTGTACCTAGTACCTACCACTTTTCTACCATATCATATGTACATACATACCATATTTACGCGTTGAAGTGAATTGATTATTAACTCTCCACCCCAGTTTTTAATTATTGTTACATTAGCAATAGTTGTTATTTTTTTTATCCATGAATCTTCAAAACTATATATCCAACAACTTTTCAGTTGCCTCGTGCAAATTGAAAATATAAAACATAAGGGTCGTTACACGTCAACTAAATATGTATATACAGTACACACACACATTGTCTCAATACCGTTTATCGTTTTATATCTTTAAACAAGTTATTATTTAATGAACATAGTCTATTATTATTATTATTATTTTTTATTCGTAAAAATATCTAATACCTAAAATTGGGAAGATGCTATTGTATGTACGTATGTTATTAAGGAATGTTACTACGAACAATTTTATCATCAGCATAAATATATTCTGTATAATTTTCGGAACTGAAATTAAAGAAAAAATATTTTAAGGTATAGGTCTCCATAATTTGTCCACGATATGATTTGTTTTAATATTTCAGCCTCATTTCACTTTATAATGAGTGAAATTCGGCGCTAAAATGAAAAAAAAAAATTGTGTGCCTTATTGTTTCACTTTTTAATATAATACTAATACTAATTTCCAATAACCTATCCAAGTATTGCAGTCATAATTTATTGACGGGTAGATTAAGGTACCGATAAGTATGAGCCAATATAAAACTAAAGAATAGATGCTACAAACCCATAATAGTTACTCCCCTTAAATTATTTTGAATATGTCGTTACGGGCCATTTCACTGAATATATTTATCCTAATGGTGACATTTGTTTTAAAACACGCTCTATATATTATTGAAACTTTAGAATTTACGTGTTTATCGTTTGTATTTTTAGTCTTTTCTACTGTTTCCCCTGATAATTTTTTAATTTACTTAGGCATGGTAAGATTTACTAAACCGAGTATTATTGTGTATATAGATTTCGTAAACAAATTGGACATGTGTGATGTCAGAAAACGTGTCGTCGTGCTAGACCGTCATTGAAAATATTCCGTATATTTTCATTTGTAGTATTTTTTTTTTTTTTTTTAAATAAGTGTAACGTACAATATAATAGTTTAGGTATCTTTGGTCTAAATTCCCGAAAATTTCAAGATAGAGGCACGCAACAAAATCGGTAGTAAACAGTCGCTTTGTGTTGTAAACGTAGATCGTGTCAGTCTTTCGAATCGTAGTTATCGTACTCTCTACTAAAAGACTGCAGTGGCTTATATATTATTTGAAATTGTCGTGATCAAACCATTTGCCACTCTTAAAAAAATATGTTTTCTTCACGATATTCAAACAGAATATTATAATGTTTTACGACATGTTTGTCCCCGTCGGACGAAGATGATATTATGTCTACGGCACGTGCTAACGTGACAATATATGTGTTGATTCTACCATAATATATAGGCACCTATATGATATACTGAATTTAAGTAAAAATATATTCGATAAAATGCATTATTCAAATACTCTATGCGTGTACGGTCAGTTTCATCTGGATGAACTGTTTTATTTATTATCTCACGGTGTTCAAAAGAGCTTTCAAAAAGTGAGTTATATTTTCGAAAACGTTGTTCTATAAAATACGATATAACACTTTATAACGACGACAACAATGTGTGGGCTATTTTATTTTACATTTTCTTTCTTTACTTTTGATTTATATTGTTTGGAATTTTATAGCTAATCTAAATTCGTTACGTTTTATTTTGCCACCATTGATGTAATCATTTTTTTACCATTTGCGTAAAAAATTCAATAAAATAATTTATCCAAAAGGTCAATATATATGCAGCTGTATGGTGAGTATTGTGTACTGAATAAAGTAAAAATACCTCATCTTTTTATCATAAATTTTGTCTCCAAGCATTATGTGAACGAGTTGTATAAGTAAAAAATGTTATAAACTAAAAAAACTTGTCATATTATCATCATTCTTCCCCATTTGTCCAAAGATATTAAATTTCCTTATAATATAATTTTATAACGCAAAGTATTGCATTACAGTTACCGCGTGCATAATAATAATAATAATAATAATAACATGTTCGAGTGTCATTCGCGCCTACATCACACGATACTATACGGTCATACGGATAATTTAATATTGGACATATCATATTTTATCATGGTTATGCGTTTCTACCTAAATGTTGTCAGTTGATTGTGTTAATATATTATTATATGAATATGTTTTGTTGATAGTAAAATACGAGTATACTAAATTAACTTGTTAGTAAAATACTGTTTCATTTCTAAAGTATTGAAATAATAGAGATGTCATTTTTCAAAACGATGTTTGCTGTAAATGTAGTATTATACTAAATAATAATAATAATAATTGACTAAAATACTATATCATGTATTAGAATTTGAATTAAGTCGATTAGATTTGAAATGGTGGTGAGCGATAAACTCTAAAAGTCTTCTTTGTTTTGT
Organism: Rhopalosiphum maidis; assembly: GCF_003676215.2. Classification (NCBI taxonomy): domain Eukaryota; kingdom Metazoa; phylum Arthropoda; class Insecta; order Hemiptera; family Aphididae; genus Rhopalosiphum; species Rhopalosiphum maidis. The sequence continues at coordinate 64,024,781 of NC_040878.1, read as the reverse complement.
TTTCATCGAGTATTGTAAACCTAACAGGTAGCCATAATTATTTGTTTGGGACTTATGCGTGGTATATATACATTGTCGTTCCAGTTGACAATTGGTCGATTATTTTGTTTGCAATAGGCTTAAGCACGTTCGATGATATTATTGTGTGAAATCCTTGTTGAAACAGGGTGTATTATTCGTTATCAGCGCGATTAAATATAAAATAAAAAGTTTTCAGTTGTCATGCGACAGCTATGGTGCACAACATCATGTTTTTTTTTCTTTTTAATAAATGACGTTATTTTAACCATATTATATGATCGATGTAATAATAATTAATTTCACCGCCCAATGATTAACTTAATTTAATTTTTTTTGTTTCAGGTAAGAACACGAACAATTTCAAAATTATATAATTTAGTAAGTACCTAATAATATAAAATGTATTTAAACCATAACATGCTGTATAAAAATATCATAAACATAGTGGTTTCTTGCGAAACCGAATAAACACGATAGTAGACGAAAAATTGTTTTGTATGTAATCGAGGTGAACTTATATACTAATTTATGTTTTTTTTTTAAATAACGGGAAATTGTAGACTGAGAAGGTACTCATTATAGTACCATTCGACAAATCCATGTATACATAATATTATAAGCTCTCGACACGCATATGGTTACTGGGCTGAAATCGAATATTATCGTGAACGCGTACCATCATGGAAAAAAAATCCTGTGTACAAAATAAATAAATCATTTCTACATTATAATAATAATATTTATTTACAATATTTTAAAGCTCGCGTTTATAACAATTACCAGAAAAATTGTATGTCGATAAACTTATAAAATAATATTGATAATAATTTAGTGTTCCGACTTGGACGCTAAAAATATTATCGTTATTATTATCATGCATTCATACCGTGTTTATATTATAATGTAATGTACAGTTTAGCTGCGGCAGTGGAATTCATTTGAATATTGCTCTTTAGCAAAAGGTATTACACCACATTTACTGCCATTTGGGCGGCTTTTAGTGGAGGGTGAGGTGCAATTGATGAGCGTTTTTGTCGTTCTCGTCCAACCACGAAAAGACGCGATGACCATAAACTAACAGGCACGGAGTGCGCGGCAGACGGACAGTAGCAATATTTTATCCGTCCGGGGTCGGGCTCGTCACAGGGACATATAATATATATATATATATACTATAGGCACCGGACAGGTACGATCTAATGTACGAAATCATTTTTCAAAAACGGTTTTGCCACAGTATTACACATGTCCGGGGGTTGCGGGATACGGTACACGTACAATAATAGCCACCGCTCGATTTTTTCTCTTGCCTTTATTTTTTCTCGTCTCAGTATCAAATTCGAATCACGTAGTGCCAGTCAAAAATCTTGGCTTTAAAGTTTTACCTGCCGGCCTCGCCGTGTCTTACAGAAATATGATCTATTGCCTGACTTTATTCGAAAACCTAACTAAATGTAATTTATTTATTTCATACTCCTTTTTTTCTGCCAGAAACCCTTGTATCAAATTTTCAAAGTAAAAATAAAATATCTCCTCTCCAATAAAATGTCAGATGGTGCCCCACTGGAATGTTTAAATTAAAGCGTTATACGCAAATAGCTTTTATTTTAAAGTATTCGGTAATATGTCAAAGGCACGATAGTCGTGTTTTTTTTCTTCTTACTATAACTATTATCCATTTACAAATTGTTTATTATTCCTTCGTGGTGGTTTACGAGGAAATTGAATATTTTTCTATGATAGGGATAAATAAATATAGAATAACATATAAGAAATACCGTAGGTACTATTTCATCTTGGATATATTGAATACTAGGTAGGAAATGGCCTAAACTTTTGGTGAAGTGTATTGGGGACGCTATTTTAAAAGTTGTAACCTCGTAAGCGTAATAAAATAAATAATATGGTATATATAATATTACCATACAATGTGTAAATTATTAAAAGCTGCTATTAAAATATTGTTATAGTCAAATATAACTCTAGAGTGTAAATTAAAAAATTAATTTTAACAAATTGTAATAATTTTAATTCGTAAAGGAGTTAAAGTGTAAAATTGACTATGTAATAATGGTCTTTCCAAATGTATTTATTTTAACGTAATATTAAAATATTCTTGAACCTCGGTCATAAAGTTTTGCGTTTAACGTATATTCATTAATTATTTTTCATGCTTATATTTTCTGAAATATACCCTAAGATGACGTTATCGTTTCACACCACATTAGACGATTGATGTGTGTTTGAAGTTCGAAGTTCGCAGTGAAACATATTATTATTTTCAAATGATTGAATACGAACGACGTTTCGTCAAAGATTCACAGTATCAAAGTCTGAGGTAACAATGGCGATTTATTTTATTATACACCACATGACCACATGACACAAACGCACCATTTATGTGAATCATTTTGTGTTAGATAATGATTTTTAAACTGATTTATTCCACAACGATACGTTTACGACTATTTTCAGTGCACAGAAATGTTGTATTGTTGCAATTCATCTGATAAATATTATTATTACACTATAGTCCAACAATAATTTATAATCAAATTTCTCACGTGTTATTATCGTATTTTCTGTTTCTATATTATATTTGTTTCTAAATGTCGACCCTTCCTCAAGGATCATCGCGTGAAACATAATGGTAGACTTTAATCTATACTTATATTATATAAACCAGTCTCCACAATATAATATATTATTATCTCTTATATGAGATCAGTTCTGTTGCATAGTTTATGCTTGCACTCAAACTGCCGATGGGATAGTCGCCGAAAAAAACAGATTGTATTATTATTATATTATATATATAATATATGTATACTAAGCAGACTGTATAATCTGTACGTACTATTTAAAACAAAACTGTTGATCAACGTACACGGTTTACACTAGAACGTTTCACGTTGACTGTGAATCATTTATTTTACACTTCTGCCATATCAGACGATACTAAGTATTGTTCGAAGTTCCTGCTATCTTCTAATAACAAATGACAATAAAACCACGAAAATGTCTTCGAAACTGTTCTCGCGACGTGTGTACAGCCTGTATAAATCGTGAATATTCGCTGTAAATATTTCCGTGTTCTTTTTCTGCTTAAGAAACACGTTTTTTCGTGGTTTTTTATGACCAAAACGACGAGACAAACGATTGTTGGTGTTGTTTTAATTGCACGATGGGACGTGTTTGCGATTTGTTAAACACACATACATCCATTAAAAGTAATTATTTTACGCACTTATGATTCACAACAAGAAGGACCAACAACAAATTATGGAACGCAGTGGGAGTGGTTAGGGATAATGGAATGGAATACGTTTGAATTTACATGCCGTTTCCATTGTTTTCTAACCAGAGTACCAAGTAATCAGTGTTAACAGTGCATAACAAAACGGATTTGTACCTTATGATACTTTCCACTAGACAATCACAGTTGGTCAACTTTATCCTACAGACGAAATAAGGATCACTTAAATCGAATTGCCAGAAAGTATAGACAAATATAAAGAAAATTTAACGCAATATTTTTGCACATAATATTTTTTTTTACGGTGGTAGTTCTAAGAACCCCTTCATCTGTTCCCTATTATTCACAAAAATGCATATAATATTATGATGCTATGTAAACATTAACTACGCGACGAACAAATATTCGACGATGCGTCAGTTTTATAATGCAATAAATCGCGTTTGTAGACGTATTGTAATTCGCCGTAATATATGTACGTAGTAACGAGTTTGACGTAAAAACTTGCAATAGAATTACTCAAAAATTGATTGTACAAATTGCAGTCTACAATATATATATTTTTTTTTGGCCCAATAATGTTTTGATGGTTATGAAATGCTAAAACGAAATTTAACCGAAGAAAGAGAAAAACAATGAAATTCTTAATAGTTTTGAACGAAATTCGTTTGGATAAAAATTATTGTACATTTCTCCTATAAAGTATATGAAACTTGAGAATGTCTGATTAAGACTCCCGATGCCGTACGGAGAAGAAAAGCCATAAAATTATACTTCTAAAAGTATGGCATTATAATAATATATTACAGTGATCAATATTCAGGCAGAGATACTGTGTAGTAATTGAAATACCGCAAGTACGACGTCGGATATACCCAGTCTTCTTTTGTAAATGACTAGAAAATGTTTTGAATACCGATCGAAGTCTTATCCAGTTCATAAGACACGAATGCGGCGTTTCGGATTACTATTATATACACACAACACCCGTGTGTGTATATAATGTATATATATATATATATATATACTGGTATATGCGGTAGCTTAGTCGTAGTTGCATGCGAATTTGTTATACGTGTGTGTATATGTGTGTGTATAACACCATATACAGTACACTGCAACAGTGAAAATATGTTATATACGCCGCCGGAAAAGAGAAAAAAAATAGAATCACAAAAGATCCTCGACCATTATTAGAAATATCGATCGGCGCGTTACAATTTGTATTCTGCGGATGTTGTGTGTTTATCTCGAGTCTGTGAAGTAGTGAAATAAAGCAACCGTATAAGTGCTATCGAGAGTAACATTGTGAGTCCGTATAGGTATAACACTATCTGATTGTGGTTAGGTATAATAATATATATACACAAACAAAACAACCCTTAGCCAAATGATATCCTTTTATATCCCGCGCGTTTCGATGGGTCGAATTCTGAGTTCACGTTCAACTGTCTATGTGTTATATTATATTATATTATGTGTGTATATAAAATGTATAGAGTAAATCGGCTTGGCGCGTTGTGTCTCACTTAATTGTTTAAACTTATGTATTTGAATATAGTTTTTCTGTTTAAAATTGCATTCCGAATTCCATCTAAAAATCATTCCAAGGTCAAATTGTCATGGATCTCAGTCACGCACCTAAATATATTACATATAATGTTAAATATAAACTTAAATATTTTATATATTATCATAAATGCACATCGATGGTAAGCCATCCTATTAGGAGTGGGGTTGAAATTGAAACGTGAGCACGCGTCGTATGCGTCGATGGTAAAGTATACATACTAGTACTTAAACCCACTAACGGTATTCTTTTAAACAAAAATGTTATAAATGTTTTAAACGTCAAAAAAGTAAAATACTGTAGTAATGTCATACTTTGAACAGAAAAACTGATATAAGTCAGTTATAAATTTGAACCTGTTTTCATAATTTTTGAACTGCATACGTAATTTGTTTCATGTTATGTATATTAATTTGAAAAGAATTTCGTGATGAAGCAAACCAACACAGAAATAAATAAGTTGTATATATATATATGTATATAATATTTCTTAATTTTTGTACTATTCAATGTTTAATAACCAATTTGAATCTTTATATTCGGTACGATAATTAATAAGCCCCAACAAAGCTTTAGTAAATTATAAATATTCGAAAAGTGTCATTTGGAAACTATATATAAATAATTATTTAAACAAGTTTTAAGTGATTGATACCGTTATCTATTCACTGGTAGCGAATTTTGGTCGTTTTTTATTTATTCATATAAAATACGGTTGTCATAATATAACATAAACATTATAATTTAAGTGGGGTCAGAAGATCGATTTCACTAGTACTAGCTGACGTAGTATAAGTTTTGATCAGAAAATCGAAAGATTTCAGCTCTGAATTTGAAGCTTTTTGTTTAAAAAAGAATCTCGAATTTTCTATCTCATTTTAGCCAGCTAATATAGAGTGCGAGCTTGATACAATTATTGTTTGTGCGTTATCTCTATGTGCCATTTATTTACCTCGTAGAACCACGATTGTAGGACACAAGACAATAATCGAACTCGTTGTGACCAGACACTGGGTTCTAGTCGCCGATTGAATCAAATGATTCGACTAAAGTATAGTACATAGGACGAAAAGGAGGTTTTATTTCATTTCGTTTTGTACCGTCGTCGTCCAGACGTTCGGAGAAAACCGATAATTTCAACATTCCGTTGTCGTTTCGGAAGCAGTTGCCGCCAAGTAATCGTCAACAAACTGGGTTCTGAGACGAGGAAATAAAGTATAGGATAATGACGGTGCCGAGAAAATAGTTTGTGTAAATGATGGAAGGGTAGAATGGTTGAGTCTGTTAGCGGCGGACCGATGGACGGCGCGTAATAGGATTTTATTTTATTTCCTCTGTACTTATATATATATACTGTTTTTGTAATAAGCCTACTCGGCAGATCAATTCTGCGAGAGGTTTTATTTTGTTCATGCATACTATTGATAAGCCATTCTCCCAAATGACGTTTCTTAAAGTTGAAAAGAAACAAGCTGGACAGTAGAAAATGAAATTAATTAAAAATCAAATTTTTTTTTTACTATTTTACTGAAATATTCATTTTGGTTCAATTTTCTATGATTTTGTCCATTATTATATCGGTCGTTCAATTTAGAACCAAGTTCTCTGTTTATTGCTTTTATGCATGTACAACTATCATATCGGTGCATTGGTAATTCAAAAATCTATCATCGATCGACATCCGATGACCTATGCCGATAGTAATAATAATACTATAGTAATATTATATTGTATCTTTTGTATTATTATCTGCCATCAGTATCAGACTAAGAGTTTTACTATATCGGCTGATTACGGGAAAGACTTAAATATTATTTTCTCATGGTTTTTTATTTATTTTCCACCGGCTGAACCAAAAACCTCACCAATATTCTACACTCACACCGCTCATACTGCACACACTACCTACGTATATTCTTACATTATACACGAACGTTGAGCTTGGTGGAGACTCACGCAGTTTGCCAAAATGTTTATGGAGTCCCGTGAGCATTATACCACCGCCAACGCATAGTTTATACTATATATATATATAATACACACACACATACCGACTTATACGCTTTCTCTCTCTGTGTGTCACTGTTTCTCTATCTCTCTGGCTCTATGTTTGTCTTTCTCTTTCTCTCTTTCTCTCCTCCTTTCTCTCTCTACCCTCGACAAAACGTTCCAGTACGCACATGTATACCGAGTGCCCTTTTATGCGCTCATATTTCACGAATATCCGCCACAGAAATCGTTTGGCTTCATTCCAAAGATACCCCTTCGGGAGTGTTGGCCTTGCTGGGGAAAGACGGGCGGTTCAATGTGTATTTTCAGTCTTAACAGCGTATATACACATTGCTAGTGTACGCAGTCTCTCTAATATATACCTCCAGTGAGCTATACATACGAGTGTATCATATATATTATGGTATATTTTTATGCTGTCCCTCGACGATTTCACCAAATTAATTTTGCAGAAAATGCGTTCGACAAATCGACAAAATTATACAACGGGAATAGAGAAAAAACAAAGTTACCTACTCTCTCGCAGAAAAAAGTAATATTCAATACGATTAATTAAATATGATAACTACGGAAATAATATACGTATCATAATAATATGGTAAATTATTATTAGATCTATACCTCGACTGCGTCCGACCTGCATCTGCGAACCATATGATAATAATAATACAATAGTAACAATATAATACAGTTACTGGCTCTGCGGAAGTCGTTCCGCGAATTAGCACACACACACAAACAAAGATTATTATACATCGCAACGGTCATGTTGTAAATCTTTCAATAGTTTCCATATCCGCAGTTAAATAAATGAACGGTGAGGGGTTCGGGTTAAACCGAAGATAGAAAAAGTTTTGCGCTGCATTGTGCGTGCTTTAATCGTACTAAATTATATTTTAATATTTATTATAATATTGTGAATTTGTGACCGTTTATTATTATTATACATACACCGTGTGTGGAGTGTCGAAAATCGTATTCCGAGACTCGTAGGTAGGCAATGTGGGGGAGAATCGTGGGGCACTGGTACTCGAAACGTTCAATCGTGATGACAATATAGCTGTGTATCATTTACGTATATATTTTATTCGTAAACAGCACGGGAGGGGATTTAATTGTTTTGCAAATTTTAATCGTGCATGGACGCCAACAAAAAAAAAACGAATCGATGACCGTTTGTAAATCATTTTTTTTCAGTGAAACGTATAATAACAATGCGCCTGAGCGCGTGTGCACATTGATGATAGCATTTTACTATAAAACGAACGTTTGACAATCGTCGTGTCGAAAACTGCATGAATGTATGGGTAATGCGTTTTTAAAAATATTATACAAACGATCGTAACTATGAATTTATTTTTTAATCATCTTATCCGCATTTAGGAATTCACACGGCTTTAGTGTATTATATTGTTATTGCCATGCGTGTGATATATTTCTATAACGATATTATATTTTACCCATATATAGATTGTGCACAATAAACGTTTTATGAAAAATATTTCATGTTGAGAAATTTCGTATTAATATTTTATACCAAATAAAAACCCTTCTGTGTCATGAGAGCCACATATAAATGTTTTAGTATCGAAGCTATATATTTCGACCTAAATATTACATTGACTGAAAACATTAGTCAAATCAATATTACTTTTTTCACGATTTAACGGTATTTTATATTTTAATATTATCGTTATTAATCATTATTATAGTTTACGTTAATAATTAAAGATCACATGTGACGATTTATTAAAATACGAGATTCCGAGATTAATTGTATAAAAAGCGTCATGTGTAAACTATTTAAAAGTTACTTATTTAAAAGCATTAAAGAATTTGTGAAACGGAGCACTTTAATGCCGCCTATAACTATTCATTATCTTAAAACAATTTAATTAAACATGGCATAATAATAATATGTATGCACAATGTCAAACATTCAAACAAAATAAAGGATATCAATATGATAATATAATGTATACTAAAACGAATCACTATGATATAGTGTCGTGTTATTTCTGATAATTTTAAGTATATTATGACAGAATAAGTTTTTTATTGAGTTATTTAATATATTTAACTTATGTGATGTTTGAATTAAAAGTGTTTCACTTTTTATTTTCAGTTAGTGTTATATAATATATAATAATTATTTAAATAATGTATAACAAATATTTATATACGACTTATTATATTATATCCGTTGAGTATAAATTGTATATCCATTGTCGAAAAGGTTGAAAACAAAAATTAAAATTAAATATTTTTAAGTGGAAAAATATAGTACACGTATATTTTCTGCGGGATTTGACTAAATTACAATATTTGCTTCATAGATTAATAATAACACGAGAACCATTAATCATTATTCATTAATATAGTAACTCGGTGTAAAATGTCATCTTAAATCAATAGATAATAATATTTAATAAATATATTACAACAATCAATATCCTGGTTGCTTGATAGCACAATACACTTGTGTTGATCAAAATATTCTTCCTAGTACGTATATTATTTATAGATATAATATGCTTGGCATAATAAACAATAGGGTCGAAATATAGTTATTAACCAACAATTTCGCATATTAGTCATCTCCGCGTCCGAACCACGACGCACGTCTTCGTTGACATGTTTAGGATTACCATTAATTTAGAGTCACAAAGAATTTTATCATTAAATTATATACGTCTTAATAGTGAACCTCATTATTTTTTGCTGTCCACTTAAAAAAAAGTGTATTAACCAACGATGACAAATACACGCGCTACAGTAAAATACAATATTTTATAAAAATGCCGAGAAAAAATGTACAGCAAATGACGAAGAGGATTAGACTCGAGCGCTCAAATATATACTCTCGAAAGTAATCCATTCATTATTTCAACATTGTTTTAAAAGCCTCTCGTTAAATATTTTCCGTTTTCTACCCGTTATTCGGTCGTCTGAGAAATCGAATGTTTTTCGCTCTCGTCCGTTCACTGTTTACATAAATGATTTGTTTAAAACGTCTGTAAATTGGGTACACGCTTTAAACTTAATATCGCATATATATGATTGCCTAAGTACTTTGTCATAATCGCTATACGGCCTACGTGCGATTATCGTATATAATACGCATAATATAATATAATATTATATGATAAACAGATCAGGAAAATCAGACGGGTTCATTAGAGGAAAACTGCACAATAAATTATAATAAAGTAATATAATGACGTGACATGCAACGTTTCTGCGGACGTGATCGATAAAAAAAGTAAAATAAATTCTTAACCAATAAGCGCGTGTAGTATAAGGGCGTATTTGAGTTGAGACCATGGGGGGGGAATTAATTTTTCTTTTATATACATTAAAAATAATTAACAGTTGATTACCTAAGTAGGCATACAATTCTTATTATGTTTAGTATAATATCATTACGATTTACAATCTTTATCAAACAGAAATTTTTTAAATAAAATGTTTATTAATGTACTATGTAGAAAAAAATACGAGTGATGGGGGGCAAATGCCCCCTTCATCCCCTTCACGCCCCTCAAATATTCCCTTGGTGTAGTATGGGTAAAAGAGACAATATGATACGATGACAGAGCGTACAAATTATACGCAAATTATCCAAAGAATTTGTCAGTACGACCAAATCGTTCACGTCACGAACGAGTATATAATATAATCGGTGCGTTCCTTACAGTTAAGAACTCGTCGCTGAATTACAATATTTCCGTCGTATGAATGTTATGTTATGTTATGTAAAAACGATCAAAAAATGTCTCGAAATTAAATGTGCGTTTTTCTAGAGTTATATATATATAAATACATAATTATACCATATATAACGTGTAGTGTGAACTATATGCGAACGAACTGCTTCAAGTTGCAATTTCAGGTTTTTGGACTATCGCCTTAATGGTATAACTACCTTGGCCTCAAATCAACGATGGCATCATAATCATGCACGCACCTACACGTGCGACGATATCTGTTCTAAGATTGATCCCGGAAAATAAAACAAATGTAACGGGAGTGACGATTATGATTGTTGTGCGTACGTAGACATATCTTTTCATTCCGTCGAAGTTATTCGTCTATAAACAATCGGATATGATAATAATATCATTATTATTATTATTATACAACACTGCAGCAGCAGTTCGCAGTCGAAAACTCTCTTTTTGGCGTATGCCTTGCAATGAATCTCGCGGGACATGCGGCGTCACGTGTTTGCATATTACACACACATTCTCTCTTTCTCGCCTGTACGCTAAATATGTATAATATGAGACATTCGTGCTTTATAACGACGATCATAATGTAGTCGCGCCGATAAATCTCGTACAAATACGCATAGTGTGTGGAACGTTCTTCGTCGTGTTATAATTTTGGAGCTTATTATATTAATTGCATACGTATAATGTATACATATTATACATATTGTGCGCAAATGGTGTGGGTGTACACGTCGTATATTATTATTATTATTATTGCAAGCGCCTCTCGCAGCCACGATATAATGCAAGCCGTTTACGTTTAAAACTTTTGCGACGAGTACGTAAGTATGAGCAGGAATGGTGCGTGTTATGCAAATCGTCGTGGTTTGTAAAATAAAATTCGCCACTGTTGGTCAAACCATTGCTTTCGGTGGTGTAAGGTTCTTCAGTGTTAAATTTAATAAAATCTTAGAACCACTGTGGTTATATTATTATTATATTAAATTATAATAATACATCTGACGCCACGTTTAATTATCACTCCATATTATTATACCGTTATAAAATCGTATCTCAAACTTTATCACCGCCGAATTGTCCGATGTTTTCAAAGCTTACAGTCCCGTAAAGATTATATGTGAATAATGGCTTCAAAATTCTCTCTCACTCTCATTCCTTTAATCTTTGTATAATATCTCTTCTTTTATCGTTTATAACGGTTCGCCGAGCAGTTTAAATCGGAAATCTTGTTATGACTGCTTGTCTCGTATTTTTTTTTTTTTTATAATATGCCATCATTGTATATTTATAAATGTGTTCTATTAATTGTTTTTTGACCAAGTATTTTAAACTGTATTTTTTTTTTTTTTTTGGTCATCAGGTTAAATTAAAAGTGATAACAGTAGTTGAACCTATTAAAACAAAAAATATTCGCATGTCAATTGTATTATACGAGGTATTCAATTATTTTTGTTTTATTACAAACATATTTTGCAGAGCGACTTATACCACAGAGGTTAAATAATTTCTATTAGAGTAGTTATGCTGTTTTAAGTTCATTTTTATCGATAATTAGCTGATCAATTATTTTAGCAATTATTGAGATAAATTGTTTATGTTGTTTTTTTAAAAACGACTACAAATATGTATATATATAATATTTAATTATGACTACAAAAAAATATTTATAAAAAGATATATAACTTGAATTTATTAGTTATGTAGCAAACTCAAATAATAAAATTTTGGAAATAACAAAGAAGTTTACTATATATAATTATTATAGATCTACTCTTTTATACCAAATGAAAAATATAAGTTCAATTACAATCAACATTATATGATGCGGTAATAATAAACTGTAGCGTATTAATAATTAATGAAAAATATAATTAATTGCATTCAGAATTATAAACATTCTTAAAAATAATTATTATTGGCTGTTTACACGTACTTTGATGTGAAAGACCCAGATATATCAATTATATACGCGAAATAAAACGATATACACGTGTCCAAATGAAATAATTAAAATAATTCATATTTCACAAAATCGTTTCATGTTCGCCATTATGGCTTGTTGAATTTAGTTCAGTACTTATTGTATACACGACGTATGGATGTGGTAAAATGCCTATTATAAATGGAACAAGGAAGCTGGTAAAGGATATAAGAGGTGGAAAAGCGTAAGGAGAGAGTCAGATTCAGAGAGAGAATAAAGATAGATAGATAGATAGAGAAAGAGAGAGAGAGAGAGAAAACATCTTTCGATTTTCGTTCCTAATGAGTTACCCTTACTACTCTTACTACCATCTAGATGCCACGAGATCGTAATTCAACGGAGACGACGTTTATTGTTTTTGTCGTGATCTGATGTATAATTAAACGACCAACCAAAGAGAGGACAATTGCAAGAAATGAAATCCATTACACAGCGTAATACGAAAGATAATAAACGTTGAACCAAAGCCAAATCAGTGTAATAGCTTGGAAATTTCAATTATATTCGTATTTCTTATTGTAAAGTTCACTAAAGTCCTGACAATTAAATAAATTATGTAATCGAATTATAAAAACGAAAAAATCATAAATCTAAGACTTTTATCTATGATATAATATATTTGTATAGAAATTCAAGTACCTCTACCAAAGGATAGTAAGTAAATGTATTATAGAATAATATTATATTTAATAAGGTGTAAACATAAATGATTTGTACTGCTATGTCAAAGTAATAAGTATTGTAGTGTTTACGTGATCCTTTGAATTTTAATCGTTATTTGGTCAATAGTGTCTTCTACGTAGTCTCAGTGTATACACGGTGCAGATATTGTCGTTTATACACATTTTGAAAACTACAAAACAGTATAACGCTCTAAGATCATTCGAGTGTTGTTGTAAAAATTGTGTTTTTTACACTTTTACGTATTATTCATGTTAAACAATCCACCAATCCACCTATACACTTAAATAAAATTCAAATTTATGTAAACCGTGTTGCACATACCACATACTTCAAGCTCGTATTGTTTTATAATATAATATAGTTTATGTATTATCATCTATATTTTAAAGTTGTTTTCCCGGTGTAGGTATTTATCTTTACTATTCTTTTCGCAAAGTTAAGGTATTTTGAACATTTTATAAATGTATGAGTTAAGTAAAAAAAAAAAATAACTTATCTCAGTTTTTTATTATTTTTAAAATAACTTTGTGATGTAAAAAATAAGATTTTTTTTCCAATACTCATAATTGTGTGTTTAGATTAGTGAGTCAATAATTTGAATGCTTATCTGTTTAGTTCAGATTTATATCGTAAATATAGTTATCAAAGTACCTATATAAAAGCATATTATATATTAAAATAATAAAATTTTTTTTTTAAATTTTCAATTGTTTGACACAAAAAAGTTTTTGGGACAGTTGTTATTAATTTAATGTCGAAAAAGACTGGGGCATAGAGTTTGGAAAACATTTCACTACAGGGGGGTAGGCGTTATTCTCCAATCCGGGAAAAATATTTGCCCACTTCCCATCCTACTGTTAAAGGATTTATTACAAATTTCTTGGCTACATTTTTAGTCGTCTGACGCCACAATCCTTTTACGTCAGCCAACTGGTTTTTATCCCTCCCTCTACCGTGATTCATAAACCAACACACGCACACACACGTAATTCGTCTTGGTTAAACGAAACAGTCGAGATCTATTTAATATATATATACATGTATACTGTATACATATATACACTTTTTTGGCATCATCACAAAAGCCCAGACGATAAAGTAGCGGTGGCTTCAACTGCAGTGGGTGTGCGTGCGTACGAGAGTCACCAGCATTTAATCAAACATAAGCACTGCGAGAGCATGTGTGTGACCGGCTTTTTGTCGGTGGAACAAGAGGAAACGTCACAAACAGAAGAGCACCGCCGTCACTTTTATATTTTTGACGTTTTTTTCTTATCCACGCACGTAATTATTTACTAGTATTTTTTTTATAATTAAATTTCAAAAACTAAACAATGATGACTACCTTACGAAAAATCGAGCCGTCAGCTGTTCGTGGGCCGTGATCCTTGCATCTTATTATTCTGGAAGAACGCGTGATGAATAGGCAGTTGTTATTTTCGCCTGGATAGTCTTGCTTGGTCTACCATTACAGTATTATCACCTGTACTCGGTTATATCAGCGACGCACTCATTGTGAATAACCCTTCTATCCCTGCTACTGTACAAGAACATATATCGTAATTTAATAATAATAATAATAATAATTATAATATGGAAGTACGGTGGATGTATAGGAGAAGGCACATATTATTATAACTATATGTATATGAATATACACATTCGGGACGGATGTAGACCACAAATTTAATATAATAACGTGAACCTACTGCTGTGGAAACGAACGCTATCTCAGCCGGCCAAATGCGGTTGTCTTTGTCCGTCTCTTCGGGACTATGCGTCGTTGGGAACAATGGTCGCTGGCGTTTAAAACCAGAGATACCGCGCCGTCGCTTTTATGCTTGCAAACATTGTGATAAGCCGGACGGTTCTCGGGTGACCTAACACACACACATATATATATATATATATATATTATGCCTTATGCGCGTCTATTCTAAATTAAGGATATATTTACTGTATTCAAGAGATACTTGCAGACACCGCATCCATTCGATAACTATCACTTTCGTCGACAAACTATCCACCCACACTCCATTAAAATTACCCCACACTACCTCACAATTCGTTTCTTGGGTAAGTTCGTCAACATGATAATGTTACGATTTACCTATTCATCTGATTTTTCACAAAGTCTTATCGAGTACACGGCTATTTATTTTGGCATGATCTCAGTTATAAAGTAATCTCTTTCTCCGTGCACACATACACACACACACACACCGAACATTATTAATTTATAATATTTATTAGTTGTTTATTATTATTTTTATGTATGTATATTATATTTGTTATCAAACAATATTGTCGTGACATAGTATTTGCACATTGTAGAACATATGCACCAAAGTATACTATAATTATTTTCTGTCCGTCAGTCTGATGAAACAATTGTCACAATCGTTTTCTTGAGTAGTATTCTTTAGGAAATTGTGCAGTAGCGAACGAGTTTTGATCAAATCTGGATCTATGGACATGTCTTATCGACTGTTTCCAAAAGATTTCGTTACTGGGGACAGCTATCATGAGGAGTTAGTCTGAATCACATATTATTTGTATAGAAATCAGGAGATACACATAACTGCTTTTCAAAAATTAAATTTTGTTGTAGTTAAACATAATATTATAATATTTATAGGTTTGAAAAATCAGAGAAAAACTTCCATAAAACAATCATGTAATGCGCAGTATGACAATGTTTTATAATAAAGTAATAGTACCTATAAAAAAATCGTTACATATAAATATTAAGATTATCGTGCATTTGTGTTATCATCAAATCTGTTTAAGAATTTTCGGCACAAACTATGGGTAGTTTGGTGTAATGCCATTAGTATTATGCTCTGTTATAATCTAATAACTGCGAAAATAGTTTCGACACTATAATATACCATTATCACACATGATTAGTTCAAAAATATTTTTTCATTTTAAGATTTCCTGGTTTTAAACGAAATGAACAACGTAATTTGATTATTGTTTAATTTTTACTCTATGTTTAGTGAATTACTGTATTCAACGTGAAGATAAGTATGCTATTAACCAAGATTTATATATATATGTATATTATTCTCTCTAATACTAATATATTCCATGATATACTCGTAATCTCATACAGTAAATACGAGGTATGGTATAAAAATAAAAATAAATTTATATATATATATATTTGCTAATTTTAAAAATTATCTCTACCTCCTATTCAACAATAACACATTAGTTTTATACGTAGGTAAACATGGAATAACTACCTTTATAATAAGACTTGGAGCCGGGTGTATATTATATAAGTAAAATAATATAACACACTATGTGCGTATTTCGTGTGCAATTTCATGTTCAAACACCACGCACCCACACATCGCCCGCGTATAATATATTTTAGGTATATTCCCCGGGTGGTGGCATTTGAATCAGACAAAAAACGTGTTTAAGGACAATTCCGACGGCGGTTTATGTAGGAAATGTCCCTGGCACAAATCGTTTTTGCATGTTGACGAAAACTTGTTTGCTCGGCGTCGTTGTAGTTGCGAACGTTACTAATGGAATAAAATCACGAAAAGTGCGCCCAAGTCCGTTACACACAATATAATATATATATATATATGTGTGTGTGTTGTTTATCCACTGTGTAGATACGACACACCCATAATTCGTTTTCTGACCGGAAACGACAACGCCGGCATTGCATACACGGACCCGCCAAAGAGTCAAATTTGTCGTCGACGTATTATATATATATTTTTATTTTATTTTTTAGAAAATTAATTACAATTATATCATCGAGTTTTTTTCCGTAATGCGTTTGTTAATCCGTGAAAATTAATTATTATTTACAAAATAATTTATCTCTTTGAGGGTTTTCAGAAATATTTTGATAAAGTATATTCGTAGTTATATCCTTATATTTAAATTTATCATCATAAATCATAATACCAATATGAATACCTAACACATATTTTGTTTCCCACTATTTTTTTTTATATATAAATATAATTTGTTTACCAAAGGTTTTACTTTACAATTATTATTATTTTACTATAAACATACACAAGAACTATGGGAATAAAATATTTTTTAATTCTCTTTTAATCAACAATTTTTTTTCAATAATCAATATAAAAAATAAACGTAGCCAACATCAAAGGGTATAATATTGTATACACATCATTAGACAGGAATAATGTTAGGGAAAAATATGTTTAAAAAAATATATATACATAATTTATTTCATGCTTGTTTCATTTCTCGTATCGTTTATATCAACTTGTGTTTTTATTCGTTTTACAATGTTGTAATTAGTGAAGTTAAATGATTACATTTGTATGTACAAATAACAATTCTGGTTATTTTTTTAAATTTAAAACCTGTAGTTTTATTTTAAAACGTCACGAGGTTTTGAAATTATGTTCTTAGTTCTTTCAGCATTATTGTTCTACTGTTTACAGTTTATTTATGAGCTTCCTGAAAGTTTTTGATTGTGTGAATTATAGTGGACTTATTGCCAAACTTTATGGTTTTTGAAAGTATCTGGAGCGTGAGTACTGAATAGCTCCTCTGTTCTAGAGTTAAAAAAGATATAATTCGCAAGACATATGTAGTTCACTTGACAGGTATATCTTAACTGTAATACATCATCAGAAATAAATTACATTTTAGATATTTCTGAATAAATCCTTGATTATTAATCGATATACAATGCATTTATTTGAATACCATCTCGTGAGCAAATTATTTTGACGAGAAATATTTTGTATCAATAAACAATTATTATTATTCTAATTTTAGAATTCTTTTTTTGTGTTTATATTGATATTATTATGATATAAAGTAAACATAATTAAATTATATACACAAACAGCACTATATTAAATTGTATTATATATATATATATATATATATATATATATCGAGCAATATATTATAGATATGTAATATTTATCAAAAATAATTTTTGGACATCTAAATAAATGTTTATGAAATATTCCATTTTGATTATTATAATAAATTAATTTTGTATAAAATTCAAACTAATACCTTTTAAGTTTTTATATGGTTATGTTAATATAAGTCATAAATTTCTGTAGAACCTTTAATATTGTTATGTATTAAAGACAACTTTGTATAACTATACAATTAAATATAAATGTGTACAAATCGAAACTAAAACGGTTATGTTATGAGTTAAAAATATTATTAAATCATAACTAATATATTTATTAGTTAATATATTAATTAGACTCACGTTTTTATATTAAATTATATTGTTTTACTTAAGTTAACAATTATAATTATTGATTTATTTATAATATATTTATAATTAGTCATTAATTAAATATACAATTATAAGTTTCTATTGTAATGTGCACTTTTTGTAATTCGACCAGTGGTTTTTAAAAACAATAAAATGTAAAATAGAATTACCAAAATTTTTTTTCAAAGTATAAAAATGCGGAATAAATTATTAATCATGCTTTAAATAGTGAAAATGTAAAAAAAAAATTCAATATTCAGTAAGTACAAAGAAGTATAAAAAAGAATTACCTACTATTTTTAAATTTAACCCGGAGAAAAAAGTAATAAAAAAAAGTTTTCGTATTCGAGTAATGCTTAGGTACATAATAAGGTACTTAGTCATCATTTGGGTATATACACATTTATATAACAGTATGTACGCGTTTATGGCGTAAAATCTGATAAAACCATTCAACGATAACCACGTGAAGACAATATTACTAATTTTATATATGTGAATCTATAGGTACCTGTACAAATTATTTTATTTTATTTTCATCTTTGATGATTTTCAGTAGTTCATTTTCAGTACGATGATAATAATATGATGTATATTATTATTAAAATATTATTACATTACGTACTACTGTGACTTAAGTTAAGTATTTAGGTACTGATAAAAAAAAAAAGTTGGTTTAATCCGATTTCCCAACCGGACTGCATCAACAAACATGATTTCCCAGGATCGCATAATAATAAATCAACATAATAAAAAAGATTCAAATACTAAGGTAGTTGCGCGCGTATATTCCTTAATATAATATATTGTAATACGAGAGAAATGCGTTTTCACTTCATACCATTGCGTTTGCTTATTCCAGTTTAGAGATACACCATACACTCCTATATAAACATAAACCTACATATTATTACTGACAAGTATATGAATTGGGTTATTTTCGGTAACCACAGAACGACCAACTTAAAGTACGGCATTCAGTGCTGTATAATACGTGCGTGTATATTTTGCTTTGTCTTAAAAATGCATTTTGACAAGTTTTTTTAAATATACATATATTTTGATAACCTGGAAGGTAATCGCAATCGTATTCTACCGTCTTATGCCAAATTTTATTGGCCCAATACTGCTGTGGTGGAGAAGTAATGAGCTTATTAATAATTCACATATCATACGATTGCGTTGACATTTCTAGGGTAGTAATGTCAACATTGGAATCGAACTTCTCTCTAATTTGTCTTAGTTCCTATACGTATAAGGCCGTACCACAGCACAGCGTATACTCGGTACCTGAATTGGAAATTGTCAATGGAAACTTTGGTTGACACAGCTCGACAACTTTGTTTTGAAGTCCACTTCTCAAACGTATATATATATATATATATATATATACAATATACATATATTATACACTGTTTAATAGATGCACCGCCGCTATCGAATTCCTTCCTGTCTTTCTCTTTCTTGCGGTGGGTTCCAAATTTATGTTAAGTTTGCTTGCTTACATATCGCTACCGTATTCGTTCATACATTTCCTATATATAGATAAAATTATTAACTAAACACGATGCGATATTTATCGCAAAACATGCACGGTTTTCGTTGGCAATATTTATTGAAGTACGTTATAGTACGTCATCGTCATAACTATCTTTGCCATGGTTATAATTGTTTTTAAATTTAAACGAAAATTCAGAACGGTCACTATGTTTATTACTTATTATGGACATAAACCCAGACACGCAGAATGCAAAACGGTAGATAATCGAAAAAAATATTTGGGAATAGTTATCGCATAAGATACTCATATAGTATGTACCTCCTATCGGCGTTATGTATGCTATAATTTCTGCAGTATAAGACCGTGTCAACATCACCGTCGTGTAATATAATACACCTATCAATCCGTAACCTTTTGTGTCCTTGACATTTAGTCCGGTTAACTGCGAGTTTTATGTTATCCGACATGCCAGATTGTTATAGTCACTATTATATAACATAATGTACTATATATTGTGTAGGTATAGGTCCCTATGTTGATATAAGTATATTTATATAGGTATACATATATTTAACGGTTATGTGACGGTTGCACGCGTGTACTTTAAATAAATAATGTGAATTTACATTATAGATACTATGTGTTTGTTAACTTTTGAAAATCACAAAATACTATTACGCTCGTTTATATAATTAAATAATTGCGTTTATAGGTATACGTATGTATAACCCGTTGCGCGATGTATTCGAGTGACGTTCACAAAAGTATCTTTACATGTATAAATGTATATACCTATATTGTGTGTATGTTTATGCGTGTGTGTGTGTGTGTGTGTGTATTTTTATACACATACTGGTTACACTTTATTATATTATGCGCATGTCCCAAGAAATTACTTCAATTCGAAAATCAATCTTCAAAGGGTCAGAAAAGTACCTTTTTAAAAGGTTAAAAATTCACTAAGTGCATTATACGTCTCTCTATACCCTACTTTGTTGAACCAATTACACGGCTGTGGCTTGAAAAGAACCCGTTAATATAATTAAACTTGAATGAATAGAAACGACATCGCACTGTTATAATTTAATGAATACTATATATACTACCCAAAACCCGAAACGCTTAAAAGCAATAATTACTGATTACATGTGTTCGCAATTATAAGAAAAAAACTACAGCCGTCATATTTTATATTATTTAAATAGAAATTGTTTATAAGAATGTTACGTTAAGGTCTATTATATAGGTATAATTATTGTACTTCATTATTACGTCGACCGCTAAAAATATAAAATGTTAACCTATTAAATAAATAAATGTTGTTTTCGAAAATGACTTAGTTTTCGTCAGATATACGAGATGGATAATATTTTTATTTTCATCATATTTCCGTTCATCACATTTCATTACTTTTATAATTCCCTTTTTTTATAATTACAATAGTTTTTTTTTCTTAACCTCACTGCCAAGCATCGCAAATCAAATCCGTATTACTTACGCTTCTTTTTTACTACTATCTATATAATATATACAATATACGTATAAAAACGAGAGAAGAAGAAGAAAAGTATTTTTTAAACGCTGTGGGAGACATTTAATTATTAAGAATAATAAACGACTTCAAACGAATGCAAATTCGATACCTATTAAATAGATATAGAAGCTCTCATTTAAATATAAAACATATACACACTCATATATACACTTTCGCGTGCAAAGTCGGTTCCTTATTGGCAGATTAATTCAAAAACTAATAAATCATGTAAATAAATAAATAAAGATCATTAGATTCGCATACAATAAAAATAATAGAGATATAAACATTATTTTGACTATTTTAAGTCGGCCGTAACTCCTAAAAGACGTACATGTCTCACACTGTTTATTATTCTTTTGACCTTTTCATTGTTCGTCGCCGTCACCACAACCTCTGCCACCGTTGCCTGGTGTGTTTGGCATTTGAGTTGACGGATGTTTTTCCTTCGAATGACGCGACGTATCCATTAAACGACGTGTTCGGGGCACACGTACGGTACACTTAAAAATTGCAATAATATTATTGATGGTTATCATCCGGTTGATTTATTTCCGACCGGATAGAGCATGGGCTGTATGGCAAACCGTTTGACGATGCAAATCGCTATTTTATATTATTATTTTTTTTTTTCAAATCAACAATTTTTCTCCTCCATTGACGACGATTGAGGGGGTCTCAACCTATTTTCCACTCGATTGGACCTGTGATCGACCCAAATGGTTTTATGAGAAATGGTATTCACGATTTTTTATCTCGTTTTCGAATCTAGAGCACTGTATACATAATATATACTCGTATTATATTATATATCAAGCAGTTCAGTGGTTTATATAATATTATATTTATGTTTTAACGACTGTAGTGGTTTTTTCGGTGACCGTTAAGTATACAAAATTCGAGCTTATTTGTTTTTTATGCCATTAAATACGAATCTGAAAGGAAAATTTTTGTTATGCACGATGTGGACAGTAAAAATAATAGTAAAAAACTATTACGGTGTTGTCCATGAAATTGCTTTTCGTACGAATTATGATTGCTGAAAACATTAAAAATGAATACAGGAAATTAATCGTTAAGATTGATATCGTGAAACGTGCGTTTTTTTTATCGAAGATAAAATAAAAGATACTAAATATATTTGGTATACAAATATCCACGTTATAATAAGTAGGTAATTCGTTTTTTGGCTTATATTTTTCAAAATCTCTTTTAGTGAACACTTCACCAACTTTGTATAAAACTCTCAATAGGAAGTAGTCACGTAGTAAATGAATGGAACTCAGTCGCAGTCAGTCAATCTGTTATCGAAACTTTAGAATTCTTTGTTATTATCTTTTTTTTTATTATTTCTACGTTTGATAATAATTACAAAATCTTTTCAGCATATTCTGCGAATAGAATATTTAAGTAAGTAGTATATTGAACTTTAAATAGAGCATATAAGTTTCATCTTTCCAAACGTAATAGTTGCATTTCCTTTCAACTCAAACGTTAAAATTCCTAGTGTAAGTGATTAAAAATCTTGAATGGTTTCTTTATAATTGCATTTGAATAACAGCGGTAATATTTTATTAATTTTATTCTTGATTATAAAGCTACTAGACTTTGTTTTAGTATCATCTCTTATTTGCATAATATTTAATTATTAAAATGATTTTTTTTTTTTTACAAATATTGTTTAACGACATTTTTTGATACATTAGTTTATTGTATATCTATTTTTTCTTAATAAATAAATTGGACGACAATGGTTTGATTATAAATTTACTTAAATTATTATTTGCTTTTAAAAAATATAAAGAAAAAAACGTCTTATGTATATATATTTTTTTTAATTTGAAGAACAAACGAACTGTTTTAATAATTATTTTATTTTAAATAGATACAAATATGTTTCTTAATTTATTAGTTAGATCACACAATGAATGAAAAAAAATTTTAGTTTTCAGTCGTCTGAATTTTCTCAAAGTGATTTTCTTTTCTTATTTATTTATTTATTTTTAGTTACATTTATTTATTACTTTTTTACGTTCGGGTAAAATACTCATGCGTTATTTTTTTTTATACAGGTTGACATTGTCAATGGAACTTGTCAATCTGCGAAAATTCATCATTGTTAACTGATTTTTTTCCTTCCATTTACAATCAGTTTTGTATTTACACTCTGTAATTGACACCCAACAGAGACAGGTTATTTCATTGACACTTCATTGGCCAGAATATTTCAATACATTGTTTGATTTATATTATCGAAGTTACCAAATCATCCAAGTATAATTATTATTATTAATAATGAATTAAATCGATTAAAAATGTAATCATCATAAATAATTAACAATGAAGATTTATCGGTTCAAAAGTCAAAATGCTGAATCATATTTTAATGAAACATACAGATGTAATGAGACTTAGTAAATTGGAATATTTAAATTTAAATAATTAAAAGTTGAAGTTAATGTTGAAACTTTTAAAAAACTTTAAAATTAATTCTGAAAATAAAACTACATTAAAATATTTAATTTTCCACAACTAACATATATTAAAATAAATTATAACGTATTTTATAAAATTATAAATACCAAAATATTTTTCGGAGTATTTATATCAATAAAAATTTAATTTCGAACAAGTATTATACTGGTTGTTTATTAGTTAATTGTTTAAAATTAAAACAATAATAAAGGTTGACTTATTTAACACTTCATTGTTTAATTTGTCAAATATTATACTATTTAATTTTTCTAACATTATATATTTGCTTTAAATTAAATTTATGAGTGCTATAAAAATATTAAAAAAAAACGCTGGTTCAGGATATGGAATTAAAAACGTACGTTTTGAATTCAAAACAATATAAATTAAAAATAATAAAAATGTGTAAAATATTTATTTTATTTTTCAAAATTTTTATTTTTATTTACAATGATATTATAAAAATAAAATTTTCAAATAAGTTATAATATAAAAAGTATTATACCTAATACATTATAGTTATATTATATATGCAGTAGAACTACAACACAATTTATAATATTTTTTTTAATTCGATATTTTTTCCTACAATTTTGTTCGATTTTCAGAGTATATTTTATTTTTAAAACAGAATAATGATGAAATAGCATTTGATAAGAAAACATTTTTATTTTGATTACGAAGAGCTATATTCATCGTAAACAATTAGAAAATATCTATTCAAAATATATAGATATATTGAATAAACATAGGGCATTTCAAATGGAACGCCATATTTTTTCGAGTCATTGAAATTTTCGATTTGTATAGGTTCGAGCCATAGAATTGCTACCATGCTTATTGTATTATAACGTTGTCAATATAAGTAGTCGAACGGATTCTTTTGGAAATAACACATAGTTGTAGAGAGGGTTCAAGATCAATATATATATATATATATATATAATATTATATACGTGCGTGTACAAATATATGTTATACAAATGTATCATTTAGTGAACGATTGTAGCAGTTGTAAAAGTTAGTGTAATGACGGCGCACGACGGTGGTGGCGCGAGGCGTTGGCGTTGGCGCGGATGGTGGTTCAAAGTCGAGGAGAAAATAATATATCACATCGGTCATTAAAGACATGCATTATTCAATAAATAATACGCTATCGCTAGTATATTTCGCCGCCGTGGCCTTTAGCGTTCGATGATAAACGAGTGACGTCCAAGCCGCTCGTGCGGAATTCCGTTTTTAATTGGAACGTCCGTCGGTTATTGTCGGCCTGCACGCCAGGCCCGCCACCCCACACCCCACATACGCACATACATTATATATGTATTATATATAAAATACACTATATGGATAACTCGCGTACAGCCCGCACGCCCCCGACGATACTGTGCAGTAAAAGGGCGGCGCACGCTCGGCCGGAAAATCACGCACGCGAAACGCTTATAGGGTATCGCGCGTGAACGTTGTAATGACATAGCTGATATTCGACGTGTACACATCGACCGCGGACACGCGCACGCTCTCCGAATAGTAGTCATGGTTTACATTAATACGTCCCGAAATATACCTATATTCTACTATGCACGTCTGTTATTATGTGTGTATTACAGTTGTACGCAGAGTACCGTGTTTAAGCGTCGCCCGGTGACCGCGAATACCGTGCAATATATTCCACCGGATGTTACCTGCACCTTTTTCACTAATGATGCAATAACCACGATAGTATTACTTTCACGTCAGTTGCATCGTTTATTGTACAATAATGAAAAGAAAATTATCAATACATATCATTTTACTGCATTGTATACGTGTATATCATTTATTTTAATATAATAAAGTAAACAACAATATGCACTACTTCTTTTATCTTCTTAAAGGGCGATTCAGCGTTTTTCCAAGTCTTACTTTTCACTTATGATGTTTTAAACTATAAAGCGGGAAATTCGCCCAAGATTAATTCTATTAAAATTTGAACTATTATTCACATCTACCGTCTCGAACTTGAACAAAACTCGTAAATTAATTTAATATTATTTTATGAAGTTATTTATTCGAATAGCTAATCGATCAGAATTGATTATAGTTCGGCGTTTACGTGAATTTTGCCCTGCGTATCCATTTGAAATTTAACTATTTGTTTTTTTCCCCTTTCGAATATTAATATGCTGAAATTGTGTATTTAAAGAGTAATCAATATTATATTTTAATTCTCTATGCGTATATTAACTTTTTGTAAAGTATTGTTTTATCGATCGGGAGAGACACTCTGTATACAAACGCTGATATTATGTCAGGCGTGTCGTTTACCAAACGGACTCGCGCACGTTTCCGCCCGGTAGTACGGCGTTTAACCCACACGTCAAATGTTCGCATACATAATATAAATATTTGGTCGGTTACTGTATACACACACACACACACACACATACATATATATTATGTCTAGTTGTCCATTCCTGCTATATTCTACACCCAAACATCGTCCCCGTGGGTCGATGGACGTGTAGATGATTTTACAACAATAATAATATTGTGAACGCTGCGGAAGTATATTATATAGATTCGTGTGCTCTGCACTCCCTTCTAACCGATGAACATTTTCCCTACCCTATGCAGGGATGCGCGATTCTTGACACGTCCATGTACACCGTCGATAATAAATGTTTTTGGTCCTTTATGTATATGCGTATATATGGACTATAGATACACACCACCTAATGACGTCGGTATCGTACGCACGAGACTGAAATATTATTATTTTATATAAAACCCGATCGCACTGAAATTATGCGATATAGGTACTCATGCGTTTATACGATGGTTTCAATCTTATTTTTGCAACGACTGTATATTATTATTAAAAACTTATACTATAAGTTCGCTCGACTGCGAGGTCGAAAACGAACTATATATTATTACACGGAGATCCGAAAATGAACGGACTTAATTAATACAACGACATAATTTGTATAACCGGATCGGACGTACCGCAATGATGATTAGCTCGTTACCAAACTCATACTCAGTTTCATCGCAGCAAAATAAAATCACCCAGTAATAGATTGTGACGGGTCGTTTTATACGAAAACCGCTGGGACGAGTTAAGCCCGCGCTAGAGGTTTAAAAGTTGGTTTTCCGAAGCCCCCGCTCTTGTGCGTATACGTATAGTTTTATACGCGTGACGGACGAGCTGATTATCTACTTCCGGTTAGAGGCGGCGGTGTTATGTAGGCGGATCAAACCGTCAGATAAAAGCAGTGCAACGTCGTGTCTGTATTCAGTATGTTATTTTATAGGCTGCATACATGACGCAGAGTTAAGAGAGGATGGTGGTGGGAAGTAAAATACAACTCGGAGTGTCAGAGATCTATCTATCTATCCGGCTGTCTATAGTTAGACTCGGTGTGTTATGTATACGTATGAAATACAGTAATTGCAGCTTCCACAGATACGTGTATGGCGTGCGGAGAAGTGTATTTCCGTCTGTCGATTCCGGTGTCGGTGGTAGCTGCCGCGAGCAATTACACCAGTGCTAGCTCGGGTTTCGTTTAAAAGCATTATATCGGCAAATAGTCACGTATTGGGACGGACATTTCAGTCTGGATACATCATATATGTATTAAAAAAAATGTGCGGCGGGTGTAAAGTACCTATATATGAGATGAGATAAATTGAAAGATCCCCATGAACGGCTGCAGTGAGGAGAGAATCGTGTAGTGGGGATGAAAGAGGACCGGTGGTACACCCGTCGACCAGACGCGGTGGCAGACGTGTAGGGGTCGACGAGAGGGTGTGCGTACGGAGAGTGCGGCCGTGCGGCTATAGTTATTTGTCCGCAGAGCGTCTGCAGTGCGGCGGAGGTTTGACATAACTCTTGGCGTGTGCCACGCCGCATTACGTATCACAAAAAAAAAATGTATCGGTTCGGCCCCATTGAAATGGGATGGGAACCACCAGCGCGGCTACGGGCGAGGGGACAATACAAATTGTCCTCTAAAATATCGCTGTATAAAAAATCGGTGCCTGTACAATATCGATAATTAATGTCCAACGATTTATTCATTTCTCTATGTTAATATACGTGCTCGTACTTGTATGTGTGTTTGTGTATGTGCGTGTGTATTTGTGACTGAAAAAACGTAATTTTTTCATATTATATAACTTAATATTCTCGTTTTTATAATAATGTACCGTGACGTTGTATTGACGGCTCTACTCTACAACAACGTCAAAAAAACCGAACGTCGTATATTAATATTATGTTATGTGTAGTAAATTTATTTTTTAGTAACAAGAAAAACACATGTGTACATATTATGTGATCTGAATTTACTGTGGAAATTAAAAAAAAAACTAGATTTCTCATACGTGACAATATCATAAAATATTAAATTACAATTTGTCTGTTTTTGTTTGATTTTGTTATTTAAAAAAAGCAAATTAGTTGCAAATATATTTAAAAGTATATAATTTAATTATGTTGCCTACACTTATAGTTGTATAGATAATATAGTCCAGTTTACGAATAAAGTCAATACATTTGAGTAACCTAATATATTTTGTTGCTCAAATTACTGCAAATATTTTGGACTACATTATCGTATGTGTTTATGATTGATGAAGTTAACTTTTAATATTAAATACAATTTCAAGTATATAAATTTTGGTTTACATACAGCAATATAAAATATGTAATAACGATAATTTAGTTTAGTTTGATAAAAAAATAAAAGAAAAATTTGTGAAATCATCGGTAAAGAAGCGTAAACTTATTATTTAAGATGGAAGGAAAATAATACAGCAACTCAAAAGTGAATATTTTGTGCTTGGTTAAGCGTTAGAAAACCTTCTTAAGCTATTGACATTAACTTGTGCCACACTCTATAAACAACAAACTTACTTAACGGAGTTAACCATTTTACTGTATTCCGCAAACTTCTTACAACGAAAACACGACCGTTTTTTTTTTTCAATACATATACTGTTGTATAACACATTTGTATAATATTATGTATTCAAAGGTTTATTATCTTATACTTGAGAACAGGAAAAAGCTTTTATTCAATTTTTAATATCATTTAAAATATACTACTTAATTATATAAAATAACGGTTCTGTTTTTATCATTTAATCCAAAAAACACCAAGTTTTTGATAAACCTGTGTCCAACATCTGCATTTGATGAATATTAGTTTTTTCGTTGCATTGTTGGTACAAATATTTTAATAAAATCGTACGCTCTCAGCTTCCACATATAAAAACTGCTAGTCGTTTCAAATTGGTTTATTCTGAAATTGGTCTCTAGAGTATACATATTTAAAAACTTAAACTTTCTATAACCTAAAATCTCTGTGCAAACGTATATATTATTTTAAATATAGCTTAGAAAGCGGCTATTAAAATGATCTGTGCTTAAAACTTTCCATACAAATATAAACCTGGGATTTTTGTACATTAGTATGTATAAATATATCATACACTTTGTATAATAAAAATTGTATTACCAACTGCTGGAAAAAATTAATTTACAGTAAAAAAAAATTTGAAAACACATAGTGTAAAAAACAAACCAATTATAACTGTATAAAAATAATAAAATGTGTGTCTTATTGTGTCAATGCAATGAAAATATTTAAAAAAAAATCCTTTACATTTTTTTTTAACAATTTGATAAAAAAAAATAACACATACTTTTTATTTCATCTTACAAATTCTCAACTATTTTATAACAATATAATTTTTCCGCCAGTGTTAGTTCATTGATTTGGGTAAAACCAGATGTAAATTTGTGGTTTAGTAGATACCTACTGCGAATTTTCTTAATTTCGTTATAACCTTATAAGCGATTGAATTGATCTATTTATTTTTGCAGTACGTATCCGCTGTTGCTATTTTTCGGTTCTTTCGACCGAGTTCTGTAGACAAGCAACAAATGGATAACACTATCCTGAAAGCCTATTTTGTTGGCTTATAAAAAAACATTAGAAATAATTGTCATGTAACTTTTAAAAAAAGTCACTTCGTTCCAAAACTTAAATCAAAGTTCCGAATCTAACTTTTTTCCTATATCACGCAAAAAATCGTTCTACTTTATATTCTTTATATTATTATGTATACAGTTAAACGAAATTGTCAGAGGATACATTCCAAATTCGAATTACAGTCTCATTTGTACGACGTTTCCCTACCTTTTTTTACATATACGTAGCAGGTATCGGACAACGATCAGGTGAGTCAAGCGGGATTAACATACTATCGAATAAACTAAAAAACGACGCGCTTATTTCCGTTTTCCTGCGATTTACCCTCTCAAAGAAAACAGTATTCGACGATCAAGTTCAAAATTTACCCGCGTCTGTGATGTCTTAAGAGTCCTCGATATCCCTATCGAAAATGGCGTCTACGTGACGACTTCTTTATCCCTCACGCCGTCACTGATGGCTGGTAGAGAAGTTGTATCGATTTTTTAAAACCATCGTACCTATATAATATATGCTAATAAAGGTGTAGCTAGTAATATTTTAATGTTATTGTTTTGGCATGCCACCACCACCATCTTATCTCACGTAAAAAACTTATTATTTTGCATGCTAAATCATGTGAATGGATCGCTACGCCGACGATTTAATCGGATGATAAACGTCAAACGATTATAACATTATATGCATAGACTTCCAGCAAAAACATTTTATTCCGCCGAGAGATTGCACACGTATCCATTTCATAATAACAACGATTCGCACGTGTAGGTAAGATAATTAATATCATAATAAAATTAATAATACGTTGTGCGGTAGCCGCGGTAAATGTCATGTAAGACCCATAAATATTTGTCAAAGACGTTATATTGTGCATTTGTGTTTAACATTAAACCGTATAGTGCTTAACATTTAAAAGTCGGCGGGTCGTATGATGGGTATATACATAAAACATATTATGGAGATATAATAGTCGTAATAATAAAGTACTGGCTATAAATACTCATACAATGAGTAACGAACTCTGCATGTTTTGCAAATTTCGACTTCCAAAACGGGATATCATATAATTGGTACACAAATATAGATGGGAGGTACTACACTCGTCTTGATCTATAAAAGCTATTCATAGCTTAATATAGAATGTTTATAAAATAAATATATGGATTTCCATATCTCTCGAGGTCGCTAGATCGTTTTTTTTGATAATTATTGCTGGCAACACTTGCCGCGTTTAAAATAATTTGCAGTGTGTGCATGTTAATTCATAAGTGCACCGATGCAGATGCATCTATGCGCGTGCCTGATTGGCCTAGCACGCGGACTCGATGTATCAGACTGCGATAACGAAACCGCTCGAATGGAAAAAAGAAAGAAAAACACCACTGTTTCCTTAGCAACGTGTAGTATACGCGCTCGAGCCAAGTAAAAGAATATTATACACTGACTTTGGTTTTCGTACAACAGTTCGAATCGACCTACGGACCTCATCATAACATCTAAAATAAAAAACACGTTCTACGAAAGAATTACAACTAGAATTGCAGTCAGTATCGGTTTTCCGGGATCTTGAGTTCCGATTAAAATCCAGATAGGAAACAACATACAACTCTGCCATGAGGTGAGCCAAATATAATACACCTAATACTATTTTATTATAATATGTATCTTTCTGTATGCTACACATATATTTTTTTACTCTCCTATAACTACAGTTATTTTCGTCAGCATTTATGACAAATCTCCAAATTAATGGTCTTTTTTATCATTATTATTATTATTATTATTATTATTTTTTTTCATCGTGATAACCTTACGGGAGCTTATTTAGAGACATTGCATTTTTAACACCTCTTCCCTGTTCACGACATGATTATTTGACGGTAAGCCGATTTGGTAATAAGTAAACGACAAACAATTTATTCGCCCGCGTAAGTACGCGCGTAAATATGTCACTACAAAATATTACGTTACAGTAGAGTTAAGTGAATAATGTTGGTCACGCGGGTTATGGGATAAAATTATGAAACTATAGCCAGTTTGACGGTTAGGTCGCGCGTATTAGAAGATTTATCATATATTTTTCACACTTTGGTTAAGAAAAACTTTTAGTTTTTTTTTTTTAATTTGGTGCTAACAACTTTTATTTCTAATGTATAATCATATAATATAAGGTTAATACTAGTTATATAATTTATTATTAGGTACCTAATTTTGTTTTAAAAATAATGATTCAGCTAAGATTTTTATAAATATAGTACTTATCTAATTTACAATTTTAATCTAAATAAATGATTTAAGTATTTCATACATAATTCCACATTTTATGATATACATTTTTTTAAATTAGTTACATACTGGTTGGAATATTATTAACAAAATGTGAATTAATGACAAATTAAAATCAAATGTCTATTAAAAGGCATACCGCATTATAATGTTATTATACTATATAATATATGCATATAATATTATAGGTACATATTATTACAGTATACACGCATGTTTCATTTTAATTTACGAGAAATTGTATAAATAAAAAGTTTAATATACTATTAAAAATAAATATACATGCATTTTATTTCAGAAAATAAACTAAAATTGTTTTGATTTAAAACGTCATATTGTAGTTATTAGATGCAATAACATAAATAAATGTAAATTGTGTACTTCACATAATATCGTGTATGGTCTAATCCAAAGATGTACATTAAAATGTACAATGACGTAATTGAATTTAAAAAAATAAAATATTAGAAACTGCAATCTGAGCTATTTATTATATCTAAGAAAAAAAAAATACATTTATGTTGCCGGCATTGTTTTCGAGAATAAACGATCCAAAGTTTTCCTTGTCGTTTTTTTTATTTTCATTGAATTTTAAACTTTATAATCGATTTGAGAATAAAAAAATGGATTATCAACAATAACGGAAATTAAATTTTTGAATATTTAAAGATAAACAACTAAAATAATAAACCTCAATATAGAGCAGACGGAAAAACATCAAAAAATACTATATGAATTTATAAATGTAATATAATTTTTATTCGACGACGTTGTATTACAATACCTGCCATATGTATAGTTACCGTATAATAGGCTTCGGCTTTAGCAAAGTCATATTGTTATAATTGCTCACGAAAGTTCTAATCGTAAATTACATCGCATATTGTTTTCCAAGTTATTATAATTATTACAAATATAATATTATAATATATAGGTACGTAGGTACTAGGTATAATACAATAATATTTTAATTTACGATTATAAATCTTTCAATGAAGTATCAAGTCTTATCGATCTGTTATTCCTCTGCTTTATATTATTTTATCAACTAAGCTTATTTTTCAAATTGTAACAAATTGATAAATAATAAATTATGTTATGTATATATATATATTTATGTATAATATTTACAAGTATATACATTCTAACATTATGTAGTTAAAGGATATATTATGTGCATGTATATTTATATAATATAATATTTTTCAAACATCTTGTGTTGTTAGCGTACATTAAAGCGCTGGCTATATGTCAAATAGTTGAGACTTGTGGATAGGTATACATCACTGTCTCGTGCACGTAGTATACTTGTTATACCTCTTCAAAGGATAGGCTCGATAAGAGGAGATATCATGACCGGTCAGGTGCTGCGATGTGGAAATTAATTACGTGCTACGAGTGCGTTTTATTAAGCTGACTTTGGTATCAACATAAAAATTTTCAAGCGAGTACGAGATAAAACACGGTCCGCCGTCGCATATCCTTTTATGAGATACGCTCGCTTTACCTGTGCCCTCATTTGCCGGACCATCAGTGCGCAGTAGCACCATTCCTGTGTATTAACCCTACATCGCACTACGTCACAGTACAGCTTTCAGTATATCGTTTCGTATAATAATCTAGAAAAGCGAAAAATAGTTTAAATGTGTATACTCATATATTATACGCTAAGATGAGGGGTTTTTATTTTGCTCTTGGTTAACACAAAGAGTTTTGTAGCGCAAATTTCATCCTTACAGCAGCTCCCCACACCTTATTGCGGACATGAAAACTTAATATCATATCATATAATCAGAAACTCCTTTAACGCGATTTCCGCGACAAATATGGCGCAATTTAGGTAGCAAGATGACATTATCGGATCACACTCGAATTTATATATTATATTCGTAATGATAGACATAAAAATTGTAATATACATAATAATAATATCATCGCTGTAAAATTATAATGTATGTTTATAAATATTCGCGTGATACCCTTGCGGCGGAGTTGGGAGGTTTTCGACTGCGCGTCAGCACGTTTCGCTGATAAACAATATTTTGTAGCCGGTCTGTAGACGTTTTCGGAATTTTTTAATATAACCTTTAGTGACCGCCCACAGGTTTTCTCCGTCTCTACGGGTTTTATTTTTATTTTCATTCTCTTCTTTCATTAATTCCAATGTATATTTGTCCCTTCTAGCTATCCTTTGTAAACTATTTTCATGTAGACGCTATATAAAATATTGATAAATAGTCGCGACCCGAATTTGTAGAACTGCCGCCATTGTGTTTGTGTTCAGAACTAATCTATATTATGTTGTGTGTTCGGGCGAGCGGCAACGAAAGTTTGTGAAAAACACGATAAAATATTACGCTTTTGTACACTTGTATACGAAAATAAGTTTTTCGGGTTTTTTTTCTTTCACATTCGAAAAGTAATGTTGTTAAGCTTGTACACTTGTATTTCATGAAAAGCAATAATTTAAATAAATTCTCATCTGGAATGTGATTTTGCACCCACCTTCCACACTCCAATTACACCCAATTTCCACTGGATAAGGAATATTTTATTCCTTATACTATTTATACATCAGGTATTAGTTAACTTTTGATTGTAATAATATACCTAAAGATGTATGGAACATCCATTAAAAAAAAAAAAAAAGTAAATAAATGAAGGTCATTATCCCTTTATAGTATATACATTATACCAATACCCCGGGAAAGGTTTATCGTGATAAATTCTATGTGTGTTTACGATTATGGAATAGTAACAACTTTTATCAGGATACCATTACATGGTTTTTTTATTACACATTTTTCTTTTTCTCAACCATTACATAATGATGACTGCTGACTATGTATTTCTTGAACTTTTAGGTTACTTTAAAAATACATGAATGCATATATTATACAATATAGAAACATATAAACATGTATGTACCTATATATTTTATATAAACGTATGAATTTAAATGTCTCCTTATAAAATCATACTGAAATGTATTGATTGGTTTTACTTTCATTCTAAAAATATTTTGCAACTATAATTGTAGTTTACTATTCCGATGCATAGTCACAACTTCTAAGCACTATAATATTATGTACATTTGTGTTTATAGTTTTCCGAATATATTATTTTTTATTTTATTTTGTCTATACGTTTATTAAGTGTTTTGTTTCAGTATTTTTTATTTAATATAAATACTTAGTAATAAGTAATAAGTAATACAATAATTAAATTGTTACGCCATTAAACTGATTTTTTTTTTTTTTTAATTGAGTTTATTATTATGTATTACAGTTCATACTATATAATATCATGACATTTTTGACATTTTTCCAATTACGGTATAAAAATAAACAATTCTTATTTTTATAATTATTATACAAGATACAAACGAATATTATAATAATGTGCGTGCAGCTAGTAAATACGATAAAATATGTATGGTTAAATTTGAACCACACTTTTTAAATTGTGTACGTCACCTCTTGGTATATACATTTGTAATGATCGAAAAGACTCGAAATTGCCGGGGACGGTTATATGTCAAATCAATTGCCTATTTTATTATAAATTAGTAATATTACCTCTCCGATCCTTGTAGCGACTTGCCTGTTGAAACCGCGGTTAGTGTTTGAGGTGTAAGATGAGGTGACCGATTTGTATTATAAAATAATTAAACTTTTTTCTCTGGTTTACTACTTTTAATTTTATTTAATTTTTTAACAAACATTTACATACGTATTTTAAATTATTATTCAAACGTTTACAACTAACTATGTCTTACTGCATAGAGGATCGCGTAGTCTTTAACACTAGCCTTTGGCCGTCGGTACAAAAAGACAATAATAACGCGTCTAGAGCCATGACTGAAAATTGGGCTCCTTATATCCTTATACCTTGTGTCTTGTGAGTATGTGTATGTGTATTTGTGTGTGTGTGTGTTTATTCATTATTTATAACTTATTCTTATCCTAAATGGCTAACAATTATTATAATTATTTTAATAATACATACAATTTAAAATAGATATGATTGCTTAGACGCACATAATTACACATTGAATTTCTTCCTAGGATTTCGCATAAAATCATTAATAAAATATGTACTTCTAAACGCTTTATCATATATTAATAACAGCCATATTAACGCATATATTTTCTTTAGAGATCAATAACTTTGCAGATATGACATCATCCGAATCTGTATAATTAAGAACAATACAATACTCATTTTATATATTTTATATTGTTTTTCCAATTTTATTAACATAAATGGTTTTTTATTTATTTTTTTTTTTTGTAATGAACGTTTTTACAACCAGGTCATTAGCCAACATTTTTATCAACTATATACCTACTTAACTAATTAGAAATTGTGGTAATATTTCAATAAATATATACATATTTTTTCATATTTAATTACATTTTACATCTAAATATTATATTTGTATAATGTATATAGATACCGATGGTTTTGAAAAAGCTATGTATATTGAGTTGAGTGTTTTTTCGATCTTTAGATTTTTATTTCATCTGTAATATTACTTCATGTAATTCAAAAAAGTAAGACTGTGGGTTTGAGTGTGAGGATTTTATCACATGAGCTGTCGTAGCCTATTATTAGACATATTTGATTAAGTATACTATGTGGGTGAAGTTGGTGTGACCAATTTTTGCGATAACTGTCTGTGAAAAATAATTACGAAGTAGAGTAAGGGTTGAGTATCAAATAAACCAGATAATTCTGTATTATAATATATACATAGTATATTTTATTTATTTCAATTGTTATTGGTTTATAGTTTTTCCAAATTGCTTGACATAATATCTTGGCAGTGCACATTCTTATTATTTTAAGAGGAACGTTGTACCTTCAAGTGTTTTGTCTCCCTCTAACTCTCCCATAAAATCCTTAATATATAAATATAAATACATTTTCAGCTGTTTTCAATTGGTTGTTGTTAGCTTCAATGTTAGAATGAATTGGCCTATTAAAATATGTCATAGTAAGCAACATCTGCATGGTATAGTTGCTTTATATGATATTTTAGTTTTTTTAAGTAAATTATGAGCATGTTTTTTAAATATTAACACATGCAAGTAATACGTAATATTAATTATATCTTGGTAAAGAAATGTGGTTATAGTCGTGAACGTAAGTGCAAAGATTATTTCATTAGCTAATAATACAGATTTTGCATTGCGTGTAGTAATTGGACCTAAAGAAATTCAATCGTTTTAATAATAAGCATAATTTATTCATTATGTTTAAAATAACACATAATGTTGCAAAATAAAAACAATTTGGTGTATGTAAATTTTACGATATGAAAAATATTATTGTATTATTAGCAATTACTTACTATATATTTATATTTTTAAAACTTCTTAAAATCTGTTTGAGACAAAAAAAAATTTAATGTTATAAATGGTTCTAAAAATATTATTATTTATGTTTAAGTTTTGAGTAAATTTCATCTGGTGCTTTTTTTTCTTTTATAAACTGTGGTACTACATCAACATTGTAATAATAAACAATTTATACTCTTGTATAGTGACATTATTTTTAATATAAACATCTTATGGTAATAGGACATTTATAAATTCGTTGATATATTTTATTAGTATTATATAAAATTATTTTGAGGTTGTATTAAAAAGAAAAATAATGCATAAATATTCTTGCTTTTAAACAAGTATTTTATATAATATTTTACTGTGAGAAAGCTCGGGATTAATTCAGCAGCTCTAGGTAATCTGGTAGATGTATACGTTGCACATTTTATCAATACAAGTATTGTAATGGAGTGTTAACATTTCTAATTTTTTTCCTATACTACTTCGTCAAATTATATACTCCATTATTACGTTTATACAACTAAAAGAAATATATTAAAATAAACCTTTTATTATTTATTTAATAAAGTACTACGTAGAATAGAATAATGATATTGTTGATAAAGAATTGGTCACGGGCGTTAATTATTTTTTATTTTTTTGGATATGGTATTATATTTTTTAATCAAAAAATTCGTAATAAACTTTAAACATAATAGAATATGAATATCTCTATGCTGAACGCACTGCAAAATAATAATTAAAATAAACAATTTTCTTTATCAAGATTGTGTTGCCTGTTTGAATATATATTCCCGTCAAAGCTGTATAAACAGCTTTATGTGTTTATAGGAATCTATTAGTTTATAGAAATAATTATACCTAACCTTCAAAAGCTATAATATTAATTTATTTATAATAACACACCACCGAAGACACGATTGTAATAAACAACAATTTCATAAAACGGCCGTCAATGTTAGTTCTTTTTAATTTATCCAGTGGATCGTTTAAACACATATTTTCGTCTGCAAAAATAATCAAACATAAAATATACACGCACTTTTTTAATTTTAAAACCTTTTCACCACAGCTAATACAAACATTCAATTTGTTTAAAGGTACCTTTTTTCAAATGACGTACTTTAAATTGTGTACCTGGAATATTGTTAATTAATATTAACAGGCCAATGAATAATAATAATAATAATAATAATATTGTTTTTATATTCTTGTAAGTTAAATTGGTAGCATAATATATTAATGGCGTTGTAACAAAATTGTAACAAACCATCGAAAAAAAATGTACAAAACAAAATCACATGAAAGTTATGTATATAAATTACAATAAATGTATTATAGCTCAATATAATATATAATATACATAATAAATTATAGCCATTGACGATTATTTTAATAGTCGTACATGCGAGCACAGTTTAAACTAAAAACCATAAATCAACTAAATACATACATCAATATATTACAACAGACTACGTTGCGGGTATAATAATATATTTCCAAATAATAATATAATAGTCTCAAAAACGACATAGTTTTCCTGTAGCAGTCACTAATGTCACCGTTATTACAATAATAAAGACGATATATACGAAATATACTTGTATATAAATATGGTGCAACAATCCGAACATTGTACTATCGGTAGTAGCCCAAATATTATTATATACGGTGCGATACGATTGGGGTAAGTTCGGGATATCAGGGTGTTAAATTGTTACAATAATATTATGTAATAAATAATATTTCATAATAATTTGTCTCACCGAACACGTGTTATAAGCCGTTATTCATCCAGTCGTCTGAATACTGTTTACGATCGCAAAGTTATTAAGTGTATAATGTCGTTATTTTTTAAATCGCTATTAAAAAATACGTTCAAAGTGAACTACACTTCACATGATAAATAAATGATCAAATGTAATACGTAGTTACACACTGTCGTATTGTTAACATGCTCTTTCACATTAAACGTACCTTCATCACAAGTAATCAAATCATTGGCGCCAAAGTTCTTTTGAAAAATATAAAAAGCAACGTGGCCTTGGCCTGACCTCGATTTAAACTGTACACACACATTATAGTAATATAAGGGTTCGGCGCCACCCACTGAACATCACTCCTATTATTAAGTATATAATGTATAGTGCAGTGCTATAAAATATTATACTGCTTAATACGGAATGATCCATTTAACGTAAGACACTAATTTTTAGAAGGTACTTACATTTTAGAAAATATTAATTTCAACTAATTTTAAGTCGTTAAAAAACAACATTTCTAAAAAAATATTATGTTTTCTACTATTTTTGAGGTTCTTTTATTCTTATTTCTTTCTAATGACAACATACATTTTTAACTTCATATTATGAAACAGAATTTCATTCGGAATATTTCTGTCCATAAAAGTCAAATTTCAGAATAAGTATGATATTAATTATAAGTATTTCAGGTATAGATCAAAACTTTGATTACTTATAAATCATAAACTAAAATATCATATTTTTAAAGGAAGTACTTACTCAAAAAATATTCTTTTTTAGAATAAAATATAAAAAATGCATTTTTTCATTAATAATAGAAAAAAAGTTGTTTTTGAATAGCGTTAACAGTTTCTGAAATAATGAATGTCTCACGTTGAAGAGATCACTCGATATACAACTGTGTTCCGTGTGGTAAAGGTGAGGTATTTGTGCGCTGACTCTCAAAAAGTGCAATAATCGTATGTGATTAAAAAAAAAAAAAATGAAACTGTGAAAACGCTGCTATTTCGTGGTTATTTGTGACTGCATTATGCCAAAACGAAAATACACATAAAATAATAAAAAATATCGTGCGGATTTGCCAGTACTGACACAAACGGCGTGGCGTTTCGATCGCGTCGAATCACCACCCCCCCAATGTCGGTGAAATGATATTTTTCATCCGACGCGCCGCCGCAGCCGTGGTTTCTATCTTATGGAACAAAATGTATGTATACATATATATTGGATGACAACGACACCCGGGTATATAGAACGTCTCGGGGAAAATATATGGCAGCCCCGATAAGGATTTGACATCTGCCGATGTTTGTCCGGATGAAATAAGACGCATTTCCCCGGACGGGATTGTCCGCCGTAGACTACTTGCGAGGCATTCCACTTCGAAAATTTTCTTCTGCTAAACAGCATGTATACGGGCGAAACCTTTAGGTCAACTCCAAACAATAAAGTTTTCGCATCGAGCGTGTGTGTTCGTATATTTTATCAAATGCGTTTTGTAGGTATCTTTTTTCCGGCCCGCCGCCCGTCAAGTCTGTTTCTGCCGCAACGGTGGTCAAATGAACTTTATCGGGAAAAGCTTTTTGACGTCCACGCCTTTCGAATTCAAATCTCTCGATTTTTTCGCATGCGGGTCTTTTGCAGCAGCTCACATACAGACTACATCAACCAGTCCTATCCTATCCTAGCCTATCCTATCTTTTCTATTTTTCCATAGGTCTGAACAGATGCGGTCAAGTTGGTTTCGTTGTTGCGATCATCTCCTCAGATCTTTAAATCGTATTAAAACGAAAGAAAAAATATCTCCTAACTTACGTAGGACACATTATAAAATATATTTCTACGAAACACCTTTAAAATTTAATTTACCTTTGATTAGATTCAAAACGCACAGGATTACCATCAATGGTCGTTGAATAATAATATAATAGTAAATACACTTCTTGTTGTGTTTATCATAGTTAAGGTTTTTTATTCATTCTGAAACTTATCATAACTAAAATTTAATGTTGTCACTACGTAATAATATGATATTATGTACATTATTCTTTCTTCCGCGTCGGTCTTTAAGACTCAAATTTTACGGGTTCAACTTATTTCCACGACACCTAGACACCTATACATAGTATTATGTGACTTGAGCGTATTTCACCAGTATTGGACTTGTACGTTTACGTGTACATTTTCAAATATATTTCTAGATACATTGACTGAACGCAAATTATATGAACTAACAATATATATATATACCTCGACGAAACCCCGCACGCCCGCTTATAATCCAAAGGGATAACAGTTATTATTGTGTTATAATACTTAAATAGACGGGAAACGGCAGTGAACGCAAAGCTACTAATACAACGATGGCTACTATTAAAGCGTATATGGTGTAAATGTGTGTGTTGCCGACGGACCCTTTTGAACGTTATCCAACTTATCGATTTGGCTTAATGGACGACGAGCCGAAACCATTTACCGACAACTAACTGTGCCGTACACGCACACACTCGGCACACTCCACGAGCATATTAACGTTATAATACTACGTGTACACATATACATATTGTGGTATGTACAGGTATATAACATATAGACATACATATATATATATATATACATATTATGTATTTAGTACCTACGCTGACGCCAATAACTCTGGTCTGGTGAATACAATTATTATTACAATACTATATTAGCGATAATAGTTCTGGAGTATGGGTCATACCTATAGTTTAAGTACGTAAATATAATAT
Organism: Rhopalosiphum maidis; assembly: GCF_003676215.2. Classification (NCBI taxonomy): domain Eukaryota; kingdom Metazoa; phylum Arthropoda; class Insecta; order Hemiptera; family Aphididae; genus Rhopalosiphum; species Rhopalosiphum maidis. The sequence continues at coordinate 63,982,627 of NC_040878.1, read as the reverse complement.
ATATATATAGTTTATTACTGCAACTTGATATATATATACATTGTATATATTCGTTTGGTTTTCAATTAAATCTAAATTTTAGGGAACGCAATTAAACGTCATTATAAGTTTAGTTGACAATATAACATTTGTAGAGTTTTGCTGGATCAGAGTGTACTCCGAAGTCCCGGTTATTCAAATTCGGATATTGCAACAAAAGCCAGCTAATAGTGAAATGGGGGAAATTAGAGACCCCCCTTCATACGTAAATAGCCCTCAGACGTCTTTCAGTTAAATGTTGTTAAGTATTACTAAGTCATGGTTACAATTATTGATGTGTTCATTGATATTCACTGTATTCATTCAAAACTAATACCTTCAAAAACCATTTATATTATTTGTTCTTGTAAAATTTTAAAATATTCACAAAAATATTGTGTATTTTTCACAATTCTTGTACTTTCCCTTTATAGGGGTCACCATCCAAAAAATCAAAATGCTTTCATTAAAAACATAATATGTATGAAAATATTATTTGATTTTCATGATTTACATTGTGTCTTTCGTGTAATTTATTTCCTCGATAATTTTGCAAATGATTTTATTATCAGGGTTTTTATCGATTTTTCCGTTACTATAGTCACCACTACAAGACGTGTATGTATATACGTCAAATATGTTTACATTAAGCGGAGTTTTGCGACACGGGTCGCAGGTAATTTTGTTAAATGACCTACTTAGTCCTGCTGTCTACTTTTTTTATTTAACATTCTATAGGACACACTTGCATATTTTAGTATTACGTATACAGAGCTTGCCAGTTGATCACTTTTCTTGTACGCTCATATTTTCTTCTAAGCATTTTACATCTTAAATTTCACAATATTTATAGAGTCGACTGGACGTGCCATATCCGATGTATTATATCAACCATATACGTTGTACCATTGGATATATTGGAGATCGGGTATCATGCATTTTTTCATACCATATTTTATACTATTTCGATTAAACAGTTCGGAGGATCTTTTTACGGATTCAGAACTATTCATATACTATATAATTCGCATTATAATATCGTTGTTGTTGCCGTTTCCGTTTTAAATGTATTCACTGTTGCAGCGCTGTACACGGGCGGGTTATATATTAATATCATATATAGTTATGTTGTTCGCGTAGTAGATAAAAACATTTCTCTATATACTCTATATTTCTCGCGTAATCCTCCCCGGAGCCGATGTAATAACGTCAATAAAGCTAAATCGCCTGAAAATAAAACGTTCTATCCGTGCATATATAATCGTTTTATATTACTTCTGTTTGCATGTATTTTCGTACAGTGCATTTCTTTTTCTTTCATTGCGTGATTTATCGTTGCAGGATGTAATCGAACACATTTTTGTGTGAACACGTGCCAATACTGTATAATATCATTACGAGTGCGTAAGTTGGTATTAAAGTGATAGTGTAAATAATAATAAAAATAATTTACATACATCACCAATGTACTAGTTCTACGTAAAAATAAGGTAAATTTAAAGCTTTTTTCGGTGGTCAAGTACCTATGATAAAAAAAAAAGATCAGGTACTGGACGAGTGACATTTCAATATCCCCATAACACGCTTTAGATATCGTATCATAGGGATTGCCTAGATACGCTAACGATGGCGGTGAGACAATAGGAAAAAATTCAGATTCAAGATCGGAAATAATGTATTCTAACCTATCAGTTAGGATAAATACGATTAGAGGTCAGTTTAGGTTGCCCACAGTATAAATTACGGTCGATGGTTTTGTTAATTCAGTCAATTCAATAAGTGAACTAGCGAAAGAGTAGAAAAAAAAACACTACTGAAATTCAATTTTGTAGTATAATGGTGTATAAGTGTGTGTGTGTGTAAATCTACTATAGGTACTTGTCAACTTTCTAGTATTCAGTAACTGTTTTTTTCTTATTAATGACAGTGAAATGAAATGACGATTTGGTAAGAGATAAAACCACCCAATGTATTGCTGTTGAGGTATATTATATTATATTACATGTATGTGTATAATTTATATATACGCATGATGAAAATTGTGATCAGGTATTTTGGAGAGGCAGTTTGGAGCAGGAGGAGATAATTGAATATTAATAATTTTACATATTTGCCGCCAGTGTCAGCACACACACACACACACACACACACACACACACTCACGATATACATATATGTAATATATTATAGTCTAATAAGTTTTGATAATTTATGACGTCGGATCAGTCCGGAACATTTGGCCAGATTTTGACTGGCCCGCGACGCGCTATTATTAATAACGTGAAATTAACTTGACGGCCGTTCTCGCCACCGCCCACGTGCCACACGCCCACAGCGCCGATACATAGTTTTCAACACTTATTCATACAAAAGCAAATGCATACATACTCAGATATCCTTAGTAAAAATTGTCCGCAAAACAATCAGTAGACTATATTTTTTTGAGAATAAAATCTATTGTAAATGTATCGTCAAATGTATAATATTATAATACAAATCTAATAATTACAAATTTTTGGGAATAATGTCCTCTAGTTTAATTTTAATATCGTTTACGTCATTAGCATTAGCTACAGATTCTAACCTATATGGATGAATTACAAACTTTGGTCTTTTTATAACTTTTGAAGGGCTGCAGATAATAATATTTTGTTTTATTTATAACGCTTTGCAATAATAATATATGTGATCTGTGAGATATTTGTATGTAAACATTTCAAACGTGACTAATCGTGTAGGTACGCGATAAAACAAAAGTGTCATCAAATTGAAAATGATAGTGGATACTGTTAATATTGTGCGGTGGTCTAGTGAAAAAAAAAAAGAAAGAAGAAATGCACCGTTATTTTTTACGCGATTTTTTTTTCTTTTACTCTTAGAACGCGTTTTTTTGATGGTTTTTATTCACCTCGACGCAGCCATTCGATCGCTTTTCTTTTATTCATCGTTACTAGCGTAAGAACACGCTGCGGCACATGAAGGACGCGACTGTGTTCGATAAGCACAATATAATAATATACCGTCCGTGCGTGCTGGCACGAAAAATGCACAATTTTATATATGTACGTGAGTACATTTGTACGGCGGAGAGTGAATAGTATTTTTGAAAAGCGATTTCGATGTACAAAATGCTTCGGCGCTTGATACTGCATCAAACGTGAGAGAAGAGGGAAATTTTACGAGTTTTTGCGGTTTTATATCTGGAAAAATTCTTTAACGTCGTCGGAAAGGAATGCGACAAACGGTAGAGAGAATGAAATGAGAATAAGACTTGAATATGCAACCCTACGATCGAGAAACAGGGTGGCATACGAGACAGCTGATCGCCCTCTTGGTAGGTGTTGCGTCAGGGTTGAGTGGGGTGGACCGAATGGTATATAAGTTCCAGTGCGATCACTACGACCGTCACTGTGCATGCGTGTCCGGTCATCGAGTCATCTTTTAATTTTCTCAGAGTCACCGACCGTGCATTATCGCTGCTTCTACAGCCATCTTCTTCATTATAGCTGTCGCCAATTCCGGTTAGTTCATCATAATATTATCATATTTATATATTTTGCATTTTGTTTCTGTTACTTACTTGTTTCGCTTTTTCATTCGATACGACGTCTGTGTATTACGCTCATCACTTATAACTTATACATCGACTAAATATTATTCATTATAATATGTGACTGATAGTATTATGTAGGTATGCCGGTTATATAATAGTGCCTACCTATTCATTAAACACGCCACGTGCAATGCAGGCACAACGTTCTTGTTTCATAATAATATATACGCACACTGCAACTTGTTTAAACTTTTAATGCAACTGTTCTATAGGTACTGTATAGTATAATGCACAGTATAACCGGTGCGAGTATTAATATTAATAGCGCCAGGTATAACATTACATTGTTTTACGAGCCCGTACACTTCCGTTTTACACTGCTCACACGTACTATAGCCTATAACACATACACACACATGCCTACACTCTATACTCATACACACGTATGCATATAACATATTATAATATGTGCGACTTATGTGCACGCGTATCGCGAGTATTACCTTGGGAGTCTGTGTTATTTTACGTTTTTTTATTTTCATCCTTGCTAACTGGTATTATATGTATGTTTGTATAAATGGAAAGAGGATGGGTTAGAATGGAGAGGATAAAAGAGTTTTTCGTTTTTAACATTTTTTTTTTTTTTTTTTGTTTTTCACACTTGTGAAAACGTACGGCAGTTAAATGTAATGGTTTTATCGTAAAGTTATACTCTATTTTTCCGTACATTTCTCTGCAGTATGTACTTTTTTCCGTTACTTTATTCCAGTCTTCGTGAACAGTTTCGACGACAACATTAAAAACTCTCTTTTGTTAGTAAAAATACCGGTGGTTATATATGTGACGCATGTAAAACACTTCACACTACATTATTATTATTATTATTATTAATATTACTATACACAGTTGCTAAATGGGGGATACATTTCAAGCAGGAGAGGCTTAGCAAAAAGTTTCAACGCACTGTCGCATATACCATGAATTGTATCCATATAGAAATATCACACACATATATACACTACATCGACCGTTAACAAAAAAGTCACTTATATAACTTTTTCTCTTGTTCATCTCGATTATTATATAACACATATATTCGTTTTCTTCGTTTTTATATTTTCGTGTGCATGCACGCGGGGTTCAACAAACTAAAACGCACTGTGTAATCTTTTTCCTGATCAACAATACTGTCATTTCTCGAAGTTCCATTTTTTCTAAAATGTGAAAACACGACAAGCACGATGACGATGAACCTTTCTAATAATATAATATATTTTATACATTTTTCAAAAATCAGCTGGAATGCGTATGTTTTATCGACGATAACGTCATCGATAGGTTATACTATAATAATATGCGTCTATACCGTCTTCCGACAGCCCGTTTCAACCACCCTAGTCTTGACGTAATTTATAAACTTTAATATCATCAAATATCTCTACATTAAACTAGTATACATAATATTATAGATGTATGCGTAAACCATATTATAATAATGTCATGACCCGTATACTGAATCTTGTCACACTGAAAATCTTATAATTTCTAAAGATACATTCAATCGCCAATATTGTGAACAAGAACAAAGGGGAATGGATAATTTTTCATTTTCGCTTTATTTCACACTTGTAACTAGTAACTGGATATTCTTTGTAGGTAACAGCATTATAAATTATGATAGAAATTCAATTTGATAAAATCCGACAAAAATATAATTTTCTAAGAAATTGTATTCTCAGAAAAACTTAAAATAATTTGATAATGTTGTGCAAATATAAACATTTCGTGACAACAAAATATGTTTAGGTCAAGTCTTTAAAATATATAGGTATGTAATTTAATATTATACGTGTATTATTAACAGTTAGTGATACTGAAATATGTATTTGAATAATCATTTTACTCTTGCGAGGGTAGTGATGTTGTCGAGTACATAATGTTCAAAACTGGTGACGACTTGTGAGAGTTCAAATTAAAACAGGGAAATTATTTAAAATAAATGGATGATGACAATAAGCCCGAGAGCGTTTTGAATTCACTAATCGAAATTGATCAACCACCACTGCCGCCTTTGCCGGAGGAATAGCGAAATTGAATAAACGGAACTCGTCGCCAAAGCTCTTTTGCAAATACTTTTCTGTGGATTAATTTTCGGGTGGTAACGAGTGTGTCGTGAAATTAATTCGTCGTCGGAAATTCACAGCCGACCGAGCACGCCATTATTATTATTATTATTATTATTATCATTATTATGCGGCGCTCTTTTGGTTGCTCCTACCACCGCGATTGTTCATTGGACACGTAATGAAGATTTCGAAGAACTATTCGAGCGTATGTAATGAACTAATGCTTGTCAGGAAAAGGCTGTAGAGAGAAAATAATATCACAAATTTTATATTGCGCGTCGAGTTATTTTCGTAAAACTTGAAATATCACGAACAAATACGTGATATCTTTGGAAACGCAAAGCCCCTGCAGAGTACATAATGTAATGTACCATACACACTAAATATTTAACAACGGGAACTTAACTTTATAGTATTCTTTATAAATTTGGGTACCTATTTGTATATCTATATATAATAATATTAAGTTCGTGATGTGCGACTAATCAAGTACCTCCTACGAAGGAAATTTCACATCGTATGACAACACAAAAATTAACTAGAGCGTATAGATATATTACAATAATGTATGACCGTTCGTATAAGTATACGAACATTATATATTATATTTCAACGACGAATATTTTATTTTTCCTATCAAGTTCTATACGTAATATTATTGTATAAATATAATATATACTTATACTAACAAGTGATACGTGATTACGTATTAAGCGTATATCAAAAAATCCACAGTGACACGCACTATAATATTGTATTCGTATGCGCACAAATATACGTTTATTTCATCCGGGCATCAACAAATCGCAAAAAATATTTTCGCAATATCGTTAGTTGTGCCTGACGTCGGTATAATACAGGAATAAATCTATATGCTATGATTCACTTGAAACTCGCCCTATATCACGACACCAAGTCCCATAGAGTCTGTGTACTTAGGACGATACATGGTATAGTGATGGTATTACATCATAATATAACGTGTCTTCATTATAGTATCGTTGTGAAAATATACCTCATGATCCTCTCCACCCCTTCACTAAGAAATAATTCATAAAAATAAAATTGGAACCATCAGCTAAGAAATGGAAAAAAATTATGTAAGGCCTTTTAAGGCAAAATAATACATATTTTATGTAACCCAGACCAGTATAATTGTCCTTCTCATTTTATTTTCTCTATCATCAAATGCGCCCAGTCCAAATAAGCCATGAGATGGGCCGCTAAATTTTCGTGAAGATTCGGTGGTCGGTTTTAATTAAATTTTCGTTGTATTGTCCGTTACCTATAAGTTAGACGTATAATCAGCATCTCCACGTCCCTGTAATAATTGTTCGGAAAGGTCTTGGACGCATCTGTGTCTGACGTGAAGTGCGCTGCGTGGTTCGGAGAAGCGAGAAATAATATTAATAATAATAATAATAATAATAAAAATAATTATAATTATTATTATTATTATTACTTGCATCAGCATCATCATCATTAAATTATGCGAATCGCCCACTTCAACGAGCATTTCATCGAGTTTAGTACGGAAAATTTAATATACGCCGAGAGGGAAAAAAGTCAAATGGAATTCTTCGAGTTAAGCTTGGAACACGTTGTTGGGCGAGATCTCGCTCTAGTTTACCGCTCGAGGCTGTGGTGGTATGTATGTGTTTTATTCAGACGACATTATACATATATATTATGCTCTGCTGTAGCCTCCGTGGTTCGCCGCATAAATTGTTCGTGCAAGCATTTTATTTCGCGTTCGCGTTTTCAGTTGTACGCGTCGGAATGCGGCGATGATGATAATAATAAGCGCGACCAAACATTTCCGGAAAATGCATCCGGTGCATTATTGCCGTACATACCTCGCTGAACCGCTGTATGTATATAATATACAACACAACACTATAAATTATAATATTATGATATACGGGACATTGTGCGTTATTGTTGTTACCATTAATATGATGGTTTTGTGTGCATTTTTCACACGCCTGTCAACAGAATATTATTTAAACCTCACGTAATGCTGTAGTGTACGAGTTTATAGTTGTGCTATAGACATATGACGATCACCATCACGAAGAATTTTAGTCTTTCTCAAAAGTCCAACGTACCTTTAATTTTTTTTTTGAAAAAAAAAATATCTAAAACATCCACAACATAAACTCAAAAAACAATCGTCTAAACATTACATAAATTAGGATGACCCCTCCCCTCCGAGATAAAAATTATGGTCGAACCAAGCACTTGCAGACGTATACAATATAATAATAATTTATAATAGTAGTCAAACTGTTATTCAACCGTAACCGATTGTTTTCCAATCGATATTGATACAACGACACGTATTTATAATATTAATATACGATACGGGATTAATGTTTCGCCGTTCGAGAGCGAGGGAATTATAAAAGTTTTCACGGCCTCCTCTTACAACGACAATAGGTACTTGAGTTTTGCTGACGGCTATAAGTTCTTGGCCGTGTTTTTCCTAGAGCTAATCGGAAAACTCGTAATTTGTCTAACCTTATCCGACCGCCTGAAACTTTCTATGCATTGTTGTTCGCGCCTGACTTTTCGTCGTTTCCGTCTTTATTATTATATATGATAACTTATTGTGATAAAGACTACCACCGTCTTTATTTTCGATACGAAAATAATAATCCTTCAACAAGGTGATTTTTTTCATCCCAGACGCACTATTGTTTCCTAAGTAGGTGTTCGAGCTTTATTCTTTTTATAATTTGAAGCACTTACTGTTAATGTAAACTATTATAGAGATTTTAAGTTTTAGAGCATCGAAACGATATTATAGTAGGTATATACAATATACATATTCGGTATTAACTTTATTGCACTTATCTTGTTTAAACTTCAAATTTTTCTTAAACATAATACCGAAATCATTTTTAAAAAATTATTTAATGTTAGTTGATTTAATGAAATTAAATATAGTTTAAGCTATAAACAAAGCTCTATATATATATAATAATTTATAAAATCAATAAAAATCCACTGTAAAAAAATAAAAAATAGTCGTTACTTGTATAATAAATATTGATATTCCATCTTCAAATCACTCGTTCTCATCCATTCGTATCGTAATTTAATGATGTGTAGTGATAAACGGTGTGTTGTACCGTGTAACCATCGCCACAGAGGTGTAACTAAATTGCCTATTCAACACGCCGTGTTACTATGATTTTTATCGTGCTATTATAAAAATGCATTAGCAGTAATAATATAAACAATGTGTTCCTTCGAGACACCGGAAAAACGAACCCACGACGGCAGTGTGTACATACATTTTCACGTGATTTCCGGCATTCTTGCACCGCTCCAGTTAAACGGGTGTCGGTGTTATTTTTATATCGGTAGTTATTACAATAAAATAACATCGTAAGCGTACCATTATTATTATTGTTATTGCGTTAAATTACGCATATCGGATGCTTTACGCCCAACTCGAACGCATTTCCCCGCACCCTGTACTCCAACTACACAATAATCGCGTGCTATTAACTGTGCTTCAAACCGACAACGGTGATTGTTTCGAAAACTTGGCCAAAAGTCCATCTTTGTGAATGCGTAACTGAAAATACTTCAGCTGCGGCATGATACAATATACTTATGCGTTGTGTGTGTTTGTGTCCGATAATTACCGAATGGGTTATGCTGGTGCGGGTTGGATGTGTGTGTGTTATTTATTTCCTTATACAATTTTCTAATGAACAAAGTTTTGTAGAAAATGATCCGTGTCTGATACGCTTCGTCGTCTACGCTAACTGATGGAGATTTGTTATCATGTCAAATGCCGTCGCTAATCGCTATCGATAATAAAGTGTATATTATTCTATCTACGGCAGGACGGACGGGTCACCACCAAGTGAACTAGCTAGGGTATTTTGGTTCTTTGTATTATATATTTTAGTTAAATGCTTAGATTCTCCATTGTATTTTCTATACAATATAGTTTCGACTACGAATTAAGATGCAGATCAAGTCTTATAAAATGTAGATGTATGGTTAATTAAAATGTGAATGAATTACAGTTTTTCAAAACTTGATAATGCAGACTAATATTTTCGCGGCCCGCGTTGTAATGGATCGACCTGTACATGCACAGTAGCTGATCATTTTCGGTCCGATAAAAATAAAAACGTTGAACCGGGTGTCACCAAACTGTTTGTCATTAAATGGTTTATATTATACACATATAATATGTGTATATATGTGTGTATGTGTGCGATATTATTAACATTATAAACCAATTTCGTTGAAAACGATTTGGACGACCCGTCTATATTATGTTTTGGGTGCTTTATTTTTGGTTTGGTATGGCTTTTTTTCTCTCTGTCGTTCTACGTGCCCAGAGTTTTTCGCCCAAATATTGATACGGCTAGAAAATTAACGTCCATCGTATATATTATTACACCCGTATTACGGTTGGCCCCGCCGAACAACAGCCGTTACATGTGATATAGCTACGTAAACGGGTGTGGAAAACATCTGGACGTTATTGGCTTAGTGTCTGAAAAAAAAAAATGAAAATGGCTTTGGAGCATATACATTTTGTTTCGGCACCGTTTCCCAAATCGAAATTATACTTCTGACGGTCGAAAACCGTCTCTGGAATATCTGATCGGACGGAACGTTACGTTTCAATATCATCGTATACACACATATTATATATATTAAACAGTGCGATGATTATTTTTATCACCAGACGTCGAATGATCATATCTATTCATAATATTCAAATATCGTTATTTATTTTGTACGTTACAACTAATCTACTCGATATTTAAAACGGTATAAATGTTTTCAATTATATCAGAATAAATTTAAAATATTCTTTTATTTAAATTTTTTATCAAATACACACGATTTTTGTTCGTCAATCGTCACCCACATCCGTTTTATTTAATACATATAATATTTAGTACATATAATTTAGTAGTATTCAAGTCTGATTTTTCGTTATAGTCGTATTAGTCGCTCGCTTCAGTTGGACCGTCCGACTCAAATGAAAAAGTATTGCTATAAATTAGATTAAATTACGCTACGGTGCCTATTACATTGCTGCAGAAAATACGGAAAATAACGGATTTTGTTTTATGGCCCCAAAAACTACGACGTACGGTGGCTGAGAACTCGCAATTTCGGAATTGACAAATGCGTATTGTTTACTCGTATTTCACAATGCCGAGGAAACGAAAGACATAAAAACGTAATTTCGTGTATTTAATGTTCTTTTGAAAATATTTACTCAAATGAGTCGGCAATTCGTATCGAGTTTACTGCTAATGAAAATATATAAAAAATAAAAGTGCTGTAAATAGATCCTTGAGTTGTTAACTTACCTTAAATGGATTAAAGTATATAAACGGCAATATGTAAGATATACATAGCATTTTACACTGTCACGTTATTTAAAATTGCAGATAATTTTATATCATAATAAATCATTTGACTTTCAGAAAGTATTTATTGGTTTTGTTTTACTTGAAGTATTTATATTTAAGTATCCAAATTTAATATTATATTCATGGATATTATTCATAGCAATATATTTAATATATTACTCTTACTCTGTATCATAATACTTTTTTTCACTCTTAACACCAGCGGAACCGAGTCTGGGCACAAACTACAAAAGAAAAATCTCTTTGATCGACTCTCAGTGGTCGGTGTATTTAAATCAGTATAGCCGTTGGCGGGAACAACGCGTTTCAACTATACACCATGTATATAAATAACTGCCGTAGCCGTCGTCTCCTCTGTTCGGTCTGTTAACGAATTCATTTCCGGTCCATAAAACGGGATATTGTCGTTTGAACACTATACCCACTGATCAGGAAAACCCGTTTTCTATTAATATTTTCTGAAAATCGTATTTATTGAGAATAGAAATAGAAGTAATAGGTTTTTTTCCTTTCTTTGACGGGTCTTATCAAATCATAAAGTTAGGTTAGATAATTTAATATTAAAGTATTATAATATATCTTCGAATAGTCTTTAGGAAAAATTGTATAAACAATCAGCAAATCATATTGCATCAACCCCTCCTTAAAACAGAGATTTTTCTAACGATTAAATTATATTGTATACATTTGTATTCTAAATAATATATGTGCAGGAAAAAAAAGCAAAATATTGTTATATTACAAATTTAAGATTTGTTTAACGGTTATAGCTACACCTTAAGGTCATATTGGTATTATAATGTATGTTATATTCGTTTTCACAAATAATCAGATCCAAGCGATGGAAAAATGATTCGCAAACATTCAAATCCGACAACAGTGGCACTTCGCCTGAGACTCATCGGTGACGTGGAAGGATGCATGAAAATTTAGCTTTACCGTACGGTTTTTAATTTGACAGCAGCAGCACCGCCACCGTTGTTGCCTCCCAACCATCACCATCAACACACCTCATCGTCACGCCAAAATTGTGCGTCACGTCGGTACCACGCAAAATATATCGTTCAGATTACTCATCCGGTTTTCTATCCTTGTGCAAATAACAAAGTTCTCCGACCACCCAGCATCCACCCGTTCTTGTTGAATCCTGTCCCACCCATTTCACAAACCCCGATAATGAATGTGCTCGAACCTTGTGGCTTCATTAAAATTTAGGTCAAAACCTCAAAACGATCAGTTATTTTCATTGACCTCCTCTACAACGCCATATACATATGCCATATCGAAGAAACTTTGTTGTTGTGGTTGTTTGTTAATGATATTTTTACTCGTACGGACAAATACATTTCTAGTGTTTTTCTTACTCCTTATCTGCATCATCGTATAACACTCATCGCCGATGGTAATTTTTTGTAATCACGTACAGACATAACATTTTATATTCAATTAATCTCGTTGTTTTTTTTTTCTTCTCATTAATATTATCATGATTATTTATCAAACCATCATATTATTAGGTAAATATGACAATGAAACGCTAGTGGCATGTATGAAGGATATGTAGGACTATAACATCTTCAAAAATATCAACCTTTGAAATAGAGAGTGGCGATGAAACTACACTTAATACATTTTTAAACTATTTAAACTAAATAGCATAAAATTACAAAAAAAATCTCATCAACTTTTTAACGATTTCATGTAGGTAATTTTTGCACTTGTCTCGTGTTCAGCATTAGTCAAATGATCATTTTTTTTTCAAAAAAAAAAAGGTAAATTTAAAAACTAAATAGTAAAACGACAAAAAACCTTACAATTGTGACATAGTTGGTCAATTATAATATCCAAAATTAATTTTATATCCATATCATGTATGGCTTATAAATATTTAAATTTAAGCGATAAGTAAAAAATGTTGAATAAAAAACAAATTATCTGTTTTGCAATAATTACGTAATTCATTTATTGGTATTCTCACAATTTTCTTACTTATATTATGCTTGTATTGTATTCTATGCATTGTATTAAAATTAAAATTAAAATTATTAGGAACAGATCTTAAACGATTAAAAGTAATTTGTATATTTAATTATACGAAACTGATATTTATTAAGTACTAAAAATTGTTTGCTTCAAAGCGTATCTAAATCGGATTGCATTAAATTAAACCGTCATTATATTATATTATATGTAGCTTAAATTTCTGCGTATAATTTATAAGGTCGTCCGTGAAAAGTAAATAATTGCTAAGTTGAATAACAGACCCAATATCGCTGTTGAGTAATATAAACATAAGCCTTAGATAAATTACCTCGTTGCTGAGCACCGGAAGTAACTTCAAACCGACTCGAAATATTTCCGACACTGATTTGTACACGCCCGTGCCAAGTGAGATTTGAAACCACGACTACAGTTATAGGGTTCACCAACACTAATAAAAATCTTAAGTACAAACCGTAGGAAATGGAGATTAGTTGATGTAAAAGCCACAAATCACTATTTTATCAATCCCTATAGACAAATTCGATTGTCCATATTAAAATTCGTCGGAATAATTTTAGTGTATAACTGCAATAAAATGGACCAATGTGATTTTATTTGTAGATTTAAGTTTCCGAAACCAATGTAGGCATTTATATTAGCCTATACATTTTTAATCCAATAAAATACCCACTCGTCGAATATCTAAATAATGTAACTGCGTATAATATACGCGGTATATTCTATTTTATTATTATTATTATTTTTTTTTCTTGTAAGATTGTCGTTGGACTCAAACATAATTTTTACGATGGGCAATCTGATTATATAAATCATTGGATCCACAAACTCGTTAAGTCTTAAAAAAAATATGTAACATAGAACTAAGTACAATAAGATAGTTTATTTAACATGTATGTGTGCTTTATTATTGTGATACGGTACGGAGGAATTAGAAAGAAGACTTCCTGAATACACAAACAAACAGTGTCTCGACATTTTTCTGTAATTCCTATTGCTATCAGAAAGGATTTAAGTAAGTCTTGTGGTCTCAAATATAAGCATATGATTGACATTTATACGAAAAAAAAAATTCAAAAACCCACGAGGATTAGTATTTATACAACTTACTTATCTCAACGACCCATGTATGAGAAAAATGCGTACGACTTTAAACTAAACGAGTAGAACCATGCTAATTTAACTGAGATTTATGTTTTCACATAATATAATTTTTTCGTATTTGAATCACATATTCCACTGTGTACGTGTTTAGGTGAACATTCCGTGCAAAATGTTAATTGTTTATGAGTGTTTACAATCTATATTGTAATTTGCAATAAATCGAAAATGAAATCATTAACCAACAATTAGAACTCTTACGTTGGAAAATTGTAACAGTATACTATTATATAATCGATCGTCGCATGGCCACATTTACATACTAAAAAGAGTTCTCGTGCCATAAAAAATAAAAATTTTATATTTTTAATGAAAAAAATACGTTGCCGAAAAATGATCTAGACGAATCGAATAAAATCATCTAAATGTTTTGTTTGTTTTGATAACAATAATTAAGATTCGGTTGGTTAATTTTTAACCGGCATATTATCGATCCATTCGTCAAGAAAATATACGTTTGTGGTAAAATTAAAAAAAAAAATACATGCCTTACAAAGTTAGAAATTTCTATCCGAGTACGTCATATTTTCCACTTATAATGTACATAATATTATATTATACGAGTTACATATTTGTACACAACCATGTGTATTAAATTTAATCCTGAACAGAATCGTAATACAAAATCATTATTATAAATCCCAGAAGCTCAAAACCAATCATGAATTATTATGGTTTTAAGGTATGAGCGCTAATTTTGATAAAATGTATACACATGTGGTGCACTCCATGACAACAATACCACCACCGTTCATACACTAAAACGGTTCAGTCGAATTACGTAACCGCAAATTGAATTCCGTAAATACAGAAACGTGCTGACGTAGTCGTTTCTTGATATCAATCAAATAATAAACTTTACGCGTTCACTTGCAGAAAACATTTGAACAGCGAGTACTGCGGGGGCTTTAAACCTGTTTAGGTGTTTAATCGATTTAATTATATATAAGTATTATACCAAAGGTTCAGTTGTACAGCATTCGTTCGATCATAATACCGGTGTGCATAAGGCTAGACTGATGGTCAAATTGAATTCAGTCGTTAGAGAATTGCGAATAATAATAATAATATCCACTAAATATAAGTTCACAAACTTGTTCACGATTGTAATATTAACATGTTATTAATGTTTTTTTTTAATTTTAAATAAATAAAAACAATGTAAGTGCCTACTCGATTACAACTGTAGCTAACATAACGGGAATACGCTCGTACGACAGTGGTGAAGCAAACTAACCTATCTAAAATGCCGTATCATCAAATTATTTAACTATCGAAAATAAATCGAAATTTATTTAGCAAATACATTTTACTTCGAGGTACGTGAATTGAGTGTGTCCAAATAGGTTATTGTCTTAGAATTAAGTGTTTGATTATAAAATACGATAAAATCGGTTGTTTGTTTTTCGTTTTCCTGTTTTTTTTTTTCATTTTGTAATTAATTGTATAAATATTAAAATTCTAAATTAAGTTTTTTTACTTCTTGAACAATATTCCGTTTTTTTTTTTGAATCCAAAAAAGTTGTTTGTGGTATAAGATATTTGAATAAAATAATAACAAACATTTTAATAATTTTTTTCTCAGTGGATTTTGTAGCATATTATAATATGACATAATATTATGTAAACTTGATTGTTTGTATATATTTAAAATAAATTAAAAGTGCCATATATATCTAGATAAAAAATAAATAAACTCTAGCCTTTGAATTGAAGTTACTAATTAAAATATTGTACACGTCGATGGCATAAAACTTTATCAAAACATTATAGTAAATTAATCAAATTCATCTGGTTCGTTTGTTTCATTATGTATTTTATATATACGTCTGCAATTAATCGGAATCGAAGGCTTAAAGTATTATGTTTTGTATAAAGTAATTAAAATAAATAAAATAAATTGATTATTAGCCGCTCTTATAAACTTATATTCATTAACAATATATCCGTAACGATGGTAGTTTAAAACAATAGTCACCGTCGGCAATTTAAAAATTTGTGAATAAGTTGATAACATTATTTGTGACCATACAGCGGGGTTTTAAATCGCATAGTTTATAATATATTGAACGATTCATTCTTAACTTGATTATGTTTTCGAGGGAGAGAAAAAAAAATAATCATATAATCGTATACAATAAAATGTATGGCACGTCTTATTATATTCCTTGACGTCGCCGATCGCACGTTATGGTAATAATATTGTTATTACGTATATATTTATTTTTGTAGCGAACATCCGGGAAACCTATTTATATTTTTATTTTTTTTTCTTTTGCAGGGGCAGTGGGCGATGGCGGTGAATCGGCCGAGGACAAAGAAAAAAACGCAGAAGCGGAGAGGGAACGATTGGAGGCAATCAGGGAGGCCGAGGAAAGACGCAAAGAGAAACACCGCAAGATGGAGGAAGAACGGGAGAAAATGAGACAAGAAATCCGAGATAAGGTAAAATAATGACGTTAAACCATCTATATATATATATATATTTATATATAAAATTATATTAAGTTTGGTGGGTCGCGGGGCGCCGGAGAGTGATACTGCAATAAAATTATCCTCTGACCTACGGCGGCATGGTTGCAGCGCTACCGTCGCCGCTATGTCGGTTTAACGAAACTTAGAACATTTGACAGCAGTAAGTAGGTTTCCCCCCATCCCTTTTTTGTCCTCTGTACCATTCAGATAATAAGATAATAATAGTAATAACTAAAATGACAAGGATGACAATTACCGAAATAAAGCCCAATCTCGGTTAACATAATCAACGCGCGTGTGCATTACTCGCACATAATTGTCTCGGAAAACGTGAAAAATAAATATAATACAATTGCAATTGTTCATTTCGGTATCGTACAGCGTCCTTTGTTTATAAAATATTTAACACTCGATTTAGTATTACTATCATGTCGAAAGAGTGCTGCGTCTGATATTATTCTTCGATACCCAATAAAATAGTTTGCCATAAAACTTATGAAAATTACTAAAGATGCAAAATATATTCGTTTAAACTTTTAAGCACGTCTAACAATATTGCGCTTACATTATAATTTGGCGATTGTTACATTTTTTCACATTATACACATTTTGACATAAAATATATTCTTATCCGCCAATTCTGTTATGAGCCTATTACAATTGTTGGAATCTGAATAATAATTATTAATGATTTTATCTCAAACGTCAAGTTCAACGAACATTTTCTTTTATTTGTGTCACACCTAATAAACTTCCACTGAGTTGAAAAAACAAAAACACTCACTTTACATACTAGTTTTTTAAGCCGTTCATTTTTTTGTGCGAATTTATCTCTGAAAACAAAAAACAGACTTCACGTCTCGTCGTCCTTATATATAAATATAATATGTTTAAACTTTTTTTTTTTATCGTTTCGTGATTTAGAGGTTTGGGTTTGAGGAAAGGGAAAAAACTAATTATAATCCACAACGAGCTTTTATTGTCCCAACGATTTGAATAACTTGGTTTTATCTCTATACCATTCCAACGCACCAATTACGTTATACTTATACTTTTATATTATATATATATATTGTACGTTATACAATAATATACGACGAAACTATTACTCTCCAAAGTTTTAATTGAGTTTGTCGTGCACTAAAGTTCACTGATTGTCGCATCACATTTCGTGATTTTTAGGACCGTCACCATTACTAGAGTAACACTTATTCACATAATGTAAGATAATACAACTATTGTTATAATTAGGGCCAGAAATTGTATAGCAAAAACATTACAAAATATGTACAAGAATATTATTAGGATAATAAATAAAAATTTAAAAATATTTAGTAAAAAATACTATAGTAATAATCAAAAATAATAAATATAGTAAAAAGTAATCAATTGTCTTAAAACTGTATCTATGTGATCATTATTAAAACTAACATTTGTTTAAAAATATGATTATGATTTAAGTATGTAAACTACTGTTAAGTTAATTCAGTATAATTTAATATTATACAAGACCTATGCTTTAACAATATTTAAACATATTATTCTAACTTCTAAATTAATATCCAACAAACACGGTGTTATATAATAAGTATCTACATTATCAAACTTAAAATTTCTGTGGTTGTAATAGAACAAGGTTTATAAAAACGTTCTTAATATATCTAACGTTTTCTTTTTTTAAATGTGTATACCTATTATATATGCAGTTTTTATTTAGAAAAATGCGTATAAAACATTTTTATTTGTTAGTATTGTTAGTATTTTGTAGGCTTTTAATTGTGTAGTCAAATATTTATACTAAAGTAATATATCTATAAACATACACAATATTAGGTACGTAACGACATACGATTCATGTAAATCTTTTTAATCTTAACCATAAAATACTTTAGTCTCAACTGTTCAGGAATTAAATTTATTTTTTGATATGTTCCTTTCCTACTTTTCGCTCTGGAGCGGTGTAACGATAACAATGTAATATGGTATCTCGAGTCTAATGTAATATTCCTTAGTGAAGTTATGAATTAAACGTTATAATTGCTAATTAGAATGATACCAATGATAATATTTCGTTTCAAAAACGAGTGTCTTCGCTGTGCAAAATTGTCACATTACTAATATATAGCTTCTTAGCTTATTGTGTTGTGCGTTTAGTGTATAATAACGTATTTTATTCAGCAGCCTGCTGGCTATCGGAATTATTGTCCACACAATAGGTGCACGTGGTGCAAAAGGAAACTTTTTATCCCCTGGCGTTTTTTTTTTTTTTAAGTTATATATAACTGCGTCGGCCATTCTCCTTCTCATAAAATATTATGATGCTGTATTATTCACCACAGTTTTCGTAGACGTTCTTTCCATAATTATCCCCCTCTGGTCTTACCCCAAAATTGTACACATCGAACATTTGGCGAAGATAAACTTGTGGACTTTGAAAAGTAGGTATACAGAATTTAACTTCGAATTTTTTCTTTTAACTTTTTTGTAATAAGTTAAAACTGTAAAGTATACTACTTTTTAAACTATTATAATAATTCTTTGAACGAAAATTCAATAACAAATCGATAGTATGCATAATCATACAACCGAATGATTTATATCTCTATTTTCATTTAAATTAATTTTTACAAACATTAAAGCCATTTAAAATTTTAATAAATTCCTTTTTACGCTGTAAATTATTTCACTGAACTTTTACGAAAAATATGTTAGGTATTTAATACATTATTATTTTGTCATTTAACGTACAACGACGTTCTGCTATAATTTTAATTTATTCACTTAATTGATTTTAGCTAAACTATATTTTTAATTAATTTTTCCTTTTTTCGATTTGATAAATATAATTAAAATTGAAATTAATTAATATAGTATTTTTAATAGTATTACTTTTACTCATGGTGGATTATTTTTTTTTTATTATAAACATAATATAAATAATACAAAATTGTTATACTAATTTATTGTAATTTGTTTTCAAGTTAAACTTCATTATTGTGTATTATTACCGTTGAATACTTTCTTTGTTATATTTATATTTTCAAATTTATTTTTTTCATCACAATAGTTTTAAATAGGTAATTGTTATTTAAATGTGAAGTTAATATTAACAGCCTAAATTTGAATAAGGTAACCTAAGAAAGTATCAGGTTACTTGGAATCATCTTGTTTGGCGTAAAGTAAGAAGTTTGTATTCTAAACGGACATGTACTTTACGGATATGATCCGGTGTTAATTTATTTTTAATACTTGATAAATCGTTGAATGAAAATATAATATTATATACCAGTTTTCAATGTTGATTAAATTTACCGTTATATCATATAATAAAATATAGAATCTAGTCATAGATTGCTTAAATACAAATTTCTCATCTAAATAAATATCAGATAAACTATTATATGGTGTTTGCCATTTCAAATACACAAACATTTTTAAAAGTTATATTTTTTTCTAAAAACAATAATTCTTAATTATTGTAACATAGTATACATTATGTTGTTAGATGTTGCTGTGACCTTTTTGTTTTTTATTAAAATCAATGGAACTAAGAAACCTTATGACAATAGTTAAGTTTATGTTAATATCAAAGATGCATAGCGGCTATTGCAATTCGCAGAACAAGAACCTATTACAACAACTACTATTCCCATCAGTCTCAGCTATCTACCATATAAATGGCTTCGGTGGTCAGTAATCACATAATTATATTAACCATGACACTAGTCACACCACACTACGTATAGAATTCAATTATTGCATATTATAAACAAAAGTTATATGTTAGTATGTTATTATTGGCTCATAATATTTTATACATTTATAAATGTTTATCATCCTAAAATTATTACAGGTAGGTAAAGCTGTAGTATTTTCAAAGCATTTTATTTTTAAATTTTAAATTATTTAAAAATACATTAATAAAATAAAAATATTGTTTTTTAGTATTGGATGTGGTATTTATAGAGTAATGTATTGATGGTGATGAAGTATTATTTGTCAAATATGCTTTTGATATGTGTTGTTTAACTTATGACTATATATCATATACACGTGATGTAATTTATATATATATGTAGACTAAGTGCACGCACGAAAGTAATTGCTTACGACAGGATCGTTGTACGCCCGTCGAGGTGGCTGCAATCTGTTTAAACGCGTCAGTACGAAGCCTAATAATATCACATATTATACATGCAGTAATAGTAATAATAGTAATAATAATAAATAGTTATGATAAACGAGGGTCAGCTCGTGTACGGCCTCGCGGGATACGTAAACGAGATAACAACTTTTGGTGAGCTCGATTGTACCGTCCTATGTACACAAACAAACACTACACATGTACACAAACCAAACACAACTTGATGATGCATGCACGCGCAAGTCCTCGTCGTCGGTTTCCGAAATTTGCAAAGCTATGTATATTTTAGGAGCTCTGACGTTATTATATATTATTATACCGTACATTATATATTCATATATAATAATAATATAAAGGTGTATTTCCGTACACAAGTTTGTACCTACATATCCATTGACTGTATAATATTGTAATTTGTAATATGTGCGTGTCAACTGGACCGTGTAGGCGACAAGGTAGGCACGTGCATCTTCATTGTCTCATATAGATTTATAAAAATATTATGCACATCACTTAACCCGGTTGCACTCTAAAGCTCGATCAAAGTAGACTGGTAGAGCAGGTGATTACATTTTTTTTTTTTTTAAATACTTATTTTAATACGAAAGAACGCCTTTAAAAACTACATTAATTAGTCATTTAATTTTTGTTTTTCTAAACAGTAATTATTACCGTTTATATTAATATTTACAATAATAGTATTATATTTTATTCTAAATAAATATCACAGTTGTATCATTATATGGAGATAACAATTTTAAATACATAAAATCGACCGCATTTATAGTACACCAATGACCCACTGACATAACCCAATCTCGATGTCCACGAAAACAAGTAAACTGTATGCTGATCAAAACACGTCCGAATCGACGCATTTCCCACCCATTTGATATACCAACAACATTGATGGCCGACATTGGTCGCTGCCGTTAGTTTATATGGGTGAAAAGATTAAATGGTTTAGTGGCCCGGGGAGTAGCATATGACGGCAGTGTTTTAACGGTTCGTATTTTGAGCTTTGAGTGCGATAATTAGAGCATTTTGTCGTTGATATAGATCGGGTATAGTACGTGCATATTATAACACGAATAAACTTCTACTATATTATATTTGTGGTAACAAATACGTGATTTCACCGCTAGCCGATATAGCCCATAGAAACCGCCAAAAACCATCCCTAACATTTAGTCAAACTCCCTCCCGGATCTGATATTTATTATGATATCACGTCAGTGACTCGGAACGGCCGCGCACCGCATTGGATATACGCGTCTATAACAATATGGCCAGATGCCAATGCACGCGAAAACACCAGTCTACTCTTGGCGAGCAACTTGGAATAATATAATGCCAAAATCCTCTGCTTATACATTTACATATATATATATATGTGTGTGTGTGTGTGTGTGTGTGTATAATGCAATTAAATGTATAAGTATTATTATACTTACGGAGTGTCGATACATTATATATAGAAAGCACAATAATAATATATACATTTTTTATTGCTATCTTTATTGCGATTCTCTCGTGGTTTTTATTTTTGTTTTAAATTTATGCGCTTCTGAGGGAAAAAAACGCACAGCTCTACAAAATTGTTTTTCGTAAGAGTTAAACCAACCTAAAATGAAAAATGTACACCTAATCGACTATTGACTCGGATAATTAAACAAATTACTTCGTATTCGTTCTCAGAGTAATTGTTTAATGTAAATTCGCATAAACAATTCTGTCCATAGTTCGTGCGTTTCCCGGGCGAAATAAAGTTTCTATATTTTAAATTAAAACTTTGAACGTTTCGAATATATATATACCTATATAAATATACATACATTTAATTTAATGAGAGTATCCGTTCTTTCCATTTCATTTAATATTGTTAAATTATGAATTTTAGTTTTGAACATATTTTTTTCCGTGAACATAAAAATAAATGATTTTGTTATTATACCTACCTTAAAATGCGTATTAAGCTCTATTGCTTTTTCCCATACTAAAAATATAAATTTACATTTTTTCAGACATGCGTGTACTCGTGTAAAATGTCTTTTAAACGTTTATCTCAGTTTAATATTTTAAAACCATAAACTATAAAATTACAGTTATTTTAGTTAGATATATTATTATTATATATATATATATATATATATATATATATATATATGTTGCGTTGTACTTCACTTACTATTTGAACGATTTACCGATATATGGTGGCATAATATCATTACATCCATATTATCGTAAACGAATATTTTTATTGCGACAATATACTATTTATATTACGCTATATATGTATAAATATTTTCACGTGCAATATTATCTGTTTATATATGCATTTCATATACTATGCAATAAACTACTACTATTATAATAATAATTTCAACGCACATATAATAATAATAATAATAATATAATAATACTTATATTAATATAGTACTATAAATTCTAAATGTTTATAGTCCGATTATGATAATACGGTTTTGCTCGTAGTGTTGAATCATCATAAATTTGTCTTCTTCGCTCCCAAACCCGATCTTGCCACTTGGGAAACGTTAGTCGGATACAAGATTACGTCGATGCGATAACAGTGTATTATAACTCGTTGACCCGAATCCCATAATCAACGGCGACGTACTGTATTCGAGAGAGGTTATATCATCAGTGTTGTCTGATGCTCTCCTCCGCTATGTCTGTTTATCTATCGGATTGCAATAATATTTTTCAGCGATGGCCGGAGGAAAAGAACCCAATGTAAAAACAAATACAAACATTATTGTATTGTACGGATCGTGAAATACATCGAAAGACAGAATGATGGTTTCCGATATGATACGACTCATATACAATAATATAATATGTGGTAGACTTTCCGCTGGAGATTCGACACGAAGCGTTGGGAATCGAATGACGGCCTCGCAGACGTCCTCCGAGACTTACGACGTCCCGTTTCCGGAGACCGGCCGGCTAAGGCGTACTTATATTTTGCGTACGTGTAGTATAGAAGTCACTACTACACACTTACTCGCCTGTCACACCGCCACTAAAAGGATGAAAAAATGTTCCTTTATTATATGATATACACGTACAGAATTCCCAGTGCGCGCACAAAGGCGTTTGATGGTTGACTACCAATGTAATATACAATGTACATTTAGGTTAGATTATTATAAACCAGTAACAATACTGATAATAACTGTAAATAATAGATATCTGTATACGAAAACAATCGAAGTAGACGAATGAGTAGGACGTTGTTTTTGGGACCGGCACCATTGGAGTTGATTTTCAGAAAACATAATATATTAATATTAATACATAATAATTGATAAAGTCTAGCCGTTTCAAAAATCTCTAGTCCCAGATATACACCGGTACGAATTGTGTCTCTGGGGCACAGAAAATCCAATTACGTGATACCGTTGTTTACAAACAAAGGCGTTTGACTGCGCTCACCACCGCTCGACCGACCCTATTCACACATCACCCGACGATGATATCGGTTCACTCTGACATCAAACGTCTGTCGTGGTACAGATGATATCGTATATGTTCTATATTATGATAATATATATGTTCAACCCCACGAAAAATTAATTTGTCTGTTTATCCGGTAACGGAAATGACGACAACGGCGTTGCTCTGAATTTTCGAATTGAAAAGTTTTCACATATTACAACACTATTTTAAAATATTTGTATATATATATATATATATCATATATTGTACGGGAAAAATACGACTCGTGGATTCAGAAAAGTTTCAAAAAGTTAATTTGTGTGCCTTTGGCCGCGATCAAATAAAAATATATAGGATATGCCACGCGAATAATCGGGGTTATAGATGTGGACCCCGCGGTAATAACGATCTTGAAGGATATTTTAGCACACATGAATAACAATTGAATCTATGAAATTTAAAAAGAACACATAACACAAAAATTATGTGTGTGTATAATATTATCTCATCAAAGCAATTTGGCCAAACTTATTTTTCATTTTGACCATGGAATATAATATTATTATTTATTATACACGTGTTAGTACACCGGTCACTGATGCAGTCGGATGCAGGTCTTGAAACCGATTTCAGAAACTGGTATAAACCTTTTTAAAATTGAAATCTAAAAAAATTGGATACCGGCATTTAAGTAAAATCCGAAACCGGAAAAAATTGGATAACGTTTTTTTTTTTTTTTTTTACGAGTTTTTAAAATTGTAAATACGTAAATTCCATTAATATGCCCGTGAGATCGTGATTAAAATGTTGATAACCATTTCATTATTTGCAAAATTATTAGTTGTTTTATTAATAGTAATGAATATATTTCTTTCAATTGGTAAGTATTGTTTAATTTTTATCGTTAAGGTTAGGTAACTTAACTTTTTCAACTTAAATTTTATCTAAATCGAAACTGAAACCTAAATTTTTAATACCGGTATTGAAAAATTAAAACCGAAACCAAAAAATTTAGAAACCGGTATACAAAATCGAAACCGAAATCGAAATTTCCTAATATTGGTATTGTAAAATTGAAACCGAAATCGAAAAAATTAAAAACCGGTATACAAAATCGAAATCGAAACCGAAACAGATATTATTTCAATCGGTTTCAAGCCCTGGTCGGATATACGCAGTTGTTACTTTACGGCCGCTGGGAAACGGATCATCGATGTTATTATTACTTAATGGTATTGAAATTAGAGTTAGCGCACGCGTTTAATATGTACACAACTTTATTTTGGACCGGAGATACAAAGAGAGAGAGAGAGAGAATGCGAGCGACAAATGATAATTCCCGATTAGCCGTACGGCAAGTTTGCGTCGGTTGAATAACCGTCTTCCCATCCGAATATTATTACACCCAGGGTCCTTGGTTCCTAAGTGTTATCGTAATTTCGAAGCCTGCGGCACCACTGGCCACGACGCCTTGGTCCCGTTGTTATATTGTTTACACCGTAGTTTACGCCTGGGTATATACTATATAGTCGTCTTAAATGGTATACGCATATAATATACAACGACGGCCTACATATTTTTCAGTGCCGATAACATCTGTGATATAGCTTTAGGTTGCGATGGGTGGAGGGTTCTTTGTTACCAAAGCAATTTCCAGACCGTATCCGATGCCAAAACCTTACGTTCGTTTTTTTCTCTCCCTTATTTTTCATCCAATATTTTTTGTTTTCTATTGTAAGCATTGAAAAAAAAAAAGTTGTTCAAAGATTAAAAATGTATACCTCAGTCGTATATACTTGCGTATCTTGTATATCGCATGTTTGGGCTATTATGTACATTCTATAGGTACCTATAAAATAGAAACACGGAAAATAAGTACATCGCATATATCTTCGATGCACTTATTTTCTATTTTTTTTTTCTGCATAGAATATTTGAAAGCTATAAACATGTTATACCGTTTTAATAATTCAAAATCGTATTCTTTCAAATAGTAAAAATGATTGTTTGTGTGATGGTTTCAATAGAAATAATCGATTGTTTTATTTCTATTATTGTTACTGTCTGTAAGAACCTATCTGGCATATTTTCCACTGCTGCGGAATGAACAAAGACGGTTGTTTTTTTTTTTTAAGTAATTTCTACACGTATTCTCGATTGTATTGTATTGTATTTTAAAGTAAAGTTATGATGTTTTATTGAAGTTTTCGTGTGGTTTTTCGATACGAGATGTTTAATACGACAACAATGCATTTTTATAGAGATAGAACGAGATGAGTGCGATAAAAGAACGGTCGTCATTCAATTACAATAATAGAAATGTCAGATAATCTCAAAGCAAAAGAGTACACGAGTTGGATTCATACAATTCGTTTAAATTTTGTTTTCTTTCACTGCGGAATCACATATAAAACAACAATAATAATAATAATAAAATCGCAATCGGCAGATCAACCAGCGGCGGTGGTTATTTTTCACAACTTCCTCGTATACTGTTATATATAGTTATAATAGGTATATATATATATATAAAAGCTCCGATGATGTGTCGCCCTCTATATGTATAATGTTTATCGATGGCCGATCCATCTACACCGTCAGTGCCAAGCCGCTAACGCGAACAAGAAAAATATCGGATTACGTTTGTGGTCTGGCGGCGAAGTCAATATATATATATATAACATATACATATAACACAACGAGAAGAAAAAGCACCTAACACATATAATTTAATATATATATATATATATATATATAAATACGTGTGTGTTATACTTGCAAGGACTATAATAGTGTTTTGGAGACCATGAGGGTAGAGTGGGCATGTGTGTGTGTGTGTGTATAGTTACCGTCGGCCTTTTCACAAAGCGTTTTATATTTATCAGTGCCATTTATCACGCTATTTCGAGCTTTTAGCGGCTGGATAAAACGCCACTGATGCCGATATCTCCTCCGGGACCGTCCCCCTACTCTCGCGCGAGCCCGATTCCGACAGATTAATTTACCTAAAAGGTTTTCCGTTTTACTTTTCTTCAGAAAACGAAAAACATAGCATTATACGCGGCCGACCATCGTTACCTCCGTCGTGCCCCGGATCATTGTCGTTTGTTACTTCACATTATCGTCTTTCTTTTATCTATCGTTTTTAACTGCAGTAGAATTGTATACACACACCACCACACTTTTAGATAGGTAAAAACTACTGTCGATGAAATTTCAAGACAAAACCTGTGAGTAAAGAAGCCCTAACCTAATCTATTCCCCCCTGAAAAACGTGTTTATGAATTTAAACACAAAACGAAAGCGCGACCTTAGGTCGGACGAAATTCGTGGAACTCGCGATTACCAGCGACTAATTATGTTAAGTCAATTCTGCTCTACTCACGCGAATTAACACGCCGTACCGTTCCCCGGAGGTCTTTTAAAGATCAATTTTCCAAATGACTTTTCCATATTAGCATATCGTGTTTCTAAGACGAAAAGTTATAATACCAATTAAGACCCAGGACGCGTTTTTTTCTTACGCTTTCGATATCGAATTACCTTCGACAATTTTTCGTTGCTCTGTCACATTCACGCGGGACACAGATAATATAATACGAATACGTCTTGAAATACTTTTCTTAACTTTTGCATCTTATTGCATACAACGCTATATTGTAACTCGGAGCTAAAATATTTTTTTTAACTCAGGTAATTATCATTGCCTTGGAAAAATCTCAAAATGAAATATAATATTAAGTACGAAAGGTTAAACGGTGAGATTGCGTTGGCGGTGTGGTGCTGAGGCCGCTGCGGTATAGTGCATGACGTGCGTCAGTCAGCGCTTGGTAGCAATCTCTTTCACCGCCACTACCGCTACCGTCGTCGCCGGTGCGGTTCGTTGGGTTCACAATTCGATTTGGCAGTACACCGCAATTTCCCGTTTCTGCACGCCTCAGTCCTTGCGATAGATTAAATTCGCAATCAACAACAACGAGTAGGAAAAAAAAGGGAAAAGAAAAAAAACAAAAATAAATACTCCGTGTGCCGTATCTGTTCGCGCTATGACAGGTGGTACGGCAACGATGGTGATACGAAAGAGGGTGGAAAAAAAATAAAGGTTTTCCCTCATGCGAATGTTTTTGGTGGCATCACTATTTTCATATATATATATATATCACTGTTGGAGTAGTTTTGTGTCTTCACAGGAAATTGGACCATTTAAAACTCGTATACCTCTCTATATCATATCATATTCGTCAAACTATATTAAATTGTATTATATATATATGATATATGTGTAAATTCAATCGAGATGAAAATAATAATGATGTAATCGAGAATGGAGTAATATCGGTGCTCGTTCCATTCGACAGGGTCAAATAATTGGCCCATTCAACTAATATACATCATACGGACTGCAGAACATAATATGTACCTATACTTAATATAAACACATAATAAGGTCATATTGTTATAATGATCAAATGGTAAAGGGTCCGGTTGTAAAGTTACTTATTGTAAATTTGAAATATATTCGAATCTACAATAATCAAATACATAAATTTTTGTTTCAACTTTGTATTTTATTTATGATTAATGCATTAATGGCTTACTCAAACAAGTATATTTAACTGTGATAAATTTAAAAAAATAAGTATTAATAAAAATAAATAATAATGTTATTATTTTAAATTAACTAAAAATAATAACAAATTATATCTTTAATTTTTACAATACCTCCCCTCATTCATTCTACAGACAGTATATGTTGATGTTGATAGTATTAATGTTGTTGTATGATTTCTTATGACAACCATTGAAGTAACTGAAATGTCATAGGTGCTGAGTTCACAAAAGAGAAGACATATTTAACACACAGCATACCTGTGGTCGAAACAAATTGTGATTTTGAGTTTATTATCCAGTGCTGTCCATAGTCTAATGTCATCGTTCTCATATTTATATTAAGGACTTGATCGAATTTGACTTCTAGTGCCTCGTTTTGAAGTGGGGCATGGATTGCATTCATTTTTAATCTTATAGAAAAATGTTAAATCTCAAAAGTTTTCATACGGAATGTGGAAAACTACAGCAGTTCTGTTTTTGTATTCATATATATATGGTATATTTTTAATTAATATTGTCGTCGTGAATATAATCAGCGACGCGTATGATTTTCCCCCGTCGATTCATCCAAACGTTATTAATAATATTAATGAAAAAAAAAATAATAATAATAATATTTCACAAGAGATATAGTAGAAATGCATACGCTACCTAAATCAGGAAGTGTGGTATTACATTGTGTATAATATATATGTACAGTTTACACACGGACGTCCTAGGAATCCAAAATGAGCCGACCGCGCGTATATATGCATTAATATATTACACGTATATCGATCGTCCACCGCGACAACTTCCGCATAATACGTGCGTGCTTAATATTATGTTTTATCGAGCCAACTCTACATGGTCGGTTTTATGGTCCAATAGAATATGCGGAAAAAATTAAGTCGGGGTTTTTTTTTTTTTATAGCCACTAATCCCTGCGTAATATTATGATTTATATTGTATGTACATCTTAATACAATATTATTACAAATAGATTATGATGAATCGAACCACAACTGAGTCAATAAGACAGGCGTAACTTTTGATAATCTATTATTTTGACACCGCTGTGGCAAATCTATCATCCCAATGTCATACCGTTACTGTACAATATATATTAGCCAAAAACTCGTACAAAAAATCCATAACTATCAACTTGACGTTGGTAATTAGTTTTATACATTTTTTTTTCAAATGAACTTTAAACATCACCGAATTAGATGGTATAGTTTTCCGAGAGAAAAAACATATTATCGTGAGTTTAACAATTAAAAAAAAAACCGACTGAAATACTCAACCACTAAAATAAAGTTCGAAAAAGTTCAACGCACAAAAAAAAAAAACAACCATTAAATCAGCTCAAAAATCACATTTCAGGCGTGACGTTGAGGTAGTTGTTTGGTGAAAAAAAAATACCGATGTTATTTAAATCTAAATTGTCGACGACCGAATAGCAAAACATACGTTTTACGAGTATTACCATTGACCTAATATTATATCGTGCGTTCGATAGTGATTATTGTTATTATTACCATATAACATGTATAATGTATTATGCACACGCACCGTTGTAATAACTTTGTCGTACCGACGACGACGACGACGACACGATACACGCGGAAGCAAAGTGTTCAACTCGTTAGACGCGTAAGGGGTACGTCATTATTATAGTGTATTATATCATATTCGTAGTGATAATATGTATATTGTTTCTTTATATTGTTTTAGAACCTAATATGTCTTTTCAACATGCTCCGATGCAATCCTCCTACCCATATGATAATAGTTGGTATGGTACCTGTATAAAGCGCTTGACAGTATATATATATATATATATTATTATCATCATTTATACTACCATAATGGACGTTATATACGTACCTACGTTTGTAGATTTATCGCGTTATATTTTCCGTCGAGTTGTTGTATTGTGAGTTCGTAGGAAGGAGTAAGTAAGTTGTTATGGGCGTAATGAAAAGCACAGCATTATATGTTTAATATCTATATACACGCCCGGTCGCGTAATCGTCTTATCTCCTCGTAAAGCGGTATTTATAATATTATCATCACGAAAAAACTACACGAAATTAGAGAGTATATGTTATAATATTATAAAGTGTTACGTGGCACTGCGGTGTTGTTGGTATGGTGTTCTATTATTATTATTATTATTATTATAGTTACGATCGCCAAAAGCGAAACGATGAAAATTTCAACGAAAGCGAAAATATTTCAAACGAGGAAACTTCTCGCATCGTATTATACAATATACGACCTGTATTATAATAATATAATACAGTTTATTTCTCTTGGGATGTTTTACCCGGCATATCCATGTATAAAATATTACGGCCGCGCGTGTATTTCGCTTTTCGTTTTTTTTTTTTCGTTGTCGTCGTCAATGGTGTTTTTTTACAAATACTTTAACTGGAAATTTAATGGGACCCTGGATACCGATAATAATTTCGGTAATAATACATTGATCTATAAATTCTTTCGACTGACAACTGCAACACCGGGCCATTGTTTACACAACGTCGGCGAAAATATTTTTTTGATTAACAACATTTCATCATATAGTATTATTATATTATGTGGTCATGATGTATTTCCAACAATAAAATGATCCGAATAAATAACGAAAATAACAGTAAAACGGTCGAGGCTTATATTTACCTTTTAAATCGATTAGGTCAAATATGCCTTTCAAACGTAATTTTCATCGTTTGCATGGTGTTATATATTATATGCATATAATTTAGTATGCGTGTGTGAGGGAATCGAAAAGTTTTTACTTTTAAATTAGACATCAATATTGTTTGATTCGCATTTATACTTTTTATTTATCTTAGAATAAAAATGCTGAAACGAAATCTTCAAAGATTATAATGGAGCACAATAAAGAAAATATTAATAAGACAGACGAGCGCGGTGCGCGTACCTATAAATAAGAATTTAAATTACGGTGTATTGTTGGCGTAACGGCAAACCGTATTTAGGAAACGAATCGCTTTCATATTGAAAACAAAACGAACTATGTAAATGCAAAAGAAGTGCCTCATTCGAGAGTAAGGGTATATTTATATATACACAAACATAATATTATATATAACGTTTTTCGTTTCACAAATGTAAATAATGAGCCATTATTTATTTTATTTTTGCACATGTTATGTTATTATATGTCATGCGTATGGTATACGCGAGACCAGAAACGTATAAAACGTTGGCATAAATTGTACATCGGACTCGCGTTGTTTGCATAATATATATATACTTGGAAGAACGACGGTTAGATGGATATGATGACGTTACTATGAGTGAGGGGGACGTGCACAAGGAAAGCGCATACTGTCTGGCAAAGGGAGATTCGGAGAAAGAAAAAACTGTGCCTTAGGGCACGAGCGGAAAAAAGTGCTGGGCCTTGACGTCCGAGGAGTAGGTGGTTTTCAATGTACGACGGAGTGGAGGTAGAATAACGCAATGCCGATGGGAAATTGAGCACAGTTATATACGTATGTAATGGCGGGGAAGAATCGTTTGTTCGGCAAGTTTACTTTTTGGATTCGGTCCCCGGGCAAGGGCTATTTGACATTTTTATAGTCTACTCTAAAAATGATTTACGATATACGGAATGCTCGAGCGAGTGTTCTACTCCACTGCAGCACCTGACCCACCATTTCCTGTTTAGTGTATATATATATGTATAATTTAGGTATGTTTACAATAAATATCAGATTCGAGATCGATAATATCCTTTAAACCTACTTTGAACATTTCGCACTCGAGAGTGTGGGTGCACAGATGAACCACGATATGTATATGGTACGATAGAATATTATGTGTACCGATTGAAAATATGTAATAACAATAATAATAATGCAGCTTACGCTCGCACTCATGTCTTTCGGGACACGTTTCATCTACCTGCCATACCAGTCCGCTGCAGAGACGATCGACGAGGGACTATGGGCACGCTCACACGATACATTCGGTTGACTGCGAGAGGGCGTCCATCATCGTCATCTCCATCACGTCGTCAAGTCCTGAGTAGTGCTTATGTGGTTCAAATTGACTCTAGTAGGGAGTCCTTATATTTAATGCGACTCCCTAATGGGGTCAGATTGAAACGCTGCAGCCATCATCGTCGAAAGTCGCCGCCACGTCGTCTGCAGCCGTAATCGATTTTGTTTCGTTTCTGTACCGTGCCTGCGCAGTGCCGGACGAGACGAGACAAGAGTAAACTGTTATTATTATTAATTTTTATAACATACATTTTTATTGTATATTTGTTTTTTCCAAATAGTTATCGGTCGATTTTATATTCACGTCGAACGTTACTCGACAGCGGTTAAAATACCTATTATAACGCGTGTGCTATTTTTGTTTGTTATAATTGTCATAATATGTTACTAGTTTTACGACGATGTATTTTTCTATTATAACGTGTTTATAATAAATTCGCTATAAATAGTTTCATAATATTATAATCAGTAATCAGTTATAACCTAACCACCATATAGATATAACAAAAATATTATTTGAATACGTCATTATTACCTAATAATATGATACATGCCTTTTCATATAATTATTTTTATTTAATTTTTAATTGTTTTGATCAACATAAAAAAAAATACCATCTAGGAAAATAAAAGCGTGTTGTGTGTTTTCTGATGCAATTGTATTGTTTATTTTCTGATAGGTAAAATATAATATTACCATATTAATATGAATCGTAATATTATTATAACGATTGATTTTAAAAATTATTGACCGGGTATACGTATAATATGTACAAAATTAAACAATTTCGACTAGTGTCCGGTCAGCGATAACAGTATAATAACTGTCAAACAACGGTGGACCACATAATTACACATATATTATACATACTGCCGCGTTTACAAAAAAAATTACCGATGGACCGAACTTCTATACAATTATGCACGCCACTAATTGCTGCATTTTACCTCTCCAAGCAATTGGTTTTCCGGGACTCGATATTAATAATTTTGCGACGTGAAATCTGAGTCGGCGGCGGCGCCCTGAATCATTAAAAGGTTGAAGTCTCGGCGCGGCAGTCGACTGTCAAATTAGTAGTCGGCCCGCTTGTTCGATCGGCACGCGCAAATTATTTAAACGCGCGTCGTCCTGATCCGTACTCGCATTATATATATATATATATAACATTATATGTATATTTAGTTCATGCAAATTAATAATTTGAGAGATTCGCACGTCTGTTGTCTCGGTGTAATGTAACGATATTATTTCACGGTGTCGCCGTCCGCTGAATCCGACCCCCGTCACGAGGCGCTAAACTTCTGCGCTGATTGGCACGGACGTTTTCTCCGACGCGCTCCACCAACTATATATATCATACTCGTATATGCAAATAAAACTCGTCCCGGAGCGGTTATTAATAATTATTCGTCCTATATAATATCATTATTGCTTTGATGCGCGTGGTTATTCCCGCGACACGAACAGCCGCCTGTAAAGACGTGTTTTCATAATCGCGTATTGTTATATCGCGAGCATTGCGCAGCACCATAATATACATCAGTGCGTATTGTAATCTTTAAAAAAACAATATTTTTATTTTTTTATTTTAATTCAGAAAATTGTACAATCTGTTTACATTTTAAAGCATATATTACTATAAGAATAAGCTACTAAGGTTGTCGTCGTGTGATTTGGTGTGTGCTGTGAGGATAGAAATATTTAGAGAGACGGCATTTTGGAAGGAAAATAAAAATTATGTTTTAATAATATCGATTGTACGTTTATTTTTATTTCATAATATGATAGTAATACATAAGCTTATAAAAGCCTATGTAGTGTTAATCATAATATTCGTATCATTAAGTTTACGGTCGTTTATATGCCAAACATGTAGGTATAGTATAATATTATATAACATATAGTGTTTCAATAGGTGTTCCATAATATGTTGTCATCGCCGTAGATGAAAATATGTGAATTTAGATAAAACGTTACAGTTTCTTAAAAGCTGATAGGTAGTTGTATATAACGCGATTTTATTCATATTTTGTCTATACATTCCGCTATATTACATACTTCGATAAAGACTGAAACGGTGTATTACATTTTGTAGTTATTATTATTATTATACATTTTAAATTAATAGTGACAATCCGGATTACTATAGTGCTTGGATTTTCTACGAAAAAATGTATTAAATTTGGATTATTATTGACACTTATTGTCAATAGCTTGTGAATAAAAAAAATATTGATGAAAATTACTACGCTTACTGATTTTGGTTGTTATTTTAATACATAAAATAATATAGTTATAATGCACATAAAAAATAAAAAAACAATAAACAAAATTACTTTTGAAATAGATATTTTGGTATTTTGATACAGTTCCACTTACACTTACTTATGCAAGCAAAATGAATGGTTCTGTGTGTTTGTTTTAATGCAATGTCCCTCAATAATCCAATGTGCTGTTAACTTTAAACGTAAAATTTATTTTTAAAATAAAAAGCTGTTCAGTATTAATTATTCATAATACGTGGTTTTGGTGTTATCGTCTACCTTTACTCATTGGCCATCTCAAAACACGGAAATACATGTGTGTATCATGCAGGTCACTTTAAATTTCAAAATAATGATAACACAGCGTATAACATATATAGCCTACACAATTAAAAAATATTTTATCGGCGGTAACTTTAATTAAACTCGATCGGTGCTAAAAATTTTAAAACATATAACATTATATTATTATTAGGGAATGGTGTAGATACACTTTGTTTCTCATTTGAATTAAAATTAAAATTTCACATTTTCATCCAATGATTGCGTAAGATATAAATTATGTTTAAAACTGTACAATTAATAAGTTTTAATAGTTTTATCATATAAAGACTCGACCTTTCATTATAAATTTATATAAATGGATGGTATGTTTTAAAAGCGCATAGTTGTAAACTCTGTAAAAATCTTCCCCCCAGTGAATTGTGATATAATAATGTGCTAATATGGCTTCGGAAATTTTCTACGTACGATACGATGTACCTAATTGAATTACCACAGTATACTCAATAATTTTAGCATAGCTAATATTATTTCAACTATTACAAAATGTGTATACCTATACACTATACTTATACTATACTCGTGCAATGTATTATATTATACTCACTTTAATAAACGTATGAACATAATATTATGTATAAGTTAAATGAGTTAACTGGAAACGTATTTACGACGTACGCGTCATAGTTTTATATTAACTTTATTTTCCCCCCGACATGAATCGAAGAATTGAACAAACAAATTTCAATCTTTCAACTCAATGAAATTATTGAATTCAATATCATGCGAAGAGAGTTTTGAATGACACGAACGGGATGCAAAATAAATACAAATTTAACATCCAGATTGACGTTTGCCGGTATTGAATAGCAAGACTGCGAGTGATAATATATAGTAAAAAGTTTTTCCGCGAATTCTAGCCGTGACATTACAACATAGAGATAGGTACGAGCATCCAATGAAACGGCGCCGTGGCTATTGATTGCGGATAACGTGAACGATGTGAAAAATAAATACGAATTTCCAACTTAAGATCGACGCTTGCCGATATCGGATAGCAATTGATAACACAAAAAAAAAAGTTTCGGGAAATTCAAGTCGTACCTATTATGTATAATATATCTATACTTTAGTTTTAAATGAAACCGCGCGCGAGTATTGATTGCTAAATGATAGTAATTTCTGAAGGGAACTGCCTCGACTAAACAAAACTTCTGTCCGTTAACATGTTTGTTCGGTGCATGTGTGTATGTGTGTGTTCGTGAAATAATAATAATAATAAACCGAATAGAATGTTTTTGCTGTATAGTTTATGTGCTGGTCAAGTTTCAAAGTTCTAGGTCGATTGGGTAGGGCAAAAGTCACGAATGGGAAGTTAATCGTGAAACGGGAACACATCAAGACCAGACGCCAGTGTATACGCCCAGTGAGACAAGCTATGTTGATTTATTGTCTCGATAACATCGGATAGGAGGAGTACATGTCAAATTTTTGTTAACCACTTGTGCCATCATTCACAACAAAAAATCTCCCAGTTGGATAATATTGATGCACTTTTCAAACCGTATAATAAATATAATATGGGGGTCATATATGTATAAAATAAATGACAATCACAATTCCGAATTCTCTACTACAATAAAATATAAAGTCCACAGTCTATTTATATGTATACATGTACAATATAAATATTATATAGACAGTAGTAGGTCGAATAGTAATCACGCGGAAAGTAATACATATATATATATATATATATATATTATATATTTAAAAACCAACCAACGCGTCAAAGTAATGAACAAAATTTGAATAATTTTTTTACATTTTTTTTTTCTTTTCGATTTTGCGTGGATATAATATTTTATTGTGCACAAATCGTTGAAATTACGTTACGATTATTGTCACATTGCACTCGAGAGTATAAACCGATTTACAATTTAAGAGGATTTTCTATTTTATCCAACTCTCTCACCTCTACAATATAATACAAACCATCCACTATATTATATTATTTTATTTTATGTCTCGTTATAATAGATTTGCCTTTTTCATGAGACCAGCTTAGCTCGACACTTACATATAATATTATTTATTATTATTACGTGTTCCATACGGCCGGCTGTGATACGATAATATTATATATATATATGTATAGTTTTGGTCATATATGAGATTCGATTTCGGTAGAAAAGCATTTACCTACTGCGTGTATTTAATAATAAATCTTGCGAACCGTGTGGCCTTTATGTATTGCATTTCTCGGATTTCCTACATCGTGAAAATACTTACACAGTAGGTTCACAGCTTAAATCGCTCGTCCTTCGACGACCCACCAAAAACCCCATATCCGATCGCGTCCGGTCAAATCCTCACGACTAGCGGTCGCGACAAAGTAAATCATTACATAGGTACTAATTTTTTCAGCCAATGTATGTGCTATTAAAATATATTTAATATATTTATATACACATATAAAATATTTTATTTTCACATTAGTTTTAATCATTATAAGACAGTATTTTAGTAATATATAATATATATTTTTTAAATGAGTAAATTTACCATGGACATGACTGTTTAGCGATAAAAGAATTATTCTCTAGAAAACACTGCCGCGTTAATAAGTATATAGAACTGTAGATAATTATAATAATAGGCGGGCGAAAACAAAAGAGACGAGATTTGAAACGAACGAATCGACAAGGATTTACTTTTGTACCGCGAGAGACGTCTGCAGAGGCGTTAGGGATTATGTTGATTTTTTTGGGGGGGTGATGAACGGATGGGAATGGAGCCGAGAAATGGTAGCGCGTGCGTAATGAATGGAAGAATTATGTAAAAATAACGCGTCGGACCAAAAACGGCTGCGGGAAAGAAAGACGCGCAATGGCGATCCCTTCTTCATCCACCCACCGTCACGGGTACCAGTTGGAGAACCCACTGCAATGTGTATAGTCTGTTTTTCTTCTTTTAATGATTAACAAACGAATGGATGATGATGTCCGTAATTAGTTTTCCCATTAAGAACTATTTGGACGGTGAAAAAAAAATATAAAACACCGAGTCGCTCGGTGGCCTACCGTCCGCACAATCCAGCATGCCTCCGAAACGGGCAATTAATCATTAATTAAACGTACGTAAAAAAAAAAAAAAATAATAATAATAATTTACAAATAAATAATAATAAAAATAACGTTTGCCAAATCGATCGTGTAAAAATTTGGTTATCTTCGATTAGTATAATATATACTTGAGATAATAATTTATGTCAGAACAAAACGATTTTATTTATTACAAGTTACAAATCTACTGCAAGCACGTTGATTACAAAGTCCAATTATTATTATTTTGTCATTGTCCTACGTGCTTCTAACTGTTTAAATGATAAACCATTAACAGTACCTGCGCAGAGACATGGTTATTTGGACTCCTCGTATATACGTTACAAACTACTTTACCATTTTTGTAATATTCGTTTTAGATTTATTCTCTGTTCCCATGATATATAAAGGTATATATTATTTAAAACCGTACTTGGTAGAGAGTTATGGTTAAAACCCATAATTTATTTTTATTCATAATAATATATAATTATTTGTCCATTGAAATTAATACAGTTTAACAGTAATAAAAACATGTTAGTCGTGATGTAATAAAATAATAATCGTGTTTTGTTTTGTTTGTTTTTTTTTTTATGCAGTACAACATTAAGAAGAAAGAAGAATTACCCGAACCGGTACAAGAAGAGCCCGCCAATCCGTTGATGCGCAAAAAGAAAACGCCCGAAGAGTTGGCCAAAGAAGCAGAAATGGAAGAAGAGGACGAATTTACGAGTAAGATAAATGCAATATCTATATATTTCTATTCACTGTTGGACGCAAATAATAAACGCACATTAAATAAATAAATAAATATACGTGGGTGGGTGTATGCATTATAATATTGTGTACTCGAATCGAAAACTCCGAAGCACAGTAAAACGTCCTCCGGTTATTATATTAGTAACCCGAGTCCCACCACCGAGTTTGCTCATCCGTGAATGTACCGAAATACATTTATCACATACGACAACCGTTAAGTAAAACTAACGATTGTAATATATTGTATATGTATTCAAGATGCAATCGATGAAAGAAAAAAAAATATATTACACCAAATGTAGGAGCTATGTCGCAGTACCCATTTTGGAACAGTTGGTATTGTTTATTCTCCAAATAAAGAGGCACGATTTTTTGTTTTCTAAAAATACGATGTTTTAAAAACAAGATATCGAAAAAATGACAACAACGAATGTTATTGTTATTGTGAAATCGTTAGAATCAATTTTAAACCGTTATTTTATTTTTTATTTTTTTTTTTTTTTAACGTATAGGTACAGATTACTATTATAGGAAATATAAGGTGAAATAAAAAAAATTCCAGTGTCGTAAATTCGAAAAGCCCGCAATTCTTTTCTTCAATATAGAAAATGTTTTTTTTTTTAGACAGAAAATAATAGTTGACAACTTTTCTTCTCCCTCCTTCCACCACACATATGCACTTTAAACGTGATTTATTTGGCTGAAGTTTATTGCCACTTTTGTTTTATTCATCGTAGTCCGGTGTTAGCTTTACAATATAAATAAACACACTCACACACACACACACATATATATATATTTATTATACAGTTAGGTGTGCGTAATGTTTAAAAGAACACTGGTTATCGTTCAGTCGTCCGAGAAAAAAATCGCTTTCCCGTCCACGTTTAGACCTTACCGGATAAATAGTAGTATATTACAGTCTACTCATCAGTATTAAACAGACATTTAGAACACTTTCGTCAAATAGCATTGATCACTTTTGTGCTGTTAGTCACCACCATTTTCGGAGTATATATAAATAAAACATTATTGGGATGCTTATACAACTCGGAGACGACGATTCCTCGTATTTCAAGATGATTTGATGTATTATTATTGCTATTATATTATGTACACATTGTCCGAGTTCTAGAAATTTTAAGTTCATATAAAAGCTTTTTGTTAAACGGTTTCTCTCGTCGAGCAGAATTAAAATTTAGAAATGCTGTTTTCGTATAATATTTTACCGCTCACTTAATTTGATCATTTGGGTTATACGATTCGCCCGAAATCGCATTACTTATAATAAAATATATGTGGTACCTAGGATGATCTGCTATACCACTTACCAGGTATTACGTCGTTTCATTTTATCTCTTACGCACGAAATTCGACCGCTTTTATACCACGCGTACGATATTCCTAGTACACTTTTCCTACACCGACGGCCACAATATACAAAAACCACTTCTAAGTTCACATTTAGTTGTATACTTGTATTTTATAACAATAAACTAACTTCGGTTTGTCTTAACGTCATATTCTTTATGCCATAGTAATATAAGGCCTACGCTGTTTCTGGACACTAACCTTCTACCACAAAACTACTTTCGTTCATCTATCATAATAAAATTGTATAATGCCTGTGAAATATAATGTGAGCATATCAATAATAAAATTCAACAGAAACAGAAATCCGCAACTTGGGATGTTATGACTACAGCGTTGACCTGAAGACAATTATTAGGGCAGTTTTTAATTTTCTTTTGTTATTTATTTTCGTTTGTTGACGTTTTAGGACAATTTTAATATAATAGAAACATATTATTCTTTAATATTTTTAATATCATAAATCCATTTTTATAGAGAGCCGTTAGATATTTTTGGGCAATTATAAAATCCACAGTGTGTTTTTTATATTGTAAACATTAACAAATTTGAAATTGCTATTCGAAAAATAACACGAAACATGCATATATAGGTCGTATCGTTTATTCCGGGATCTAAACCAAAAAGGATATTTTAAATTGATACGTATTAGTTGAATAAACATATTGAACTCGGCGAATTTCTGTTTATACACCGAACGGAATAAATGAACATTGAGGCATTGAGGCGTTCAAAAACCGGATCGACTGATTAATATTTCCAATTAGATTTTGGAACGTGAATTAAATGCCCGAAACGAGCGTTGGGTTGTTTTTTCACCCTTTCTCTCTTACTCCCACAAAATCAATCTCGTTTCACCCAGCTCAGAAATAATAAATTTATATAT
Organism: Rhopalosiphum maidis; assembly: GCF_003676215.2. Lineage (NCBI taxonomy): Eukaryota > Metazoa > Arthropoda > Insecta > Hemiptera > Aphididae > Rhopalosiphum > Rhopalosiphum maidis. The sequence continues at coordinate 63,940,979 of NC_040878.1, read as the reverse complement.
GAACCACTCCATAGCAAAGAGTGTTAATTGCCTCGTCTAAACGCAAGTTGATTAATTTTTTCCTCGGTTGGCTCGTCTTCATTTACATTAGATTTATCAGACATAGTTCATATAAAATGTACACAGTATAATATCGCTGTAACGTGCATGAAGTGCACCGAATAAACCGAATAAATTTGTTCTACGACGGACAGATAGTGTCAGAGTGGACTCGAATCGTACAATAAATCTGTAACCTTGATTTTCAAAAAACCATCGTTGCGTTTGCGCGTAAACGAACATAACGACCCAGTAAAATTGAAATTCGCGTACGAGCGCACATTGCTATATTGTATTGTTGCAATAACTAAAATATAAAATAAATAATAGTAATAGTAATAGTACAACAATAGCCTAGCGACATTGCCTTTGTGTACGTCTACATTAGTAGGTCAGTTGTTTCGTCGAAAATGGCCGTGAAACTTGACAAATATGTTTAATAACCACGTCGCAATATTCAGCGACAGTGTATAATTGTGTTTTTATTCGCACATTAAAATATAATATTTTACTGTGATAATGTCGGCTCGAATTTAATGAAAAAATAAAAATCGATTCAACCAATGCCGACATGGGGCGAAGACGATATAGACGATATATTTATTCCGGGCCAGTGCACATAACGACACTTAGAATTTCCAAAATGAAGTTACTGTAAAAAAAAAAATTCGACTGTTTTCGATTAAATCACACTTTGGCGACCTCGGTGGGGACTCTGCATTAAAATTATATTTATATTTTCCCCGAAATTCGAGGAACAACAAGAGTGCATTATTATACGCCATGTGCAAACGAAAAATAATTCCCATTCGCTCCAACTCGTGATGTGTTATATAATATTATTATTATAAGTAAACGAATAATCATAATAATAATAATACGATTTCCGAGGAGTAGAATATAGTAATGACGCTTGAATGAAAACACTGCAGAGAAGAGTTTAAAACCGATAAGAGAGATAAGAAACTTTCAGAATGGAAGCTTACGAGCGCATATTATTTTCTGGTGTGATAACATGTACCGAAAACTTTTGGCCATCATACAAACCAACCAGAGGATTAATTCGTAACTCGTAATAATAATAATTATTAATATTATAAACCCAAATTTATTATAATACCACTCATCTAAAGATGAATGTATTGTTTTTTTTTCACACTATTATTATATTAACTAACTATACCACCGTTGGATTTATTTTTCTTATTGTTCACAGAGTTGAAGAATACCATCGAGACACAAGTGAATGAACTCAAATCTCAAATCGAGAGCAAGTGCAGTCTTCAATAAGATGTGTTCAAAAATGATGCGGAACAAATAATAACCTAATAAATATAAAAAAAAAATTTAAAAATTATAAGAAACCTAAAACAGCGTAAATTTTCAAAAAAAAAAAAAAAAAAGAAAAAATATTGTGATTCAAACCCATTTAAATAATATATTAATATTATATAGAACATTATTATAATATGATAAAAAAATATATGTGTGTACGTGATGCGTACATACGTATTTATAAATATATATATATATATATATATTATAAATATTAGGATTTAAAATATTATTATTGTTGTTGTTGTTATTGTATAACATTTATAAACGTCGAGTTAGATTTTCAGCAGTTTTTAAAATGAAATCGAAGTAAAATATATATTGTTAATTATTGTGAAATTAAAAATTTATAGAGCAAGTGAAGTATTAGCACATGTCTTTTGAATCTTTACTATATAATAATAATAATACAAAAATAAAATATATTAATACGTAACAATATATTATCGTGTACATACGTCCGGTGTACGCGTTTACGCGCATACGCCACACGTCATGACGTACTTAATATATATTTTACATACGTTCTAACGTCTTTTTATTTCAAGTTATTGGCTTTCACTCGTTCAATATAATAATATAATATTATATAGATATGTATAATAGTAGTTTGAGGTATAGGGAGTACACATATACATGTAATCGTGGTTTTTCGTCATTTCATTCATCATAAGAAATCAAAAATAATAATAATTCGATAAAATAATTATTTAATATTCTGTTAGTATGGTTTTTTTTTTTTACCTTGGGGATCAAATGTTTTCATCGTTTTCTTTAAAGTATTTATTATATTTCTTTTTGAGGGATGACAATAATAATAAAACAAACAAATAACATAAAAATAAACACAAAATGTATACCTCGTTATTAGCCGTTCTCCGAAACACGGTATCCCATCATTCTGAACAATTATTTAACGTTTACATAACAATATTATAATTATATTTTATTTCGGTAAACAATTATTTTTGTATTACTTTAGTTTAGTCTGGTTTTTGTTAAAGGGCCAACGTTTTTGTCAATTATGTTTAATGCGTTCCGTTTCTCATCGTTTCGTTTCGTCCTCCCAGCAGCACAATACATTGTCATCGTTACATACATTATTGTACCATTAAATTATTATTATTACTATTATTACAACTATACATGTCATAATATTATTACAACGTTATAATATACTTTTATACCCTATTTACTTATATTATTATACTCTCTTACTTATTATTATTATTATTATTATTTTTGTTGTACGTCACAGTTTTAAATCTCTTGTATTATTTGTATATTTATTTTTTTAGATTTAACTTTTTAGGTTACACTACGCGTTATGAATTTCAACCGGACCCAAGCTTTTACGTTTCGCTTGTTCTACGGGTTCTTTGTTTATTGTGGACGTTTTAAAAAAAAAAAAAAAAAATTAAAACACCGTTTCGAACTTCAAACATATGCCGTCTTAGACTATTCTACTAAAGTATATACTGTTACTCACTGTCTCTCATTCTTTCTCTCTCTGTCTCTCATTCTGTTGCAAAAATTTAAATTTGGAAAAAATATATTATAATATATATATTTGTTTAAAAAAAAAATCAGGCTGTGAATATTCTCAAACGAATAAGCTATTTGCCATCTAACTTTGTTTTTATTGTTTTGCAGCATTCAAATGACGAATGTGTAAAAAGTAATTTCATAGACTGCTCAAAATTATCTAAATTAATATTAGAAAAAAATATTGATTAAATTATTTGTACTGATTGTATATTGAATTATATAGGTGTAATATTGATAAAAATTAAACATTTATATAAAATTTTAACGACAAACCTAAAATAAATTTTGTTTGTACCAGTCGAACGACTCCGGTCTGCACGATCCACAATAATATTAAATAACAAACATGCGAAATTATATAATTTAATTTTAGTGTATAATATACCATAGTCGTACAATATGTAAATAGCGGTTTTGTGTTAAAATATTAGTTGTTATTTTTATTATTATTATTATTATTATTGTTTTTATTTAGAGTCGTATTATATAAATATATATATATATTATATAATTTTAAATATTTATTGGGATTTTATATGTAGAAACATGTTATTTAATAATAATAATAAAAAAAAACTTATTTATAAATAATAGAAAATGTAACAAATTTTAGAAAGCAAAAAAAAACTACTATTACTAATTAAATATAAAATTTATTCTATAGATGTTTAATATAATATTCGTATGTACGAATCAATGATTTCCGTCTGTGTTAATGGATTCGAATTCATAGTTAGTAATTTTATTTATTTGTTGTTTATTTTTTAGAACTTCGATGGATGTGAACCAGTAAAATACGATTGTTCAAAAACCCATTGTTGAGTTTTACGTTTCATCCTCCCTTCCACACGATCCTTGACCGATTCTAGTTTAAATGTATACACAAAAGTAAAAAACAAAACACGACCATCTCTGGTACACCGTTGTGACTCGTTCAATATCGGTCTTGATAATTAAAAAAATCCCGACGGAACAAATACGGAAAAGTCACAACGTTTAACAACAATAATACGCACAGAATACAAATAGATAGTGGCCCCGGAGACTGACGTTGCATGGTGCCGTCGAATGCGCTGAAATAGCGAGGGCGTAAACAAAAGAGGAGAGAGAGAATAAAAAATAATATATTATTATTATTATAAATGATATAACGTTTTCATTTGGGACGGATGATGAAAATAATTCCGACTCGACGGCGACGATTTATGGGTCGTTAAGTCGAGGCGCAGAAGAAGAGATACCATTATAACGTTATACTATACGTACACAATAATATTATAATAATGTACGGACCAATTTATTTCAGTTAAAAAATAATTTTAAATTAGCTCCGATCATCAGTAGAAGTAATATGATAAGGAAAACACCCGGCCACCCCTTGCATGCACTTCCTGCCTCTAAAACGGATACTCCCGTACGCCTCTGTTCCCGCCGCGTTCGACGATCGTCGTCTTCAAGTCTGATTCGGAAATACTTTCAATTTATCTCGACCGCGCCCGGCGCCAGCGTTCGCGATTTTCTGGCAACACCTCCGTCTCTAGGTGGTCATTATATTTTATTAACGTGCCACACTCTCGTTTGGCTCAATTACGGCCTAGCGATACGACCGGTAGAAGGAAATTTACGATTTACGTCACCTGTCCTTAACGCGCATGCTGAAAAATCTAATATTTCTAGTATGCAGATCGCAACGCACCCTCTCGGCGATCGTGCATACGAACGCTGCATTTTGAATCAGGATGCGTGTTTATCACCATTCATGAACCAGGCTTCAGTCGATTAATATTTGTTAAACTTAAATTTGCCAAATAAACACTGACGACTGATCAACAAACGCTCTTAGGTTTTCTAGCCATAGTCTGGCTTGTCAACCATACGCGAAATCGAAATTTATCTTCAATAACCTATACATATAATAGTAGTTTCGATTGGATTTTACAACCATAGTTTGATACATTTTTAAAGCACGAAAACGAACAATATTTATAAACAATGATTTTTTTATAAATAAAGATACAAGGTCGTTCGACGAATGGATTACCAACTTGACACTTGCGTGACATAGGGTAACATTTTTTTTTTTTTTACATCACTACACTATTACAATACTCTTTATTGACTAATTATTCATATAATTAATATTATTATCTTGCACAATTTAAATATCTATTTTATGTGACGTCCAAATTAAGCGATTAACGAATCCCAGCTGCTCCACTCATTTCACTGGATATAATAATCCACAAAAAAAAATGATTAGCAAAGTGATCAACTCTGCTGTTAACAATAATTGTGTGTGCATCTTCACAATAATATTATTTGTTTAAGAGTGTCGGTATTTTCTGAGTTCATGGTTTCTCCGTGGTCATGTATTATCTTTGGGGTAAGATTATATTTATTCAGTTTTATATACATATTTATACATTGGTCTCACTGAGGTGAATGGTATTATATTGAAAATAACAAACCAATATGATTTTAATCTATTAAAAAAGTGTCACATCTTACAGGTACAAATTAGAACTCAAGGAATGTACTCATCACCTAAAATGCAGTGATAGAATTAAAGTTTGAAAACAGTCAAAACATTTTATTACATATTTCTAATAAAAATCGAACAATACTTTTACTTTTTATTGGTACAGAACCTTTCATGTGCGTTATGACGCAATTTCATGATAAAAATCGATATAACCGAAACTTTATACGAGGGTGTTTTGGATATTTATTTTTCTACACTGGTATAATTATAACACGATACGTGAGTACAATTTTACTTGGGAAACCACGGTCTTCTTCTGTTTCTTCAACGTAAAACCTTAACGGTAAGTTGATATTAAAAGGCGTAGAGACGGTAACTAGTGTATATATATATATAATAATTATTACTAAGGATAAAAATTTCAGAATGTCCAAATCACTCAGCGCCTCAGATAATATGAAAACCCAGTGTTCCTAGTGTGTTTTTTCACAAATGTTCATGCTTAATTAATTATATAATATTATAACCTATTTTTATATAAGTATATTACTTCCAGAACGATATTTTTCAAGTTTAATCTTACTATCTTTTTTACAATCATCACTTATATCAAAACGTTTAAACTCCCAACGACCGGATAATTTTTTACTAGAATATTATTCAAATATATTTTAGTAATGCATTACACAATTATGGTAACACGGCGACTTAGTTAGGCAATTTAGCTACATAATTACTCCCGCCGATTTTCGATAAAAATAATATTATCGTGATAATAATATTATATATAATATTATTAGTGGTATGACGAAAACTGTTTTTTATGGTCTTCGGGTCTCAAAAAAAATCGGTGAAAGGTTTAGGGTGGTCAGGTTCACCATGCGTAACACAGTATATAAGTGAGTTTGAGATAGTACAAATAAAAATGTATCGTAATACATTTAATACGCTTAACTTACCGTATAATCTATAAAAGTGTAGGTTTTAGTATACTGCTATAGTTACTACATGACATAACTAACAAAAAGTGAGTTATATTATGCTCATAAATTCTACCCTACATAGATAATTGTCTGTATTTAGTATATGCTATTACTACGTGCTAAGTAATATTTACTGTAATTAAATTTATATTATATACACCAACTTCATAGGATAATATCCTATATTTTAAAGCTATACGCTACACGTATTTACATGAATCGATTTTCGTAAATATTTAATTTTTTTTATCTTTTAAAATAAAATATCAGTAAATTAAACAAAATAAAAAAATTAAATGACAGAAATTATTATAGTAGTTATTGATATAATATTCTCACTTAATAATATACTATTTCAGTTCATACAAATGACAACATATGGTAATGATTAACGCACAACTAAGTATAACGAGGTTGTAAAGTTTTCGTTTCTATAATTAATAATCAGTTAATCGAAGATAAATCAAATGTAAAAACCATTTACGAACAATGAAATGTTATACGAAAATGTCTAGTGTTTGTTCTTAGAAATTTAGACTCGATGGACGGTACTAAAAAAGTTATTTGACTTTTATTATTTCGTATATAGTTCATTGAATTTAAAATATAATAATACATAATATATTATAATCTAAAAACTTACACAACCTATAGGTGCGTAATAATATTATTAACTCAATGGCCTACATCGCCAAGGGTTTTAATAATAATAGTAATAAAAAAAAATTATTATAAAATAATCGAATTTATGCATATTTTAATCATTACAATTGTTTTAAAGTTATTATTTAATTTTATATCGACAAAAATACATTTTTTTTTTTAGTATTGTAAAATAAGTTTATCGTCTTTAATTTTGAACATTAATAGTTCTGATAACCGTATTACATTCTTACATCAAAGATAGTTAGATACATTTGTTTAAATTGAAATGTCAAATATATAAATACTTATCTAATAACAAAAAGTTCAAAAACTTTAACTAATCATGATTTACAAAAGGAAAAAGAAGTTTTTATTTCTATCTACTTCTTAGTTGACGTCCAACATAAAGTAAAAACTTTAAAATCAATTTTTTTTTTAATTAACTTTATTAAATTGAAAATTTACAATAATAATATTCACGATATGGGTAACTATAACATAAAAAGTGCACGTTTTTAAAATATTATTTTATAGTTGATTCAGTATCAAAAATAACAACTAAAAAAAAAAAAAAAATGATTGGGTTATTCGTGTTGTACGCAATTATTTGTTTTCGTTAACAGGTATAGATCATATAAAGTCGGCGTATGTATACGAACGACTAGATGTGCAAACTTTTAGGCGATTGCGAAAACTGTGAAATTAAATAATTATTGATTGTGCACCGGAGCTATATACAGTTATTCAAAAACATATTGGGAACCATTTTCGCTGTACGGTGTAATACACGTAATACGTTTATAATATTGTGTAAATATATTATTGTTTTATACGGATTCACAATGATATAGAGCTTTATAATATAAACGCATAATCGATGCAAACGGCGGTATTGACGAAACTTCTGTCCACTACGGATTTTCTAGGACACAGTCGTGGATCTTCACGAACGTCTCGGAATAGAACATGGAGCACACCGCCGCGTTGTTGTCGTACGTCATCTCCGGGATTTTGTGCTCAGGGTTGACAGACACCTGTAACGACAAAAACATCGTGTCTTGACGCTATAACGTATAACACATTATTATATTGTATTCGTTCGATTCAATTCAATTGCGGTGTCACGGACAGGAGACCGTGTAATAATAATATTATGTGCTCTGCAAAAGGAGTGTAGAAGACAGTGAGCCAGTAGTCGACCAGCGAAAACAAGTGTTTTCCGATGACAGCGTATTAATATATAGATTTGCAATAGTATTGGAAATTTTCGTTTACTGACGTTTGGGGAAAACAGAAACCTACATAAGGATACGAACGTGCAATTTATCGACATATATATTATATATATATATATATATATATAATTTATTCATAGAAATAAATATTGATCAATCATCCAATAACCGCAATGGTAATCGCGGTGAAAGCATGCTGGTAACATATTAATTAAATATATATATATATATCTATATAATTATATAAATATTGGCATGGTGAGAGGGAGTGGAGGTGCTTGAAATCGATAATTCGTGTATACCTGTCTAAATATGTATAACATATATATATATAAGCATTAATATACATTGTATATATTATATAAAGATTTTAGTCAAACGTCTACAATACTTATTACACTGCTAGTCGACTAATGAACAGTTTTCATAATATTCCTAAAAATTATTTTTCTAGGCACGCCATTTCTAACAGTAATAGTCACTGCATGTCATAATATGATAAAAACGGAAAGATCGGTCGAACAACTAATACCAAAAATAAATACAACGTTGTCAGAGAAAATAACTCGAGCACGTATATATACTATATACATATGCTTAAGGCGTTAATTATTTCGTTATTTTTAATAATTCACAGTATAATTATTATAATAAGTAAAGCGGTTATTTAATGTGTTTATTGAAATATTCCGGTTTCAAAAATATTTAAAACATTTAAGTTTTAAAAACAACATACAATCATAAGAAATATGTTATCTGTTTTATTATTCTGATCATTCACATCATGAAAAAATTGCTGTTTTCAAGAACGATACAAATTCGAATTAATCCGATTTTACAACTGAATTAATTACCACATTGTAACCGTGTACGTGGTTCACGGTATTTCGCGACTTCGCGTTCTTACCTTGAGTGTATATAGCCCTGGGTTCAGGTCAGTTACGTCCACCCACTGACAGTCGATGTTATGCCGGTAAATATCCGAGCAGTTAACCGATATGCCTTGGTCACCGTAATCAGCGCACGCGAAGGCTGGCCTAGCGCCGTCCGTGCACTGGTTGTCTTCCAAACAAAACGACGCCTTGTGTCCTTCGGCAACCTTCATGCCACCCCCGTCTAGCACGTCGAAAGTGGCAAATACTTCCATGCTATGGTAGTGCCTGCAAAAACGATATTATTATAGTGACCATTAAGGTAAGTAGTGTTATAGGTTTCTTTTCTAAACGATTATATTCATCTTGGATTATTATTGTCTGCTAAACGTATCATGAAATTTATTACAAATCAATAACAAACGCATTTTGATATGGATTTGAAATCAAAAATAATATTATTGAAAAAATTGTAACTCCAATCGTTGTCGTTATAAGCATTTCTACTGCGTATAATATCATAAGTAACCTATTTATTGTATTATATTCATTAAAACTCAAACCGCTGTTTGTATTTATAGTTTATACTAAATACACTATATTTCCAATGTTTATTTTCAAGAAAAAAACGATAAAAACGCATGCACATCGTTAGCAATATTATTGAATTAAAATATGCAACGTCGTGGAAGATAACCACATGGATGATATTAAAATATTTTACGTTTCCTCAATTCAATATCCTCGAAACATGTTATTATGTACGCCGTGTCGGAGGTCGGAAATTATGTGACTAGAAAAAAAGCTTTTCTGGTATTAGTCACGTAAAATCAGTTAAAATACAGTTGTACAAAACTATAATAGTTAAATAAAACTATACTTTTTTACCTTTCCCGACAAACGTAACAATTATTGTAAGTATACATTTTCAGAGAATTATACAAAACATTGGTGTAGTAATTCATCAATAAAATTGCTTAATTTTAGTGAAACATTATGATTTATTATGGTAAATTTTGCATTATCGTGTCAATGCACTTGTCTAGATTTGTTTACAATATGTTATATATTTGTCAATACGTAAAATGACACATATACAACTGTTTGTGTCATCATCTTAAAGCTGCATTATCTAAAAATAAAAATTACTTTTTGTGCTAATGTTCTGATGGCTGCACTTGGAAAATACGAACCATTGTAGTAAACCCAATCGACCGCATTTTATTGAAAACCACAACAATAATAAACATAAAAATATATTAGTGCTGTCATTATATTGTATTATTGTTATCGTAAATCGTGTACATTGTGGTGGACGCCGTAAAACTTAATCAACCATACCACCATAGACGGAAATCAATCTTTAAATATATACTAACTGCCCTGTTAACTCGCCAAACTTGATCACCTCCAATTTTTCATCAATAAATATACAAATTTTATTTTTTTTAATTACATATAAAATGATTATTTTGCCTTACCTATTTGAATCTAACCATCTATATGATAATTAAAATATGAATGTATAGTTTCTGAGTTGATAAGCATTAAGTATTAAAGATAATAGTTTACGATAAAAGATTAAAATAATATTATGTGGGCTGGGGTTTTAAAATATTCGTTATTATTTCTTGAAATTGTATAATTTGTAAAACTCATCCGAGTATAATAAGTATTATTTTAAAAAATACACATAATATATTATATATTAATTTTATCATTAAAATTATTATTAGTAGTAGTACCTATATAACTTTAAACAATTTCGATTAAAATTAATTAAAATTTCCATATAATTATCTATTTAATTGTTATTTTAATAATAAAGGATTGTTTCCAAAAAAAAGTTTGTAATATTACTAAATTGCATGCTTAAATGATAAAAAATAATATATATTTTAAAATATAACTCTTAAGTAGATATATTTAAATATTCCAAAAACGAGAATTTGATTAAATTTTTAGTGAATTCCAAGATGATATACTTTATTGTAAATATGAGTGGATGTATACAAAGTAATTATTCACTAAGAATATTTACCCTTGTTTTTTTTAATTCTGTAAAAAACTTTTTGATTTTTGGAATGTTTAAATATACTTATAGACTTTTTTTTTTTAATTTTTGAGATTTACTGTGCTACAAAAAAATTATCATATGAAAGTAAGAATTTTTTTTCAAATGAAATCTTCACCTTCTTTATTGTAAATCATTTAATTGATTTTGTTTTTAAATGTAGATGTACGTAATTTAAAATTTGAGCAAGTAATCATAAAATAGTAGTGGTCAGTTATTAGTATTTTTAAATTTTCATAGCCATATTTAAACTTATTATTCTGGATCTTTAACAATAAAAAAGGGAATTCTCATTTCAAAAATAGAATTTTTAATCGCCACAAGATATACTTATCAAATAATATAAAAAATCTCAAAAATTTGAAAATATTCGTTTGAAATATATATATAAAATATCAAAAATTAAATCCTTATTATTTAATTAATTCTATATTGAAGAAAAAAAGATTAGCGTCTCCGGCGATTAACTTTGTATATGTGTAATTAACCTGCACCCAGAAATAATAGATATAATTAACAAATATTATTAGTTAATTTAATATCAATTGTTTGTTCTAATCAATATTAAAAGTTTATTTTTGAATCATTATGATTATACTAAAGTTATAATAATTGTTTTAAAAAATATATATATATTATTTGTCGGGACAAGACTTTTTCCACGGTTAGTTTATAATATTTTCCATCCCTTAATTGTACTTTACATATTTAAATTGTGTACTGTGACTGGAAGCGGGCGGTTACTGTACTCGAGCATCATAATAATTTATACAAGGTGGGTAATAAATATGATATTATTATTACCTAGACGTGACAAAATTACATTTGGTTTTTTTTTTTTTTTTTATTTATCAATATTATCAGCATTGCCATAATACATAACGAGTCCGTGTAATAATGCATTCGGTATATTATGATAATATTATCGCAATTCGTTTTTCTGTTGAACGAATGTTTCTGTCCGAAACTCCGCGCGTGATCGACAATTCATCGTATTATAATACGTCAACTGACTTTTGTTTTAGTTGTTGTCTTGGCCCTACCACTGTGCATACTAAAATAGTGAGCCTCTCCAAAACCACTCGTCGGAAGGTACTTGGATTATATTATTTATATTTTGATCTCGGGACGAACGCATCGGAACGTGTAATGTAGCTCTGTAGGTATACCTATTACAGAGAAGACGAGTCGTGAACAATACCGTATTCGATGTTTATGCGATTCGTTTTACATTTTTCCAGTACCGTTTATCGGCGAAAATCAATAACGTTCGTAATGTATAATAATATATTGTGTCATGACCACCGTTCGCTTTAGACATATTAGAATTTACTAAAGTACCCTCAATTATAATCGTATGTATAAATATTTTTTTTTAATTAAATTTCATAGCGGCATTGAGTGTAGACGGACATATAACATTGTGATATGGTATACACGAATGATTATTACTATGACCTGCAGCTGAAATTCCGTGAAATTTGTTTAATTATTATTAATTTCTAGAGTATTTTAAACTTTAATTTTCTCGAAAACAATAATTGTTAATACAACATATTTTTTTTTAATTTATCATTTTGCTGCATAGTTGTTAAAATTACAACTTTTATGTTATACGATTAAAACAATTCTAATGTAAATGGAAATATTAACATGATTTTCAATTTAAACTTTTTTCATTTGAATTTAATATAATAAGGAATAATATATGGGGTGAAAATGGAATTATTAAATTTACGAATATACGGGTTTTTTCAATTACAAACCTATATTAATTATATTCAGAAGGTTTGTTAAGTAACCCAATTATTCTCTGCTGAGACTTATACTTTCCTTGTATAAACTAATATAATGTAATTAAGACTATTATCATTTAAGGTTCTCTCTATTATAGTAATTTATTAAATTTATATTTGTATTGACGTTTTGACTTTGATAATAACTATAGTTTTTTTCTTATATAAATCATTACTTTTGCTTCCCTCTTGTACATAACTTAGAAATATCGTTTCGTGTTTTTCCTAAGATTTCTCGTTTCACAATTTATTGATTAAATGTTATTTTTTTACTACGTTTTTATAAATAAATATCAATAACAGCTAATGTATGTATTTTATATTTTTCTATAGTAAATGTCCAATGTAAGTGTACGTAAAATCTACTTCAATTACATTTTTGCATCATATCAAATTTTCAAAAGTTAATAAAAAATCTAATAATAATATACTTGTGTTTATATTAAAATAGTTTTTCTAAAGAAATATCTATTTTAAGATAAAAAAAAATAATTATTATAAATAAAAACGGGTAAATATTTAATGATATCAGAGAAAACAAAGAAAACACCAAGAAATATAAAAGAAACGTTTGTAATGTTAATTTTTCGTATCACAATCTTTGATCAACCAAAATTTTAAATCAAACGAAACAATCTCAAAGACAAAAATTAAAAATGGTAAAAAATATATAAAAAGAAATTAAACGATGATTACGACTCATTTATATATTCTTAATTTATGGACATTTTGTGAAAAAACATTAACATAAATTAATACTTATGAGTTTCAATTGATGTTAAAAAAAAAAATTATTATTAATTTTACAATCAACATTATATCTGAAAATTTCTGCTATTTCAAAAACAATCATACGCTCTTTTAATAATTATAGTAACTAAAAAACTAGGTCACGCGTAGCTCATCGATAAGTCAGTGCGTAGAAGTACATACAATAATATCGTCGTGACCTTTTTATCTTTTTTGATTTTAAATGTTATTGCCGTTATGAAAAAGGACTATGGCGAATATTGTCCGTTTGAAAGCTCAACAAATATCGTAAGTCAGTATTTTGTATGACTTTCAAAATGAAAGCTATGCTACTGCAATATTACATTTACACAACAGAAGCTTACTATCCGTCAAGAATTGATTGCGTGTATAAATGATAGTACGTTTTGAAATAATATTGGATGTGGTATGTCCTTAGTTTATAGTCAAACCGTGATAGTTTCAATAAAAAAAAAAAAATAAAGCACTATATGGATCAGTTATATATTGTTTAAGTTAAAAAAAATTGGTAGCAGTGATATTTTTTATGAAAAATAAAACAAAATTACACGTCAGTGAGAAGTAAATACATTATTCAAAAAATATTTGCGAAAATCTACACTAAAAGATTTATATTTTAATTTTTGATATTGCAAAACAAATTTGTATCAAATCCCATTTTTCCCATCAACTATACAAGTACAACTGGCTATTTGTCTGGGTTGTAACGGATTGAACGTAATATTTCACCGGTCGGATTCGTCCTCGACCACTACCGACTGATGGCCTGATTTAAAACTTCATTAATCACACATTTTTTTTTATTTTAAAAACAATTGTCATCTCACCTTAGAAAATAAACTAGAAAGAGCACCAGCCACTGATTTTAAATCAAAATTCGATGATCACGTAACAAAAAAGTAAATATAAGTAAACCTAACAGAAAAAATAAATTACATTTTGAGATTATTCATGAAACAATTGATAAATAAATTTTCTCAAACAACAACGTCAGATTTAAGTATAGATTATGCCTTCTCCGGTCCGGATTGAATATATACGACCCTACTCTTGAATACCTAATGAAAAAAAAAAACACTTGTATGAAATGATGATGATTCGATATTATCTCTGAAATATTTCATTCTTTCAAGTTTCCGTTCGTATAAATCGTTTGAAAAACTGTATCTGTTTTATTAAATACATAACAAGGCAGTTATTAAACGCCCTGCAAAATCTATAGTAATGATAAATTGAGAATACGGTGATCTTGTTTATAGGTGCCCACTTGGAAATTCAAAAATTCAAAATTAAAACAAACGCATAATTTAAAGTCTATAACTAGACGAACGTGCTCACAACATCGGTCTGTACAATACTCAAAACGCGGTGCCAGAGACTTATAGTATTTGCATGTTTTAATAACTATAATATTGTATATTATTATAATTCGTTCATCATGTTTATGCATAGCCTGTCTAACACGTACATGTGACACTGATGAAACTGCCACAGATGTTTTGGCACGGCCGGCCGGAACGGAGCGGTACCGACATTTGTGATTTTCGCGGTAAACCGCAGCAACCGCCGGGTGATCAAGTGCCAATCGATTTCGTCTCGCCGGAGCTGGTACGCAGACGACGCCAGGCAATTCTCTTCCATGGCACACTGCAAGAAATACATCTGTCTGTCCTCCAGGTACGCCGATCTGATCAGTTCGTCAGCGTTCACCGCCAAATCCGCCATCTCTGAGACAAACAGTTAATATTGTTATTTGATTTTACGTACTGCCCAAAGCATAATAATATATAAATATATATATCATAATAACCTATTAAGTATAATTTATATTATATTATATTAACTAAGTGATAAAGAAAAATGTATCATCAAATATCGATTTTTCAGTACGTTATATTATGTACATGACTATAAAGCAAAATTGAAAACTACTATGATATTCATTCAACATGTGAAAATAATAAGAAACTTAAATGAACATAAATTAACTAATCAATAATATATTTTTTTTTAACTGTTGTTAGTTTTTATTCTGTTTCTCGTTCCTTAGGCAAAGCTTTAATTTACAGAGAGTAGTACTTTTGGTTTTGGCAATTGAGAATTAATTGATTGATTGATTCCCTAAACTAATATAATTCGATGTCATGGTATACCAGGTGTAGCCTAAAGACAAGTAATCCCGAAATTTAGTATAAAAGCGTTTCCGGCAATTCCAACACAAAAGTTTTTAATTAAAAATGTTGGTTTCCTCACCAAATTCTTGTTGCTGATGATCTTTGAAAACAACGAGCCAGTAAAAAGCTTTTAAATATCATTAGCAACCTTCGCCAAACGTTCGAACACTTTCATTAATTTTATGAAGCAATTTTGTACACTTAAACAAAATACAATGATACCCTTATAAAGACATTTCCCACTTGGAAAAAAGTAGTTTAAAGTTACACCTTATACCTACGACTTGATAAATATCTTATAGATAATTTAAGACATATTCACAAATCACCAAAAAAAAAAAAAAAAAAAAATGTAATCACTTAAGTAATATGTGTACTTAAGCTATGTAGATAACAATAGAAGACGTAATATATAACTCAATATTTTGATTACTTTAAAAGTTTTTTGACGATTATCTGTAAACACAAATAGTCAATTGATGATAAAAAATTGAATTCTCACTAGTCACTACAAATTTAATTCAGTTCCAATACTAAAATAATATTCATGATTTAAATTTTTAAAAAAAAAAAAACAGATTTCCATTTATGATTATTGCATATTGTTTTATTAATGAGAATAATGATGAATTCGATAATATAATGTACAACACTTTCTAAAGATAACTAGTAAGTGCTTAACAGAGGAAAAACTATTATTAAAAACGTGACAAACTATACACAACGCAAAAACCAACACGTTATAGAATATTGTTTGGGAAAAAAAAATGTTCCTGCGCAAAATATTTTTTCGATGACAAAACTTTCAAACTATCACATTATGCATAATATACCTATCCGAATACCTATCTAAGTCACCTATATAAAGATATGCGTTACTGTTTTTCGATCAGAGAACGTTTTCGCAGAAAAAAAAAATCTATAGGTAAGAAAAAAGGATATTCGTTCGAAGCAATCAACTTAACAAGTTTAGGAGTTGCGTGGTCGGGTGATTTTCGCTACGGACCGTCAAATGTTTCGACTTCCTTTCTTTTACAAAGTTTTTCGACAAAAACGTCACCACTGCTGCCGAAGACCTATATAGAATATATATATATATACATTATTATATTGATGTGAAAATAAAAACACGAGACTGAGGAAATTTAATTCTGACCGATAGGCCACTTTCGGGTGTTTCAAATTAACTGCCACAGGGGATAGTCAATAATTGATTTAAGAACCAACGGGACCCGTCCCAATGTCGCCATTCATATTTAATACACGGTCCGTCAGTCACGGCAGTATAACGTAGTTATTGAAACACCAAGCCACCACTGCAGACCGCTGACTCCCCACCAAGGGTTTGTCATATCGGCATCGCCTCGTCGATAAATCATATGATTATTACTCCGTAATATTACATGAAATAAATTTTTTATGAAATGACAGCTGTTAATAAAATATAATTGATACCGTGTATTGCGAATTTACGATGAATAAAAAACCCAAACGACAACGAACTGTCATCATTGTGAATACCCATAAAACGAAACATTTAAAATATATACATGGTTGATTCACCGAGCACACTCATAATCGTTTATCCGTTTAATAATACATTTTTTTTTTTTAATTCTATATATTTTTAAGAATACTTGAGGCACATATTTCCAAAACGTGGCTTATTGTTGCGTTCTGTGTCGTAATTATACGCATTATTCGACTAAAGAGTTACGTAGATTAGTATTGCCTAGAATAATTGCATTGTCGTTTAATACGTACCCACTAAACACGTATTATATTCATAATAATCATTCGAATTCTATATATTATTATGATTTTATTGTAAAGATATAAATTTGTACCCAACGGAATCGTACATGGCTAACGATTATTATAATACAATGGTTGTACCTACATTTACTATAATAGAAAATTGTTCATGTTATAAAAATATACGTCTCATAAAACATTAAGTTCAACACATTAATGGCTCAGCGTACCTACCTATATATATATATATATACCTAACATCATTATAACCATACTCTATTGCTGAATTCTCGGACAAACTACTTGGTATTATATCCATTTACAGCATAATAATATAATAGGTATATTGGTACTTTGACGCAACCTATAATACTGCAGGGTGATCGATTTAACGCAAAACACTCATATTATTTCAGAAAACCCCAACGTTTTTTAAGTATCTTTTTTAAGTCATTAAAAAAGAATATTTTTTGGGAAAAAAAATGTACCTATTTATTATCTTTATAAATTATTTTAATAACAACATACATATTTAATTACAATATATACCTAAGCAGAATATTTGAATTCATATAAATCTAATCTAAATTAAATAGCTTATTAATTAAAATTAGATATTTAAAATTTAGGTAAGCGGAATAGTGAAACAACATGTTGAGTAATAACTGCCCATGCATTGTTGTACCACTTCACTATGCTCATAAAAATGTATAAATTAAAACATAAACTACTCGTCCGAAATTCGATTTTTGTATCAAAGTACTCCAAAAAATATTGTACTTTGGAGTGGTGAATTAAAATTTTTTATTGAAAAAAATAAAATATGAAGAAATTAGAAGTATAAAATTATAAAAAATTAATTTTTTTATGAAAATATTATTTGTAATGACATAAAATCATGTAAAAATAATATTTTCGAAAAGTTTGTAATTTTTGAAATCATAAGTTATTTTCGTTAAACAAATCATTAATATATACTTAGTAAAACCTATAGCAGGTACATATTGAACTATTTCTGTGAATATAAATTTTAACAGAAACTATGCGTATATTCTGTCGTCGACCGCGTACTTATAGGTACGAAATAAAAAGCATTTTACTAGTTGGTACTTTCACGTTAAATAGTTTTGTTCAAGTGAAATATTATACATTTTTTATCCGATACAAATATCCGAAAATATCTTGTAACAAAATAAAAATACTCGTGGGGGGTCAACTGTCGAGGATAATGACAATTTTTAACATTGTACATCGACCAGCTCACATTGTGGAAAATAATGTTCAATTCAAAAAAATAAATTAAAATAACTCATCATCTCATTTTCAGTAGCAGTGTTCAAACCTACTGAAAATTTATATTTTATGAAACACTCACTATTTGGCGCATTCTGACGAGAATTAATAATAATAATTAAAAAAAAAATGCAACAACACAATAATGTATTCCAGTGTAAATAAATTATGTGTTCCCACTCTTGGTTATAAAACATTAATAAATAAATATATATATATTATATAATGTATTTGTATATTACAATTATATATTATATAGGGGTAGTGAGTATTCGTATTTGTTCATGTACATGTATGCACCATACGTTTTTAACACTGTTTCAATGACACTTAATGAAGAGTTTTTTACATGTTGGATTTTTTTCTATAGCAACATGTTTTATATAATTAAAAAAATACTTGTATGGATTGTTTTACTAAAAAATAAAATTTTAAATTAGATGAGTACTTATCGTGTGCTATGTAAAGTACGCAATTATATATATATATATTTTTAACTGAATTAAAATAAAGTACATTCCGAATACCTACAACTATTACACCGTTTCCGTAGGTTTATTTCACAAATATATAGGTCATGACAACTATTTTTCAGTTTTTCACATATATTTTAAACACAAATTCTCTATCTCTAAATGTTTATTACCATTGCTCGAATATTCAACTATATACACTCGATGTTACTATTTATTTATACATCACAATTTTTTATATTTTTAACGATTTTTAATTCTGGCTATTCAACAACTAAAACGCTATGCCATTACATTATGGGTACAATATGAATCGGCATAATAATTTTATTATGATTTTATTTTTTACCTTAACATATACAATTTTTTAATAATGATGCCTTACAGCAGTTTAAAAAAAAAAATATCCAATTTTAATATAGGATCTCTTAGTAGACAATAAAGTTATGCATGAATGCCATGAATAACAATGAAAAAAATATTAGTTTTTTGTTTATTGTAATCATAAAACATTATTAATAGTTTAATAAAAAATTTCATCGAATCGAAAATAACTTTACCTAAAATACGTCCTGGAGATAAAATTAAATTCGCAAAAAATAAACACCCCTGGTTTTTAAATTGTAAAAAATGGTACATAATAGTATATACCTAAAAAAAAAATCCCGTTTTCATGCAAGCCTGTCTGACATCCAAACAGCATTGAAAACACACCACCAACAAACTAGTAAAAGGTCGTATATATGATGATACTCTTGTTAATCACTTAACACGTTTTGCTCTATACATAATGATGTATTATAATTTATGATCAGTGCCTAATCATGCGCGCGGCGATACGATTTGTATGAATGACGAAAATCACTCACCTCGGACACACACGACGGCGGCTACCGTCTCTTTCCTGGTCGAACACGTTGCCTTGTGCTGGTGATAGCAGTTAGCAAGCGACGATTCGTTTCCAGCACATTCGACTGCCGACAATACGACCGGAAGATCCAGCCCACCGAACCGGTCTGTCTGGAAGGCGGCTGCTGCATACCCAAGCCCAATGGAACGGCACACGACCAACGCTTCTAGCACTCCGAATCCGTCGCCGCATATCACGCCCCAACCTGTAGTGACATCAAAATTAAAAACACTATTAATTTAGGTAAGATCAAACGTCAAAAATAAAAATTATTATAATATATGATTTTCCGTCGAACGAAAAATACAATGCTCGAGTCTTAACTACAGAGGGCTTAATTTTTGATTTTAACACTTATCAATATTTCGGTGAACTTTTGTGAACTTATAATAAATTATTATAACTCATAAGTATCTATGTAACAGTATACGTTTTTCCAAGGCTAAATTTTGTCATTGTATGTCTTTTTTTCTTAACACGAATACACGATCATAAATTATTTTCATGATATCAATTATCGAGATAAATACTCTTACAAAAATATCAATGAACAAAAAATATATAATATTGAACAAATAGTTATATTATATAATCATTTATATAAATAATTTAAAATCAATACAACTGGTGTAAATTGTACATCCTTACAGGTTATTGCTAACGATTACACAGCTCTAATCTAAACTTTAAGTATTTATATAAAAGAAAAAAAACTTTAATCATTAGTTATACATTAACAACTTTATGAACAAATATTTTTTTCGTGTTCTTTATCAGATAATGAAACAAGAATTGCAGATAGTTATTAAATAAAAAAACACGAAACATTGTATTTATTTTTCCACAGTTAAGTTTTATAACGTCATCTGTGTTATTTGCAAAATTACGGTTTTTAAGAAAGAATTTAAAAAATCGAACAATGTTAGTATTGTAAGTATCAGCTGTAAATGAATCACTCTGTATAAAAAATATACGTATAAAGGACACGCTCACCTATATAATAATTTACTATACGGTATCAGTATAATATTTTGATAATATATATCTATAACGGTTTTCTCTGTGTAATAATATAGAGCAAGTATTTTTTTTTTTTTAAATCGATAAGAACAAAAACGACCCTCTCGCATGCCCATGCCCTCCCAAACACTCGAAAAACATTTTAGAATTTACTACTATAATATATACACACACACACACACACATACACACTGTTCCGTTCTCATTGTTTTCCCACAGTCTTCTCTCTGCACCACCACCGCCCCGGAACCATCAACGCGACTCGCGCGAGAAAAACCCGATTCCCACTCGCGTTCCTCTCGAGCTTTTCTTTTACTTTCTTTCCCTTCTCTTTTAAAGATAACTCGTCCTCTACCATCGCATTTTCCGTCGAAATGAAACTTTCCTCCGCGTTCTTTACAACACTATATAATATCACAATATTATATTTTGTTGTTTATATATATATATATATATTTATTATCACCGGCCGAATCAAACGTCATCGATAGAAGACCTACAAATATAGTATGAGTATCTATATAGGTGACGTGCTTACGTACAAATCAGCCGTCAAATTTCTTTTGTTTGTCTGGGCTTATAATGTTTACCCGATGTGCTTTTTTCGATAGTTTTATCCTGAACAAATTGAACGAAAACTTCTGGAAAGTATAATATGCTGTACATATAGTCGTGGAACTCGTGACGGCAAGAATGTCTGTACGGTGACACCGCGTGTTCCAAAGTATAAATAAAACTCAATCAAGAACCGTAGTCTCCATCCACCCGTGTGTGAGCATAACTATAATACAACATGTATCTATATAAATATTATCAAAGTCACAAAAAAGTTAGCGTTATATTATACTTATCCGATCCACCACCGGCCTGACACATATTTGAAAAATACTGTTATTGAATTGGTTTATTTTTTAAAGTTTCCGTGTACGCGCCTTAGCGATTCACGCTAAATTCAGATTTTTATTTGGCACACGGGTTATATGAAATACACCTACGGTCGTTTAGTAAAAACTCGTAGTGTAGAATTTCACAGAGCAGATGGAGTTAAAAATTATACCGTTAAAAACGTTAAATAGGAATAATAATAATAATAATAGCCGTTCTATCAATATTATGATTGGAAGAGAAAAAATTATTAAACAAAATGACTAAAACGTTAATTTATACTTTTTCGTTGTATTTTGACTTATCTCGCAATCGGCTACTCGATTACGAAGTCGGAAGGGCACAGACATTTTTTTCGTACAAATATAAGTGACCGACTGTAATTTATAATAATTTTGGAACCACAATAAACGCCGTCCGCTGAGATTGAAAAACAATATTGCAACATTTTATCATCGTTTATCGATCGATCTCACTCTAAATCGGACTTTTTATACCTTACACTACACATCAAAAACATTCACCACAGATGACTGTAAATAAAATTTAACGTCAAAGCTGTATTGTTTTGGAGATTGTTTTTTCTTCGATAGTTTTTCACGTTGACATTTTTTTATGGCTTTGAAAGAGGTCGGCAGTATACTAGTCACAGTTAATGCCGAAAAATAAAGTCCTATATTTTTACCATGTTTGCTTATTTTAAAACCTTATTATAAATTCTAAGTTCTTACAAAAAATACAGATTTCAGTTCAAATCAATGACTTGACTTAATATGTACCTACCAAAAGATATGGGTATTTAACCAACGTACGAAGATTAATGATTTATTTAATATTTAAGTATTAACTGTGAAGTAACTGAATTCGTGAATTCGTTTAATATTTTTCTAAAAATGTTAGAAAAGAAATTTTAGATAATAAATTATTAAAAAAATAAGTTTACACGATTAATGTGATTTCTCGAAAAAAATTTTCTAGTGCTTTTCTAAATTAAGTAATTTTTTCAAAATAAAAATAAATAACCATAGTATTAGTTCTACACGTAGTGAATTATTGTGTACAATATCTGTTTATAAGTCAATCAGTGAAGTTTAAAAAAACATTCGCAAGTCAAAATGTTCAACATTGAAGGTGCACGCGTTATTAAAGTATAAATCATTAGCGTTCGCTATACAGTGACAGGGTAAAACTTTTTATTTATTATTGCAATATGGTGCATCCATAATTTTTTAGTAAAATGTGTCATATTATTATATTATTATTGTATAACAATTCTATTGTGTCTATGTGTGTGTGTGTGTGTGTGTGTGTGTTGGGAAAAAGGATAACCACGTTTACTTGATGCAATGAAACATTATCATGTTAGACAAAACCTGTGCAAGTCTAGATTATGCAAATTCCTTATTGCATTGTGTTTCGCTGTACAGTGGTAATTTCAATTTATATCAACGACCGAATGATTAATTTATTCTACCAAATAATATATTATATTGTTATTGATTTAAGGGATATTATATTAGGTTTATAACGTACTAACATATTTCAATTTCAAAATAATCGCTTTTCGCATGAATTTAAATAACAAAATTGCAAAAAATTATTTTGTATAGTGTCATAATTTGATAAATTACGTACACGAAACTATTTTATCAACTAATTATTTTGTATTTCTTATTTATTTTTTCAATATATCATTATTATATGATTTTCTGTATAATTTTTAACGTTTCTCGTTGAGTGTGGTACATGTATTTCAATCTCAGACGTGTAGATGAAAATTTTCAAAAGATTTGAACTCTGTTAAACGTTTAAGATATTTATTATGGTAATAATCATTTAGGTGAAATTCGGCAGATTTATAAGCCACCGTGGTAATGGTCGATATATTGTAAATTTGTTCATTGCAGAAAACGGGTAGGGGGACAGTATCGCCTTAATAAATAGTTATATTCTGTAACGTTACTATATTCATTAGAATATAGTAACGTTACAGAGTATAACAATTTAGTTAACGCTTGAAGTTCGACAAGAACACTTAGTCAGCTTTGTGAGAGGGAACAAATTGCATTTGTTAATAATAATTAGGCTTATGGCCAAACAAAACGAATTTTATAGACCTTCATTTTTAATTAACTAATAATATCTACGTTGCAGAAGCTCAACACTTTTTAATTGTTACAGCGTTTAAAATACCTACTTTATTTTCCGAATAATTTTTAACGTTATGGTGCTTTTATTTCTGTTTCATACCACCGCGATATGATTTATTATATTTTATTTACTTTTAGAATATTTCTTTTCGCATCAATACAAATAACCCGCAGTTAACATACAATTACATCGATTCGACTTCGATTGAATAGAAAACGTGATTCAGAAATTGTCTTACCTTCAAAATTCTATGGCAGTATATACTTGTTAAACAATATTAGTAGTCAACAAGATACCATCTTATACTATACTGAAACTCACAAAATAATTTAGTTTTTAAAAATGATGATTGTTGGTAAAGATAATTTTACGTTATCACTTTAAAATTAATGGTTTTTTTAATTGCATTGAATATTTGATGCATTTGTCGAAAACAATGTAGATATTTTAAAAATGTATTAAATAACTTTTTATGCATCGTATAAAAATACATTTAAAAAACTTTCACCCTATAGTTACTTTATATTTTATGGTTTCTTTATTAAAGACAAAATAGTCTGCGCGTTAAACATTCCGACTTTTATACGAACAAGCTAATAAAAAAACAATTCGTGTCAATAGAAATAATCAAATAAGCAATTCAAGTGGACTGTACAAATAAGTAGACGTAAAGTAATTTTATTTAAAAAAATATATAAAACGAACTCTAAAATAATTGTAATACGTTTTTTTTTTTTTTACTATTATTTATATTACTTGTATTAGATGTCATTATTTATAGGCACTGCGTAAAATATACAGAAATATGCTCTTTCGTTCAAATATCGTAGAAAATGTTCAAGTGTTAAAGATACTAAAAACTACCTACTCTTTTGGAATTAAGGCAGATAACGAACAACACTAACGAACTGTAAATATTTACCAATGACTTATTTTCGAATTAATTATATAACTAGCGTCAAAACAATATACAATATATATCCATTGTAGTATTTTCTTCGATAAACTAAAACGTATATATAGAATTTTTGTTAACGAATGATAATAATGATATTATACAAATATGTGACTCGACATACCGTCGTTAGTCTTTGCTTCCACTCTGCCTTCTTCCGATGTCCTGCCTCCAGCCAATCGCAATTCAATATCCGATCCCGAAGTGTCCTATGCATAAAAAATAAAATCAATTTATTGTCTATAATCCCAACTCCTTTTTTATGAGTTCAAGACTATAACAATAATAATATATAATTTATGTACCAATTTGAAATATTTTTCGTTACAATTTCTATACAATATTTTTTTTTTTTTTTTGAGGGGGGAGATTATATAATATTTTTCAAGTTTATCAAAAGTTCAAAATCGTACGATAACCGTGACCATTGGTAATAACTAATAAGTTTATCGGCTAAATACGATATAATATTATATTATGTATAATAGATAAGTCCTGACGTTATAAGAATCGATATTAGCGATACAAACGTCAAAAAGTGAAATTAAATTCAAAAATCATTAATACAGTATATGGCGAACGGCTTAAAACGATTAAGATATAAAAGTTAATTAAAAGGTATTATTGCCATTACTTTGATCCTATTTTTTCGGACGACTTTTTTTGCCGAAACCGTCACTGCAGGCACAGAGTATTTGGGCTTTTCGGGTTCCGGCGAACCGCACACCACGCCAGCTGCCTCGGACGGGTCACAATCATTCTCGCCCCAACTATCAAACCGGCACTCAGAAATTTCCATCTCTTGACCACCACACTGAGTATTGTCCATCCAATACTTTCCTGCACGAAAAACAGTTACAGTCGTTATTATTAATAGTTGTTAGTCTCCACCCACATATAACTATAATAATAATATATATATATATAGGTAATAATAATTATTATTATTTTATAATATGACGTTTTTATCATCATTACTGGCTGTTTGACCGAAGTGCGAACTGTGCGTAACCCTCGACGTGCCGTTGTAACCAAGTTGTCTGCACACCACTTGTCCTTCTCGCGCATCCCATTCGTCATCGCAGATGGCGCCCCATTTTCCAAGATGCATGATCTCCACGTTACCTGTAACAATAAAAAGAAAAGCTAATAATTGAATATTAAAATTCTCCATGACCGTCTATATGGTCGGCACATAAGGTATGTAAATGTTTTCAAGCCGTTTTTTATTTAATATGATAACTATCGTCTATCGTTATTACTCGTGTGTAATTATTAATTTACCATGATTACACGACAGTTGAACGTCATATGAATAGAAAGAATTTCTTGACGTTCATAATATTATACATCAATAATGTTCGATTTCGTCCTCTGTTAATTTTTTTTTTATCAAAACTTTAGTAATTCTAATCCCGAAAAAATGCGTTAAAGAATTATACAAACTATATTTTTATATTTGTGCATTCTTTTATACAATTTAATAATTAAATCCTCAGATAAATTCACGAGGAGTCTTGTCATTTCAATGCTCGACGTTTTTGTCCCTGTGTATTTATTTGCACGTATTTCAACTGAAGACTGCATTTAAAAGACATGAATTGCAAGTCATCAATTAGAATTAAACAAAAGTCAACGAGAAAATTACTATAAGTACTAACTTGAGAACAAGTTCAAAGAAGGTGCTCTAAACTAATGGTGACAACATTGTGATCTCGGCGTCTTGAAATCGACGATTGTATTTATGTAGTCATATATCTAGAGAACAATATATTAAATGTCATATTATTCAAAGGACCCCTACGTTTCTTGATGCTGTAAATTGAATTTTTTTTTTTTTTTTGTAATCGATTAAGTCAAACATAAACGATTATAGTAACAGAAACTGATATTGTCGAGTCGGCGTAAAAAAAAAAAAAATTATAAGCCACGAGTTGTGTAGGTATATCGTTAAATGTGAAGCGTGTGAGTCGTATAATAGGTACCTATGAATATAAAACATATCATACAATAATACCATATGGGATTTTGATACGCCACGCCTGCCTTTCCGTATTTACGACCACTACATCGTAACCCGCGGTTAGGTTCACCTCGCGATTATATCATTACTTTACTATATTATTGTAATAATATTATAAAAATCGAATTGCTCGTGCGAGGCCAACTGCGACGGCTTTTACGACCGCCCAGGACCGCGTAATCGTATTTCGATTACACCCGCGTCGTGTAGTAGTGATTGTATTATATGCTCTTAACGTTCGCGATCCCGGTACGCGATAAATAATATTAATACCATATATATATATATATATCAATTGTCCGCACCGCACCGCACACGTCGACTAGCTCTCTTATTGTTCCGCACGACGAACGTGAATCCATTTTATTTTTTCGAGACCAATAGTGAACCGTCACGGTTTTATTTGACAATGATATTATTATTTTATGTTTACATTGTATCGTTTATATACGATAATAAACAGGGATTTCATTTATACTCAATTGATTGATATATTACACTATAAATAATCAAACCCAATTTTTTTTCGTTTAATAAAAAATATATTTAATTCTGATTAATCAGATATCGAACTTCTTGTACAGTTCTATATCTGCACATATTTTTTTTACTATTACCTGGTCTATCCTTTAAAATTAGTATGCCTAGATATACAAGTCACTGTAATGACTTTTATGATTTTAAATATTCAAAATCTGCTGATTGTATACTCATAATAGTTTATGACATAACATAATCGTGTAATTTTAAATACATGTTTAATGAATAATTTTTGAAAAATGGGGGTGAGAATATTTGGTGAATCATTCTATATACTTATTAAATTCTATATTTTCTAAGCTGTTGTTCACCTACCGTTACCGACGGAAATACCTAAATAATTCAGAATAATTTTGCTTAAATTTTGTGCTACCTACCTTATTTATTGATCAAATAGTTTAGTAGCTATATATCATATAAGTAATCGCTAAAAGTTTAGTGGTGCGAGGTGGTGAGGTGGAGAAATATTTTATCATCCCACGAACGTATAGTGTACGAATATTTACCGCTCCTTTAACTATAAGCGCTTATAGGAGATAAACTATTTATTAAATATTGAACATAAATACATTCAAATTTATTCTGCATAATACATAATATCATAATATAGGACATTAGGATTATAATTTATTTGAAAATCTAAAATTCAAGTTCATTATTGGCTATCAATTTATTTAGAGAAAGTCACGATTTTGAAAATACATATAGATAATATTATACTTTATTATAATTTATATATTTTGTGGTCAGTGTAAAACTTACAAAAAAAAAAAGTAGACAAATGGGTGTCGCTTTTCTGTACATTAGGTGTTGATTGGTTCACGGTTATGAGTGTGTTAAATTTGAATTCAATGTTATATCATTGTAGGTATATGAAAATCGTGATAACTTACTGTTCAGCAGAGACACGAACTGTCAACCTATGTCACTAAGTATATTTCATAACATATTTGTTAGATATACCTATTAGTCATGAATTTACTTTTAATATTATGATAGGTCAATATAATTTTTTTCCGAAAATATGGCATTGATTATATTATTAATACTTAATTATAATAATAATAATATATTATATCGATTTATATAACTTCTAATTTAATAAAATCTTTCTGTTAATCAGTAAAAACCCGTAAAAGAGTAAAACTAAGTTCATAATATAAATAAAAAATGTAGTTTCATAATATTATAGTAAAATTCATAACAATAAAAAATACGTAAAAGTTTTAAGTTCCACGAATAATGTTTTTGATCTATAAGAAAATAATTAACATTGTTATTCATCGTTAAAAGAGTTATTTTTTTTTTTATCAAATATTAATTCTTCAAAAACTTTGAAAAATTATTATAATTGTATACTTTTTTTATTTCTTAGTTCCAGTATGAAATACTTATGAAGAATCTTATATTACATTTTCAAACCTTCGTTATAAAAATTAAATAATTTATAATTTTTTCAACAAAGTATACTTGTGATTTTTTTGTTTTTATTTTGTAAAGATTTAAACTTAAATTAATATAAAAAAATATTGTGGCATGTGTGCATATGTATTTTTTATAATTGTATGAAGATAAAAGAAACATTTTACCTATGTGAGATCTTGTATTTTATTTTTAATAATTTTAACAATCGAATACTTTATATAGACAATTATAGGAAAAAAAAATGAAATTTTCAGTTATATTATATAAATAGTTCAAAAAGATTCGATATATTTTTAAAATTATACCATGTATAGAAAACATTTTATTATATAAACACTTAAATAAAGCGTCGTGTTGTTGTGGTTAGTTGTTTTGGAATTATAACAAGATAAAAAATCGATTTTGTCGTAAACTGAATAATTAGCGTAAACATTTCTGTTTTTCCTTATCATTAATAGAAGTAATGATGATTAGACCCCTCCTCTACCAAGAAAAAAAAAAGCATTTTCACTGTCCTATTAGGTGCCTAACGGCAGTCAGAAAAATACATATATCATTGTGAAATCAATACATTCATCGTCAAGTTCCAAATCTAAAATCTCAAAGTCTTAAATTCAATGCGTATTTTAAAACTAATTCAAATAATTGATAGTTTAAAAAAAAAATAACCAATTACATAATAATTTATTACTCGTATTATAATACCTCATCGTATTTTAAAAATGGAGGATTTTTTTAAATCTGTTTTTATGCATGATAATAAGTAGCGAAAAATAAAATAAAATTTCAATCAACATTTTGTGTTACTGTTACAAGGAAGCAAAATGTTCCTTTTGTTATAATAGTTGTTGCTTTATTCAAATTTACCATGGTTAGCTTGATATATTAAAAAGATGTTTCGACATTTTTTTTTCAGATAATCTAAGCATTTGCTATGATAACTTTATACTTATAATTTTTCATAAGATGTTATTATCATCATTAGCGTAATCTATTATTGTTTCTACAGCAATCGCATCTAATTATATTCAGACACGTAAATAAATAATAATCACCTACACATGGTGATTTAAGTCCTGGACTATATGTTAGTTACGTTTATACAATACGTACAATACTGTGGTACAAATAGGTGCCTATTATCTCATCTATGCTCAATAATGTTTAATTTTCCCCGTCGCGTTTTCGATTAGACCAATTAATTACTCGCTTGCAACACAACGCGACTCGACAATCGAATCGTAGCCGATCTAATATTATTGTTACCATAAATCTTTACGAGTTATTAGATGTACAGCAGTGGTCCTGATGTTGTCCAATTAAAACTCGATCTACATGATACATTCGTTCGGCAAAACCCAAACAATCGAAAACGTACTAAAATGGTATGGGAATGGACACAGACACGATACATTTATCAAAGACCCCATTCCCCAAATTTGGAGGATTTTCAAGATTCTATATTGTTCACGCCATTTGTTTAAAAATTATTATCTGAAATATCGTGATAATAATTGATAATCCCGCGGGACACAAGCGCCACCAATCGTTATGCACGACAACAATACGTCATATTTCATTGATTTAATAGCACTGTGCTTGGACTACCTGGGTGTTTTAATGAAATGTATGTCGGACGGTCGAGCCAATTTCGTTGTTTTCGTATATGCGCGTCTTACACGAACGTCACAATATAAATATTCTTATACTATGATAGGTATAATGATGCGGTACCGAATACAATTATTTCACTCCGATAGGTACCTCTATAGGTGGCGCGTAACCCATGTAAGGCTGTCGTAAAGATTGATGAACTGTATGGATCGTCGCAACGCTTTACGACGACGGCGAGACGCGCACAACACAATGTAATAATAACGTGTATGGTCGTGGAGCCGTCGATAACGCGTGGCGTCGTGTCGGTCCACGCGTCTATATATATATATTAATATTATATGAAAACCAAGAGTGTAATATGTGTTTTCTTTTTTTACGATTGACGAAATAAACTGCAGACGGTGAACGGTGTTCGTCGTCCGCAGACGGCGGTGGCGGTGTGGATGACGACGACGGGACGGGCGCCTGTATAATAATAACACTCGGCCCACGCCATTGGGTCCGAACGGTCTAAAATCCCATACGACGTATCTTCATTACGTAATATCATGTAGGCACCTGCCGGTGGAATATTATCACCGTGGACGTGTCGACATGACGTGTATTGGACAAAGACCTCATTCCCAAATACGGTAAACGCGTTTTAAGCACTATTGACTCCCCGGCGGTGTTCCGACTCATTTCAAAAGGGCTGTTTTTTTAAATGTGTACGCTGTTAGCAGGTCAAACGAAATATTAGATTTCATTCGTCGTCTTGTCCTGAAACGCGTGATGCTTTAAAATATTGCTCTTTGGTACGTCCTATTTGTGAACACTAATCAATTCTATCATTTCCGTATCAATCAGGTCTTAAATATAAATTAGGAAAAATTCTTTCATTTAAATCTCCCATGACCAGAAAACCGTGAATTCTCCGTTTGCACACTAAATTCTATCTATTTTGAACCTAGAAATACCGGTACAATAAGTCGTTGGCGATTAGATTTTATTTAATTTGTTCGTCTCGCCAAAAATAATCCCATTCAAAATACATTACAACTTCACGTTTCCACATTTCTATAACTTATAAGTATTTATTTTGTTGTTATAAATTTTTTTTTTATTTTTTCATGTTGTTATCATATTACTATCAACGTACGTTTGTTGTTATGATCTAATTTATATTATTGCGACTGGAAAATAATTGAAATTTATGTCTATATATTTTATTTATTTATATCATTATGCATGACAATATCATAACGATAAATCACAAATGACCAACGATCTATCTCATCCAAATTTACAGCAATATTATAATCGAAATTTCGCATATCATTCGAGTCCACGCTCTGTTTTTCAGAAAATAAAAACGTCTCGATAAATTAAATGTGCCCCGGGCTAATAATATGAGACACTGTACCTATGGTATTTATGTATCATCAAGTACTTAGTTGATGTTTTGAAATTATAATTTATACAACTGCTGTTTGACCTAAATAATAAAAGTTAGTATTAATTATTTTGTACTATACTTTATTTTTTTTTATCATAGGAACTTAGTAACTTCAATTTATAAGACGCATTTTCTCGGGACTAAAGCGAATAACCAAAGGTTTTAAAACATAATTAAAGATAACATCATGACATGAAAAGGTATAGATATAAGCAAATAACAAATTGCATTACAACTATAAAGTACTTACGTAAAACCTCTATAAATCTAATAATTAAAAGAAAAAAAAACACTAAAATGTCTGAAAATCTATATTTTTATGATTTGCATAAACAACAATAAAACATTTTTTCGTCCTAATTTAATAATAATTACACGTTTTTAAAAGGATAGTTTAATTTTTCAATGCGATTTTATTTTGGAATTTAAAAACAAAATATTTACTATTCAAATGGTTAGATTAATGAAAAACCGAATAAATATAAAAAAAAAAGTTATTAAAACTCGAAATAGGAATTAAATAAAAACTAATTTTTATTATTGAATAATAGTGTATTTTCGTTAAATATTAAAAAAAAAAAATTAAAGTTATCATTTCAATACATAAGTTTATAAAATCAATATTAAATTATACGTTTTGTCAAGAAGTACATCTTTAAACTATTTAAGCTACGCGCGTATCGTTGTTTGTATTTGTATTATTTGTCGACCATAATAATTTCTAATAATATTAATTGGTACCTTCGTACTCGGATTCGCCGTCGACTAGCCTCACCATTCCCTCGAGACTCTTGTGATTTTTCAAATAGTTTTTAATCAAGTTCGCCCTCCAATGGTGTCTGCGCTTGACGGCCCGTCGGCAATCGACCGTCGGCTCGAGTAGCGATAACAGCCCCAGCGCTAGCATGAACATAACCATCAACACCTCCGCCACCGGACGACGACCGTTGGACTTCCGTAGATCGCGATCGCGGCAACCCGACGTCGCGGCGGTGACCATGTCGTATTACGTGCGAACTACTGTGGACCGGTTGACGCTTCAGCAGTGAGACAGGCGTGATACTGTGTCGATCGCTGTGCGGTCTGCAGGACGAAACCGATATGTCGTCTCGGATTTTCGTTCCCACCATTACTACCGATTGCACGTGAATCCTATGATGAATATTATCGTAAGACGATGTAAAAATAATCGAACAATTCACATACGGTCGACTGCAGCTGTCGCCCACCTATACCAACACTCTAGTATATGTGTATACAGTATGATATCAAACGCCATGGTCTATACGTTTGTTTACTTTCTGCGATTCAATTGAATTCGGGAATTTAAAATAGCCATTACGTGTGCTTTAAGATCCTAGTTTAAATCTTAAATATCCGGAACGTGGAGTTATCGCACGGTCCGTGATAATAAAAATCACCCTAGCGAGATATTATCGTAGTAATATAGTAGTACAATA
This sequence comes from Rhopalosiphum maidis, assembly GCF_003676215.2. Classification (NCBI taxonomy): domain Eukaryota; kingdom Metazoa; phylum Arthropoda; class Insecta; order Hemiptera; family Aphididae; genus Rhopalosiphum; species Rhopalosiphum maidis. The sequence continues at coordinate 63,907,083 of NC_040878.1, read as the reverse complement.
CTATCGGTCAGTTCCGGTCGAGGTGTAGAGCCAGGCTATCGAGAGTAGTGCGTACCGTGAATTGGTCGTACAGCCATTGTGATATTACGCGGACTACGAATGGGTGACGGCAGTATGTGCCGGTATGAGGACTTAGACACAGTCTATAAGGGCTACTGTCACCGGAATCGCCCCGTATGCAACGTATTTTTCACATTGCTGGTTTGTGCCGTCGAGAGAGAATAGGTCATGGTTGTCGTATACATATCATTTCGGGTTTGCGGGTGCAGCACGATAATAATGTTTAACGTTAAGGTCGTATCGTCGGCAACGCGTTACGCAGATACGCGAAGACGGGCAAATTCGATTACGGACAGTACGATATGTCACGATCGCGCTCCGATATTATCATGTACCGACGCTTATATTATTATTAAATGACCGTGTTTTATTACATTTTCATATTAATGTAATACGCGTAATACGCGTCTATAACAACGCGCTTGCTTAGAACTCTGCAAAAATAATCAGGTCGACGGCGGCAGCGACGGCGATTCGCCTCGCTCGCGCTGTTCGATCCGCCGTAAAACGTCGTCGTCAGTCGGAATTCAATCACCCCGGGCTTTTGTGTTTGACAACAATCGTACGAGCGGCAGCCGACAGCGCGACGTGTGCACGTCATAACGCTATATTACCGCGGCACGATGATATTCTGCTGAATTTAAGCTTTATTTCCGAGAAAATGAACTCGGCGGAGATCATCACGCACGCAACAGCTCTCGGCTAATATCAATTTGTACACACATATTATACATAATTCATGCGCGTGTGTCGTATTATATTGTCTAGGTACATTGTTTCGGGGTAGGTTTACAAAAAAACCATCCCTAGAAATGCGCACAAAAAAGTCGTACCACGAAAACAATGGACCGAACGAATGGCGGAGAAACTTCTTACACTTCTCATTACTATTCTTATTTCGCGACTCGAGTTGAATGCTTTTAATTTTTTGTTTTAATTACCGACTACAGTTACGTCCATGTGCGACATCTTTTATATTATGTTGTTATTAATGATTATTAATCCAGTCGGTGTTTTGTTCTTTAAATACATAAAAACATTAACTATTTTATATTTAATTCTCATCGAATATCATGTATACGATTATTAAGACTCCAGTGTTTAAATATCATACTTTCCGTCGACTATCTCAATTATTATATGACCACGTACAGACATCCATAAACGAAACGGATCAATTTAAAAGACAATTTTTGAGACTAAAGATAAATTCTTTTAATTGATTTAATAATAATATACGGTGGCGCCGCAGGGATTTCGAGAATATAATTTATGCAAAACTACTTAATGCATATTATAATAACACGCGATGGGAAATAAACTATACAGTTTCTTAAGCATACACTCTAAAGTTATCGTGCATTATGTTATCACGAGTTTATAAGTATTAGTAAGCGTTTTAATGTGACATCTTCGAACATTATAATAATATTACACCGTAAGTATCGACTTGCTCTGCAGTGCGTATAAAAAAAATCACGACAAATTTCTACACTTAAATAAATATGGTGTTAATAATAATGACGTTATTTGTTTAATGTGCATTACGGTAACCAGTAACCTGTGTTGTTATTAAAAGAAAACGATATTTCGAACACGAGTAGTTTCACAGTTGTTTTCTTTATTTTTTTTCTATGGCTTCTCGAAGAACTGTTCGATCGTTTGATATGAGCATGCGGTTTTCCTTTAATTCGTCGATTGCGTAACACGACATGTAAAACGTATTATCTTTGTGGTCGTAACGTGTGCATATATACAGGGTGAATATTTGAATACGGTTTTAAGACATTTTGTTTTATTTCTCTCACAGCGTTGCACTTATGTTTGCCGGTAAAAACTACAACCAAAATTGGACTTAAATGTTTCAGCAAAATATTTTACATATTGTGATACTATCTAAAGTCGTCAAAAAATATCAAAATTTAAAAACAATAAATCAAACTAAATATTTGGCTCTAGGTTACGTTTCCGCACGATATCGGCAATAATTAATTGACAATTAGACGCACCACCGCTGATCTGTCGATTTTAACGGCCCATTTGTGTTTACCACCGGCTGCACCGCACGCACATAATCCTCTATACATTATTCTAGTTCTATTTATATAATTACTGTTGTAATCATTTTCCTATATATTTTCCTTAATAAGTGTCTTTTTGATTGGCAAATCTAAAAATTTGTATATGTCAATATGCTTTGGGTGGAAATTTGAGAGATTATTTCCGTAGTTGTATATTTCATTGTTGTTTTTTGTTTTTATTATTTCAAAAAGTATGAATCACCATATTTTTATTATTATTCATCTATGCACTAATAAGTTAGTACTAATAACCAATTGGTTATTAAAACATTTAAATGGTTACTGTTTATATACATGCGTGCGTATGTGTATAATATAATGCATATTAATATTATACCTATTCAATATTCGACTTTTTTCAAAATATTCGATCGGTCTGTTACAGTAGTTATACTTACTCAAATAAACGACAACTATTAACTATTTTCTATTTTATTATATATTATATGCGAAATACTGCAGTGAATATCGTGAGTGCGAATCGCCACCTTAATTATGATAATTAGCCTGTGTATTATATTTTAAGTTGTACATTATTTTTTGTTCTGCATGCGCGCTAAACGCCGCATAAACTTTTCGTTTTTGTAATATAAATACGCATGTAAACTTATCGCCACCGTCGATTTTTATTATGCACTACTGTGAATTTTTATATTATATTGACTCTTATAGCTAGGATTGTACATTTTTTACCTTGGAACTTAAATACAGTTAGTGGCTACCAATTGTAAGCTTCACAAATTAATTCACATATGAATTTTGTTTATTTATTTGTTGATACGTTAATTGTTAGGCCATATTTGGTTTATATTATCTATCTATTCTTGTCTCTGTAAATTTTATATATTTTATACCTTTTCCCGGTTATACAGCAACGAGTTACTATTTTTTATAGTTTTAAGTATACACATATACATTATACGTGGGACGTAGGTATATATTCACATTTACACACTTCATTTCATATAAATATTTACTGTTCTAGCTTGGCAAACCCGTCTACTTCCTTTGAGTATTGCTACGCACATATATAAATAAAATACACTGATCGATCAGTGAGAAGTGTTGCGATGTGAAATATTTCAGTGACTAGGTTTGATGTCCATTATTCTTTATTCTTAAGTCGTACAAATTAGTTATTACAGTTATACGCACGTAGATTTACGTTTGAGCATCATCAGTGTATAAAAGTTTCATAAAAGAAACATATGTGAGGAAAAAATTAAGACGATGTTTAAATTCCACGTGTACCGTATAAAAATAGTAAAAGTAAATTTTTTAATTAATTTCCGTGTTTACTTTTAGAACAATCACCTTAAATATGTTTTAATACACGCCTGCGATAACATTGATATTCAAAATTATAATACTTAATAATGGTAATATTTTAATATAATTGTTTTATTGTTTACGCGCTAATATTTACTCAGCGGTCCTGTTTTGAAACCATGACATTCGGGATATAAACGGTGTATAATATACATTGTATACCACTGCAGAGTGTATGCAAACTTCGTAATAATAATAGACGGTGAACCGAGGAGACGTTGCGGCGGTGAATAAGCGCCGTCATAATATTTCGGCTGCACCGGAGCCGACAAATTGTTGTTACTTTGATGAGAGAACCATAGAAGATAGAACACGGTTCCACAACCGAATAACTGAAATTCTCGGTCGAAATGCACGCTATACAATGGAATTTCAAATCACCCTGGATAAATTATCACTGAGTATTTAATATAATATGTATAGTCTATATTAGTATATTTTATAAACACGCACACACACACGCACACATATATATATATAGATATATTAAACATTCCATTATCTCTGGATTTATATCGCGAAGCCTGACGTTACCACATCGGTACTTATCTTATCTTAGTGCTTAATGCACTAATAATGTTATTAAATTTACCTAATATACATTATATATATATTGCCTGTACTTCAATTTTTTTTCTTCCATACTCGTGGCATAAACATAATAGAATGTGAATTAAATAAACATGAATTGGTCCATTTTTTAATAATTCATTGTTATCACTACTGTGGTTCTCTTGTCGTTGAAAAACTGTGTTTTTGATAATTTCATATTTCGATTCATATTTATAATTGGATGCATTATTTTTTTATTTTTATATAAGAAAAAATAATTACAATATAATATTATATGAGTTTATGTACAATAAGTAATGGTGGTATAAAAAATTATATTAGCATAACTAATGATTGGGTAAGCACACAATAGTGCCATCTGATAGGTTGAATGGGCAAGATTAAAGGAAGTTCCTAAAGGTCAAAATGTTTTTAGTCGTCTGTTAAAATTTTGGGGAATAATGTAAGAGGTAGGTATGGAATTTAATTAGCGATTAAGGTGATTTTGATGAATTTGGTGAAGTGAGAGGTAGACATTTTTTGCAATCTAATTAAATGCTTATATTTTGAAGCATTTTTAGATAATATTATTTATTATACACTATGGAATGGAAACAGTTTTATGCGAAGACAGATGGACTAAAACGAGAAAGCGTTCTGAGATTTAAAGATTTAGCTGAGTCCCATATGAATTGCAGTCTCGCCTTATTATGAATTTGTAGATTAAGAGTTTGCAGGTGGCTGATAATTTGGATAGGATTAGAAGACAAAACAAATAAAGTATGGAATAAGCTGATTTTTATTTTGATTTATAGTAATGTTATGATCTAAACCAGCAATGACGTAACAAATTACGCTCATAAAAGTACATACAATAGCTAACGATACATTTCATTGTTCATTATAATTATAGATATTAATTTATTATAATACATATTATATCTATATATAAATGAATAATAATAATAATAATATCAATAATATAAAAATACAAAAAATTATTCTAAAAACAGATTAAAGATGACACACTAATGTCTCATACAATAATATGAACGTACAACTAGTAAAATAATTATGTTACAAAGCTTCATTTCTTTATGTTATCAAAAATAACTTTATTTTTAAAACTGAATACGGACATAATGCTAGACAAATTACCAACTATACATAAAATATTAAAACAATCTACATTTTTATATAATGGTCCAACAATTTACAGCAAACTACCATTGGGAATCAAACACTGCAATTCGTTTAAAATTCTTAAAAATCAATTACAGTATGGCTTCTACAAGATTAAAATATAGTTATACAACAGGTTTTCAGCATTACTAAATTAGTGTAACAAAAATTATTTTAGTGTTTATTAATATTTGTATTACTTTATATTGTATTATTATTTTACTGTATGGTTTTATAAACAATTTTATATTAAATAGGAATAATAATAAATATGTAGGTATTTCATTTTATTAATTTTTATTTGTATAAGAAAAAAATAAATACTGTAATAATTGTAATTTTATTGGTTGTACTAACTAATTTATTAAATATATTGTTTAAAATATGAACTCGAGGTCGCCGAACAAACTTATTCAGGTGGGGATCATTATCTTTTTAAATATAATTACATATAATATAATATTTTAGAACTTATAATTTATAGTGAAAATATTTTATTTAATAAATAAAATCATCATAAGCTGCATTTGTTGGGAAAACATTATTGATTAGGATTTGATTTTTATATAGAATAAAGATAGAATAGATTAAGAAAACAATTTTTGAAGACACTTTGGTATTCAAAATCATATAAGTGCATGCAATTTAAAGTTTCTAAAAAAATAATATGAAATGGATTTGTATAAGTTTATCTAAGAATCGCATCTAAATATTATAGTATATATTGGTATTTCTTCACATGCAAATTCCAAAGCACAGAAATAACATGTAATATTACGTACCTGGTACGTAATCTCATATACTGTTATGGTGTTTCTTTGTTGCCAACTAAAATAAATAATAAAATTAAAAACACTGTAAAAAAAATAATATATATTATATTATATCAGTTCTCAAAATAATTAAAAAATTAAAGTTAAATACGTTCTAAAAAAAAAATATTTTTAAAAAAACCATTATAACATAATGAGTAAGATAACGTCTTGTTTTATTATTATATTATAGGATATTCCGATAGATTAATAATAATTATTATTGATTATTATAATATTTTTGCTCACAAACACGTATTTAGTTATTAAAAATATAAATAATCGGCCAACCACAGAGTACTATTTATCAATGCCTCGCCTACTCCATAATATTGTTATAATGTATATACTGCCCAAATATCGTATTCAAAGAAGTGCTAGCGGTGATCGGGCACGGTTGTCATCGGAATGCAAGATTATCCTTGTGAGCGATTTTCCGTCGTCAATGACTTACAATATTCACTAATAATATTGTTCTCGTGTAACTATAATATGAGATTATCATTTAGAACTTAATTATAAATATAAATTATCATTTTACTTGATATTTATGAATTTTTAGACATAATTATTATTATTTTTTATCATAAATCTTTCAGTTGCAGTTAATGTAAGCTAACCACTACAACGACTGCAGACATTACAGAGATATAAGGTCTCATAAAAGTTGGAAAAGGGATAACCCTTTGTCAGTCCAACTAAACCTATTTTTGAGCGCATGCAAAACTGCTGAATAGGTAGTCGTGTACTCACAAGGTGAATAATTATTAACAGTTCAATAAAAATTTTTATAAAACCGTATTTTTTAATTACTTACACGACTAACTAACTTTAATTGTTGTGTGTGCGCGCGCGTGTATGATAGTACACACTTCACTGCACGATTCTATCCTACGCTGGCTACCCTATTGTGATCAGAACTTGAAAATTGATTTTTGTCGTCGACAACATGCATATGAAATTGTAATCAAGAATATTTTTGTTGTGTAAGGTGAATTTTAATATATACTTAATAATAAATCAGATGATGTTTTTTATTTTTTACTTTACAATAAAATCAGTATATCCATTACTCCCACGAAATGTCCACACTCCGCAACCTTGCTCCATTTATTTACGTCAATAAAGATTTCTATTATCATATTTTGCGGTGTTCCTATTAGTTTTCAGGCATGTCTAATATAATATATTATAGTTGTAAGGTTAGTACTTAAACTTAAAATTGCAAAACTTTTTTATTATAAATTATTTACCTTGTATTGTATTTTAATTTATTATTATTTTATTTAAATCTTCAATTCCTATCTAAACGAAAATATGCTCAATATATTTTTTTCTCTATTATAGCTTATAAGCTTAAGAATACTTTATAATATATTATTTTTAGTTAAACGTAATTATTTTTTTTATTTTTAAGTTTTTATACAAAGTGTTCTATGATATTATGTTTTAGTATATTTAATTAAGTATTATATTATGTATATTTTTTATGTTCAATGCAAATAAGTTTTACAAGAATATTCTCAATATGTAAGTTAAACTTTTAAGTTTGCTTTTATTATTAGTTTAATAATTGTAATAGTTTATTACATATTCACGAATGAAACATGTTTATATATTTTATATAAGCCTAGGTACGTATATTTATTTTCATATTATCTTTAACAAATAATTTTTGCATATTTTTTATTGATAATTTATAATATTCTAAATATCAAGTAATTTTTATAATAAATTTTGAATAAATTGTGCTACAACACAATTCATCGGAAATTAAATCCTGATATCTAAAAACTGTACCTATATTTTTAACTGAAAACGAATTTACAAATATCACTCTCGTAAGTCATAATCGAATAAATATGGTATTCGTTTATGGGCATAAAATTACAATGCACTGTCATGAATATGAATTTTTTTTTTTTTTCTATCTTAATATTTTATTCTCAAATAAAATTATTATTAAACAGGTATCATACAAATTTGGAAAATCATTAAAGTATATTATATAATTATTATGCCTTACACTATTTGAGAGAAAAATATAAAATTGATCTCATTTAAAACGTCCTAAAAAAATATTTTCATTTATAAACCATCTCTCATCATACAATAATAAGTTCAATGTATTACGCAGTCAATCACAGTAGGCATATTATAGTCTATATCAGTGGTTCTTAACCTGTGGTCAGCGGCCCCCTGGGGGCCCATGATACTCATGTTAGGGGGTACACATCAACTTTAAGAATATTAAAAATAAAATAATTTATATTACAGTTTAATGAAAAATTAAGTTTAATAAAAATAATTATAAATGTGTATGTTTTGTTATGTCTACTTCTATAATTTGTCATATAAAATAATTATTATAATTATGATGATGATAACATCAGATGTTAAAAAAAAGATATTTGACAAAAAATTGGTAGGGGGTCCGCGATTTCCAAAAATGTTTCATCAGGTGTCCGTGTTCTACGATAGGTTAAGAATCGCAGGATCTATATATGGTACTATACGGTGCATGCCACGCTTAGTCGATATTGTTTATCAGCCGTTATTTGATGCACGCAGACTAGTTACAGTCAAGTTGTTCACGAACTATCCTTATAATCGGAACTTGAAAACTAATTTTCTATTGTCGAAAACTCATAGAATTTCATCAAGAATAGCATCGCAATGTAAGATGCAATGACTTGTCATTTGGTCCAACGCATTACGAACGATAAAACAAAACGGTCTTTCGCTGTCTCTGTTTTTCGTCGACCTCAAAACTATAACAATAATAATAATAATAACCAAGAGATTCTACTCTTCTATATTATGCACCGTGGTCGAGGCTGAAATATGTTTTGAAACCGAGAGTGATACGCCACAGTGTCTTAACAACCAGATTTATGGAAACTGTAAATAACCATGCTTTCCGCTAGGTCAAGAGCGGGAAAGATCACTTTTCAGACGATTAAAACACAGATAAAAGCAGTCCAGCCAAGTGCACCCTACATGGAGGAGACACACATGAAATTACAAAGGACGTTCATTGTTCAACGTATAAAATCATTCCCAAGCGCCATAACACCATGCGGTCAAACTACCTCATCCCAAATAAAAAACCAACAGTGTCCCTTCTCAAACTTCATCCGGTTAAGACCAAATTATTTTACGCGTCCATTACTTCTGACTCAATAATACCATATTATCATATTGCCATAGTACATCAATAACTGATTAATATATTTCATAGTTTATTGGTATTTTTACTCGTTGCTCAATCAAATCTATACCCTAATTATTATATAGTTATCATTTTTTTATGATAATATTATAGTACAGTGATATGCCTACTATAATTAATGTACAATATTATATAAATCGATAACGTTTAATCTTATGTTTTTTTTTCAATTTTTAAATTAAGTTAATTTATTTTTATTTAAAATTAAATTACTTCAACTAATTGTTTGTACTAATGTTTTAATCGAGTGTATTGATATAAAAAAAAAAATTAAATTAATAAAGTTAATAATTTAATAATACAATTTATATTAAAATTAAATCATTTTTTTTTAATTTAAAATTCATAAAAAAGACATATTCCTAGAGATAAAGTTAATTTATGATAGTTTGTATCATAAAGATTGTGGCACTAAAATAATTAATATCCATAAATACATCTCTTGTACTATTATTCTTAACAAAATTGTCTCTTCTTCAAAGACATTTAAAATCGTACAAAGTTAGCACATCCCCATAATATATTATTATTAAAGTTGCTTTATATACTAACTCTTTAATTTGTATCGTTGCACGACAGTTATGGTGCATTTCATTTATATGGATTCTTTATAAATGTTAAACAATTCCATAGACCTTAGCCAATTTGAGCGAAAAATATCAAAATACAATAAATGTTTCGCCACAAATTCCTGAATACCTGTTAGCGGTCGACCATGATGAAGGAATTTATTATTTTCGTCAAAAATATCGCGACTCACATACTATACTTAGAACTGGTTACAATTAAATAGTACAAATGGATTTATACATCAGCGAAATCAAATTTGGACATAATATTGAGCGGCCAGAACGGCATTGGTAGATATAAAAGAAACGGTGACGCACACAAGCACAAAGGGACTGACATGTGATCTGTGGAAGTAAAACGCTGTACGTAGCGTCTGAAAGATTGATGGATTATTGAATTCAATATTGTATGCGAATTTTCGTTATTAATAAATACACAAGGTGTTGGAAAATCGTGTCAATTTATTTCACGCATCGCATCGACTGAAAACACAACCTTTCTACACGGAACAATATATGAGTCATATCACACCATTATCGGTGCCTAATTTCGTGGCAAAAATAATAGGAGTAAATAAGTATTTTCTAATAAGCCTACGCACAACGAATCTCCTCGTTCTCAATTCATGTTTTATCACTTTACATTATTTACACGTGGAACATCCTTCTACGAAAAAATACGTAAAAATTAGAGTTCTCAGTCATGTCCCTACCCACAATTTACAATGTTATAATTATTATATACATTATACATATTAATACAATTTACTTTGTAATTGTTTTACAGTTTATGACTTATAAAATTAAGTTAACTAATAACTAACAATAAAAATATAATTATTGAAGGAGACCTTTGGCTTTTAGTAGAATATATTAGAAAAGAAATACGATTTGGCCGATTTACAAGTAGTTAGATAATAGAGATAAAATATTTACACTTGATATGTTTTATTCATTCTACACAGTCAATAATTAGTTATTTATTTTTTTAAACAATTAAGTGATTGATTTGGTTTGAGATCTAATGTTAGCATATTATTATATACTTCGGTTCTAATTTTCTTTATTTCTAATAGATAATAGGTATACTAGTCAAGTTTCTGAAAGCATAGATTATTTTTCTTAGATTTATTGTTATTTTAATCGTGGGGTGTTCCATTTCTTGTTGAATTTTACCAACTCTAAACCTTATACAGAATTTTATAATAATTTTAAATTTTCTAAATCGGTATTATTATTATTTATAATTCATATTTAATTATTTTTCCAAAAGATTTAGAAATATATTTGTGAAATAGAGTGGACATTTACAATATTATATTTGATTACCCTTTTTATATATAGAAGTTATCACTTAAATTTTGAAACTGTCAGTAAAAGTGGACTTTATTTTATTCAAACATTTGAACAGTAATTCTAATAAGTCCAGGTGAACAATTTTTTTAAGCGACATAATCGAATTTATAATTGTTTCATCTTTAATATAATTAAATTTATCAAACATTAGTTTGATTAAATTTTATGTTATTTGTATTGTGTCGTAATTTTTTTTTTATATCTTATTTGGTTCTACATTATGTTTGCAGTGCTAATGAAATAAACATTAAATTAATCTAATATTTATTTTTATTTGTTAGAAATGTGTATTTTTTTACCCGATTCACTCCATATGGATTGGATAGTGAATTTATTTTTAGACCGTTTAGTAATATCTTTAATTGAATACCAGTTTAGTTTGGAATCATTACCAGCTCGGTCTAATTCTGATTGATAACAATCTTGTTTAGGTATTTTTTTAGTACTAGATAAGATATTTCTATATTTTATACGGTGTTTTTTTTTTAGTTTATTGTTTAAAGGATTTTTCTTTGTAGATAAGTGTAATTTATCTCTGTGATGAATTGATAGAATAATGGCAGTGGTTTTCCAAGGTTTTATTTTTTTAGTTTTCTAGAATATATTTTTTTTTTTTTTTTAGTACCTTGTGTATGTTCTTAAAAATACCTTCTTTCCCTTTTAACGTGTTTTCTAATTCAAAAATTATATTGCTAAGAGTCGTAAGGGTATTGTTTATAATACTTTGGGTATTTATGGCATCAAGTTTTCTTACAATTGCTTTAATATCTGAATTAAAATTAGTTTCCATATTGCTGTATGTAGCTTACGACTAAAAAGTAGATTTTTTTAAGTACTATCTTCTTTAAATTGTTTTAGACGTTTAATACTTCAGTTCTTACCGTAGCAAATGAATCCCGTCCCAAGAAAATCCCTTTTTCATACGAGTTGCGTCCCGATAATATTTAACAACTACACTAATTGCGTCCGATTAAAATATGTAAATTATTATATCTACTAATTACGTCCGATATTGATGTCGATACCCATTTGATAGTTTCCTATGAATTAGTTTTGATGGCTTATCGTAGAGGTCGTCTATTGTCTTATGTTTTTAAATTATTGTTTATTTTTTGTCTATTTAATATTTTAACAGAATAACTATTATGGCTATACTCACTATAGCACGCTTAACATTCCGTTTTTATTTTTTAACTTAATGTATGACTTACATTTTTTTTTTTTTGCAACTTATCCAATGCTATATATCGTTTTTTAATAATTTTTAAAAATATAACAGCGCACGATATTTAACGACATACAGCTAAAACACATATTAACCGCCGTATACATTTATTTTATAAGTTTCTAAGTATTATTTGATAAATAATAGTCATAATACTTAAATCGATTATTGATTTAGATAATTATATATACTGATTTCCAATAATTGACCATCGGGTCGTAATTAGTGTAGGTCGTATAGGAAAACTAGGACGTAATTCCTTGTGCAACCGTTCTCGTGATCAAAATAAATCGTTTTATCCTTCATGTATTCTAAACTTCCTGCATTCGTATTTGCACATTTCATACGAAAAACTACTGATTTGCAAACAAAACACTGAATACTTGCGTCATTCATCGGAATTTACGTCGTGTATTTTGAACACAACGACATATTTATAAAATCAGCAATATAACACACACGAACACACGATCGTCAACAATACGTATTGTGATAGACATGTTGATATATATTGTCAAATATGATTATATTTTTGATTTATAATATGATCATAGAAAAATGCATCGTTTCTCACAATATTATGCTTATTGAGATTAAAAAATATCAAGAATATTTCGATTTCAGTTTTTTTTATAAGCGTTTAAATTTAAAATGTTTACAAAATTCATTAAAATCAAAAACAAAAAAAATATTAATTAATGTTTAATTAAATTACATAAAATGTTTAATTTAAACACCTTCGACTTAAAAATGTAATATAGGATTCCTTATACTTTTTTTTCACTAGAATTTAAAAAGATATAATTTAACGTAAATTCACATTATTTTTTTTATGTGTGGTTGAAGTGGATAGCATTGTATTTTCAAACGTGTAGTAACAATGTATCTTCCAATGGTTTTGGAGTTTTTTTTTTATTATGATTCAAAAATTGTTGATAATAAAAACTAAAATAATTTTTAATGATGTTTTTAAAATATTTTGACTAATTTTAAGAAATTTTATACTTTTTAAGTTTTATTTTTCGAAAAGTCTTGATAACATTTTTAAGGTCTATCGAAAATAATGAATTTCAATAAAAAATATCGATTAGTTTTTCTAAGAGCAATTTAAAAATATTTAAAATACAATGGCATATTATTTTTTAATAAGTGTTTGAAGTTCAATTTTTTGAATTATTTTACACATAGTTGAAAATGTATTTATAATAAACGTATTTTTTCACACGTAAAATTAAATATCTTAAAAATAAATAATATGCACAATCTTAAATTTTACTTTTATAGACATTTCAAGTTAAAACTTTGACAAAATTAAATATTGAAAAAAAAAACGGTTTTCGTTCTTTTGATTTTAATTTAAAACATATACATATATATAATATATTGAAAGAACTATAAACTTTTTTTCACAATATATTATTCACTTTGAAAAATCTTCTGTACGTAGGTATGTCCCACACAAACAAAAATACTCCTATATTTATAAGTTTCTATACGATGATTAAATTAAATTTACTTTTTATAGTTAAAATGTGTATAACATATACTATGCCAACATACTTGTAAACTTCTATTATATAATTTAAACTTATTTTTATTATCTATTACTATTAGTCATAATGGAGTGATAATACAAGCTACAGAAAATCCATTTTGCTGATTTCAGAACTCACTGATTATTAACCGGGCTAATATTATAGATACAAATAAATTGGAAAAAGGAAAATAATCATTTTATAGTCCATCTTTTAATATATATTTTATAAAAAAAGAAATTCTCATTTGAAATAAAAAAGCCTATATTAACACAAGACACTTTTTAAGTAGTAACAAATCACTAAAGAATTTCAAAATATGGTATTTAGAAATTCAAAAAAAAAAAAAACAGATTATACATGCATTGCTTATACATTTTATTTCGTGTGTAAAAACGTACGTACGGATGTACCTTTTTTTTGTGTGGGAAGTTAAATTTGCTATAGCAATAACTAGAATTTGAATTTTGTATTATTTATCACCTAACCTATTAATTACAATAAATACATACATTTTAAACAAACATAAAATAATGTTAGATAATTTTTAAAAAAAATCACAATTTACACTTTCGGAGAAATGAATTAAAATATTATATTCTATGTTTTTTTCTGATTTAATGCTGATAATATTCTGGATATAGTGCCTATATATATTTATTAATTTTTATTTTAAAAATATAACATAGGAGATTTTATGAAAAAAAATATATATTTATATATTTTATGATAACTTAATTTGATTTACTCTACTTGAAATAAAATTGGAATATTATAACGGCGTGCGAATGAATCACGTCCAATAATAAGTTATTATCTTATTTGCCGTAGGTTAGGTGTTAGATATTAAACAGCATCAATGAATTATGCATCGTTGAGCCGAAAACGATTGAATTGACCATTTGTGTCTGGTTATTAAGTAATATTATTACAGATATACGAACATAGTTCGATTAGCATAATCGTCGTACACGCGATGTCTTACAATGTCATCATTACAAACACCTTATGGAAATAAATTGTAGTACGCGACCACAATAAGTTGGTATCGCATAAAATTTTTGTGTGAAATCATTTCGAACCGCCTCCACACTCGTAAAAAACACAGGACCACCTCTGACGAGCCCATGCTACTTTTTCATTTAAGCAATACGTTTTATAACATAATAATATTATACTAATCAAGACCCCGAAAACTTCATCTAAGTTAGTGCGTTTGATCTAATGCTTCGAGAAAACTAACTCACAAACTAATGATGATATTACACAGCTTACTTTTCACTGTTTATGAGTATAAAACGAAAAGATTTGTGACTAACGTTTCCTTGAAGACACGTACGTAGTTATAATGGTATGACTCATACCTATCGTTAAGCGCAATTAGGGAAGTAGAGCTTGGCGATTATGCTATGTACCCAAAAATATTATAACCCTGCCAATTTTTCCCAGCAGTTTACTTGAAAAAATCACTTATAAACTTTAACTAGTAGATTTCGATTATTTTTGAATACCTATAATCGTTTTCAAAAAATAATTATTTACACGACAAATCTCTGTTTTCAAAATGTGAATTTGAATTTGAACTACTCACCTTTATAACTGTCAACATGTTTTCATTTATTTTTAATTTATTATTAATTATCAGTTGTATTGATTTTTAAATTTAAAAAAAAATATATGCATAATAATATTATGTTATATGTGAGTTAGTGTTGTACCTATCTTTATGCGTAATGTGCGCTTAAGTACTTATATGTGTACTAAATTATTATTATAATCGTGCATTACTTTTAATTTACAGATATTTAATTAGGAGAACTATGGAATGTGCGCCCGGTCCAGATCATTACAATACATCGAATAGATACGACGCGTGTCGTGTATATTATAATATATACAGCAATCGTCAATCATGTGTCTAGGAGTTCAAGACGACGTCATCGTTTTTGAAAACTCGTCTTGTTTTTTAGTGTTAAAACATTCATACCATTGTCGGTACAATAAGGCTGAAACATTAATAATTGTAAAAGTTAAAAATACCGAAAATCTTGCGCTCACGTACGCGACGTCGCGATTATTCGGATGTATATTTTATGCGCATTGTGTATAGAAACACTTAAATGCTCACTTCAGCGAACGCGCAAAACGATTTTTTCGTTATTTTTACCACGGAAAATTCGATTTTTACGCGTCGACAGAGATAATTTATATTTGCATCGATAATAATTTGTTTTTATGAAAAAAAAATCGATCAACGTGCAATGGTAATAAAACGTTTTATTATGAAGTCTAAAATTACTTCCATAATATAATTCACTGAACACGATATCGTTACTTTAGTATTCTAAACACTGCAGTGTACGGACTACAGAGGCTATGAGTTTTTACGATTCTGTTTTTGTTTTTAAGCATTAACTACAATTCTAGTCTGCTTGTAAATCTTTTTCCGCATAGTCAATACATTTCAAATTGAGTATTGTGCTTGCCTATATATTTTTTTGTGTTAGATTTTTGGAAATGATAATATTTCCATTATATTTCCATTATATTTCCATTATACAAAAAATGGTTTGGTTATAATATAAAAGTCTATAAATATTTATTACATCCCGTTATAATAATAATATATTAAAAATGCATATTTTATAACTGTCTACTAAGCGCCATTAAATCCATCCGATTATATCTAGATCAATTATTTTCAAGAATTTATTTTTGTTTCTTAAGAAATAATTTATTGAAAACAATCAAACTTAAGCGAACGTGATGATGTATTTTTCAATGAAAAAAATAGTTTTCAAAATCGCATTTCGCCTAAAATCTTTGTTTGATTGTGACGATGCGGTATACTCATTCCAACTGCACACCTCGCAGTCGAGTCACTTTCGTTAGTGCTACGGCTTTTTCGAAGCATTGGCGACTGCGCAATGTGTAACCTTAAAATACTACTGTTATCAGGACATATAAATAACACCATAAATAGCAGTACAATTAATTGACAACGATAGGATCCCAAAATTATAAAAAAAATTAATGATACATTATATGATATGTTTTAATATTTATAATACACAAAATATGTTTTTGCATTTTTCATTCTGTATGATTATTGTTTAAAAAAATAAATTTAAAAAAAATACGATCGTTATTATAACTAACGATATAATAGCAATCATAGAAATCTTATTTCTAGGTATACAAGTCTCTCATTATTATACATAATATCACTGCAGCATTGTGATATTAATATTGCGCTCTACGCGTTCGGGTTGGATAGTCTACCCATGAAAATGATATCTCTTTCTTTCTTGATGATGAACAAAAAAGGGTGACACGCATAGAACTTTACGTTCTTGACATCGCTAAAAACGTATTCCGTATTGTAGTTATCGATGTTGGTACCTGAGTAAAATCATAAAAGTAGATTGTTTGAATTTGAAATTCACAAAAAAAAAAAAAAATTAAAGTAAAAATATATCGAACAGCGTCCGATTGTCCTCACCGGTGACTGCAGCAGCTTCCGTGCCTTCTTCGTTGACGTCCACAAAAGACTTGTGTTTCATGCTGCTAACCCTCAACTTACCAGAAGCTGATTCGCTGAGGTCGGAGAAATCTGCACGCGGCGAAAACATGTCAGTGCAACCCAACTGTCGAAAAACAAAATCTGTTAAAATTTGATGAGATGTTTGCGGTGCAATAACTACGTAGTAATAATTAATAAGAACATAGTTTAGTTTGTCGACGGTTAATAATTGGGCATTACTATACGAAGAACGTTTAAATATTATTATACAATTAATACAATTTGGGTTTTGGAATGGATTGCTTACGGATGTGATTCAAAATGTACATTTTCATCTCTGATATAATATTATGTTGATTTGGTGAACATTGCAAATACTAAATTAGTTATATTATATTGCTTACGTCGCTGTTTATTATTGAAAATAGTGAAATCGACTTACAGCCATTACATTTAAATTGTACCAAATCAACAATTCATACGATAAAAACAAATGATAATAAACAAATGTGCTGTATACCCGAATAATAAAAATACAGGTTATCAAAAATAGTGTTGTCACAAATACAAAATTAATAAAATAAACACCACCAATAATTATTGGTATGTATACGAAATACTCTATACGCGATGTAAACATATTATTGAGGTGAATAATAAAATTATATTAGATAACTACATTAGTAATTTTTAACTTGAAGGTCATAAACTAATTATAGTGGACTCCAAACACATAAATACATAAACACAAAATATAAAGATAATATTTTTAAATTATAGAAAAATTAAATATTTAATTTCTAAGATACACAATATATTATTTTTTAACGATAGACATTGTCTTATAGTGAGTAGTAATATCAAAAATCATAATATGATGTAAATATAAAATATTTTTTTAATTATATAATGTTTGAAAATTAAAAATTATTTGCTAGAAAAATAAATTATTGATTTGTTAGTCAATAATGTATTACCTTTTGACCTATTAATTATTGTTATTTACTTTCGGAATAGCTCAAATGTTTGTCCTATGTCCTCAGTAAAAAAAAAAAACGAATTACAACTTTTTTTTAATAATTCTCTTACACTTAAATTTTTAATAAATCTATAACATATTAATGTAATAAATGTATTTTTATTCATTTAATAAATATAATTTCATCAAATTTAAAATATACATTTAACGTAGAAAATGTATTTTAGGTAATATTTTATAATAATATGATGCTATAGAATTTTTTATTTTAATAATGCAAGAAATTTAAAATGAAAATAAGTATTTTACATTTCTCCTCCCTAAACATTAACAAAACATTTCATATTTTTGATGTGAAAAAAAACAGATAGTATAATCTTATACTAAAATCAAATTACAAAAATTAACTCAAAATAATATTTGTATTTTCATTTATCGACTGCCTTCATTAAAATAGCTTTTGAACAAATTAAGAAACAGGAGTTCATTAAAAATCAAAACATTACACAATAAACTGTGATTCTATCAAATTCGTAAAATCGTATGACTTTTTTATAGGATTAATTACTAATTTCGTTGAAAAAAATAAGTATTGAAACTTACTACTCATACATTTTTACTCAAATCTTTTCAAGACAAATAGTTAGTAGTATAAGTAATAAAATAAATAACTACGAAATACGAAAAAGAATTTTTAATAACTAGAACAACATTAGGATATCGATTCAAATGTATACAGAATTTTGAATGTATTGCAAATATAAAATTAAAACCTACTATATTTAAAAAAAAAAAACTACTGTCTTTCTAAATCCCTACCTTATGTCAAAAGCTAACTGAAAAATATTTAAAATATAAATAATATATAATTTTACAACAAACTCAAATATATAATACAAATACATTATTTTAACCATATTAACATAAATCCATATGTAGATTAAATATATTTTAAATTTATATATTTTTTTATGAATACACAGTTTCGATGAACAGACAAAATGTTCTTCTTACATCGAACAGATTTGGAAGTTCATTTCATTAACAATATATTTGGCGTGCTTAATTTAATATTGTGAATTTATTATTATTAACTCTAATAAAACACAATCTCAATTTACCGACCTTACCGATCTAACCTTTTATATATTTTTCATTGTCTTCGATCAACGTCTAAGTTTTATTTTACTACACGATTAAAATATAATACTAGATTATACATATACTACCTAATCAAGTACAATCAGGTTTAATTATCACATATAGATATAACTGCACAATTGAGCTTAAAGTGTTTTAATAATGATAGATTATGTAATGTAGAGTCTAGACTCAATTAAATAATCGAATCAACGAATAACACTATGAAAAGGAAATTATGATTTTCATTAAAATATTATTATAAATGGTTTTTCATACAGAATTTATTATCATATCTTAAAAGTTTAAAACAATTGTGCATCTGCAGTTATTAAAATAATAAAAATGCTGAAAAATATTTACACTAACATTCACATATTATATGCATTATAAATATAATAATATGTTATTTATGTTTATCGAATTATCTATTAACATATAATATGTTTATTTAAACAAATAAAGTTTTTATATTTATAAGTTATATAATTTATAAAACCTAATGACTTAACCATAATAACATAGTTACGTCCTTGTATAGTTATATTTATAAAACATTTTCAATATTTCCTGATAAAGTTATTCGCATATCATACATTGACATAACAAAAAGTAAAATAAATTTCAATGAATTCAATCAACTAAATTATATTATAATACATTTATAATGTGAAAGTTTGAAACTCTGCATTAGAAATCAAAATTTTTCAGTAGATTCGACAGATATATTTGTATGGTCATAAAGCTCTGTAGATATCAATAAAAAAACAACATTACCTCCTGACATGATTCTATCAAAATAAACAACACTTATAAAATGATTTGATTTTTCTATTTGTTATCTGAAGAATAAAAAACATTGCCTTGATGCGTCTAACAAATAAAAAACCCCCGTAAAACTCGACAACCGTCATGGTGTTTTTGCGCATACCATTTATATTTTGTCATATTTGTTTTTATCCATAAAACACAATTGTAAAGAAAATGTATGCATATATCAATATTTTTAACACTTACTTTTTCCATAGTATTTCTAAGATTCAAATCAGATTCAAACTTAAACTTTGGTATGTCCAACTCGACGTTGTGGATGGTCATGTTGCCCAGCAAGTACACGTAGTTTTTAACATTCTTGAGGAACACCTTTTCTAAATCTTTAACTGCGTCCATTTTATCAGGCAATATGATCAGCATATCATAACCGCCAACCTATTGCACGACTCAATTAATATACAATATAAATTCAGTTTGATGTCAAAATAATTGAGGTAAATTAACTGGAGTTATCTTATATACAAGTATTAAATACAAATATATGTTTTTATTTTATAAATTAAAAGAATATTTTTAGAAAATGTCAAATAATCTATTGCTCCGTATTCTTAAACCTAAATAAATTTGTGATTTAGGAGCTGCAAGATGTAGGGCATAAATATATTTCAAATATGAAGGTCTGAACAAGACCTATACCGTACTTTATACGGTATTTCAACGGCCGAGAACTTGTAATAATTATCTTTGTGGTATTTGAATTGGCCAGTTTGATGCAACATTTGAATATCAATGTGGTTCGCAGATGAGAGGCAAAAGCTCGCTTTCTTCGTCTCTGTAAACGGTTTTTTCCAAACGTTCTTAAAGTGTACGGCCGACGCCAAAACTAACAATGTGTCCTTGCTAATGTCACCTAAAGACATAGGTATTATTATTATACTACGTACAAACATTATTTTCCGACGACAATGTTGAAATAAACAGTACACAATTTTAATTTTTACTATAATTTAATTACCTGGATTGAAAATTTCAGAAATTTTCCCATTGGTTTTGTTATTAACCCATTTATTTATCTCTAACTCCCCGGATGTGGGATTACCAGAAAAATCGACAGTTCTCACTTCAGAATTCAAGTAGTTTTGAGTATTTTTCACGTAAGTTTTATTTAGACTGAATGCTTTATCCGAGAAAATTCCATTGGCAACGGTCAAATAACCAGGGATCTATGAATAATTAATACAACTGTAAACTTTACAAATCAATATGAGAATATTGAGAACTAATTTTTTGAAAATATAAAAAAAAAAAAACAGAGAAATTGCAAAAAAATATAATCGATAACTGACTTTACTTTCTATACAGTTCAAAATATATAATATTAAATAAATAAAATTGTTCACGCTTCTTTGCGCAATAAAATTTGTGCATACGTTTGTTTAGCAAACAGATATTCTTTTGAATCAATTTTTTTAACCCTTTTTTAATAATGCTATAAATATCAACATTTTTTATTCAAATATTGAGCATCGCATTTTTTCATTATTTTAAATTATTATCATGAAATTAATAATTTAAATAAACTATTTATAGGTACCTACATTATTTACAGATATATACTCATATTTTGAATGAGATATACCATTCATTAAAAATAAATGACTCATTAAATTTCTAATTATTATTATATGATTTGTTTTCAAAACACGTTAATTTAATTTCTTAAAAACAAGTTAAACTAATGAAGCTAATCAATAAACGATTTGTTAATAAAATGTTTTCTTATTGATATTTTAATCGAAAATTAATAGAACAAAATAATTCTAATTATAATATAATATAATATTTAATTTCACTAGAAGTTAATAAACTTGGTTATACTATTGAATAATATTTTTTTTTATTCAATGCTTTACCAATCATAAACTATAATATTGTATTCATTTTTATAATTATTTTAACCATATAAAAATGTATAGTGTTATATCCATTTCATTAATTTTGTATGAATCATGTATATAAGAAATTATTATAAAATTAAAAATTAGTAAGATCTAAATCCACATATTACTGTTAAAATACTTCCCAGTTTACTTCATAAACTGCACTTAAAAATTACAATATTATTCTTTAAACTATTTTTCTTTAATATAGAAATACTGAAAAATATTATAAACACATTAGAATTTCTAGACTAAGGATTTTTTGTTTGTATATACTTCAAGCCTTGTGATGATCGTTTTGATATTTTCATAATTTGGTGGTTTGTCTTTGAGATATAAAACACTTTTGAGCTGTTCGTTAGTCTTAGATTTTGATCCAAAAGCCAGAAGCAGCAACATAAATTGTATGCTGTACGTGGACGCGAAAACATTGCCTTCGACGGAACTGCTGAGTTCCTGAAAAGAAAATTAAACCATTGAAGTCATTACTAGTATATTGTATAAGAATTTATTATTTCTTGATTATTTTCAAAATCTTCGTAGAGATCATTGAAGATCTTTTATTAATTTAAAGTGTTTGAAACTTCGTGTATTTTATTACCTTGAACAATGTGAACGAATAGTTTGACGTCAGTGTTGTGTAGTGGATGTTCGGTATGGTCCCCATGGCGTGGCTCGAGACAACAACTCGATCCGCGAATAGGTATATATTATAATGATAGTTATAAAACTATCCGGTCCAGCGTGCAAACTGCGTCTGCAGAACGTTCACATACACTAACCGACCGTTCGAACCACGATTTACTATTAAGCGGTTATCGATCATAAACGAATACTGCCGATAACGAGCGACGTCGACGTTACAATGTACAAAAATGATCTTCGGGCCAAAGATCGACGTACATGAGCGAACAACAGTGGTTGTTGGCTCATTCCAATCGATTTCGCGCATGTAAAAAATAACGTTAATAGTAATATCGTATTAATTATTATGTTAATGCGATTAAAATACTGTTGTTTTTTCAATTACTGTAATAACAGTTCAATGACCGCAACTCAGCAGGTTATTCTAGATCATAACTTATAATATTCAGGTATATGATATTATTATCGTTGGAAAATAGTCTGTTACGTGTTAAAATGAATCAAAATTAAAATACATTTTTTACATAGTGTTTATAATTTTACTTTAATGGTAATTTTTATAGTCCATTTTAGCCACGATCGTTGTTGTAGGTACTTTTTTACTTTCTTTTAAAATACGATTATAATTTGTATTTGATTAGGAATGAGATTAAAGTTTGTTTGCATCGCAAACAAAATGTCTATTTTCATTTTTCTAATCAAGTCTTCTGTAGTTTCACAAAAAAATCAATAAAGACATGTCTCGACTTCATTTGCGTATGATCAAGTATTTTTGAGAGTATTGAAATGCCTCTGGAAAAAATGATTAAGTAAAATAGGGTTAAATCCGTCGATATACATAATATTCCAAATTAAATCTTCGTAGCGTGAATTTCCTTCTTGCACACAGTAATCGGCGGAAAAGGCGAACCAAATCGTATGCCGTTGTGAATAAAAATCGTGGGGCTGCGACTGTATGACTGAAATTTTCGGTCGAGACATCTGACACAAAGGGAGTTTTAATCCCACTCAGAAATTATTACCGTCGTATTTTGTGTAGTTGACTCGTGCCCATTCCACGCACATTGAGTTCCATTTCACACGACGTCATCCACGCATGAGACATTTTTACTTGTACATAACAATAATAATAACATACATCCTCGTTAGCTTGTTTATTTTATAATGTCACTTTTAATATTTATACGCGCGCGTAGTACTATTATTCCACACATAATCTTCAGAAAGACTCGCACTCGGCACTCTTCGGACGCCGTTGTAATGTTTTGTGTACATATATTATGTATTGCACAAGGGCCAACCATCATCACTGGTCTTCTTATGACATTTATCGGCATCACAACTATTGTATGTATTTTTTTACTGTGTATGTTTATAATATAATAAAACATGCATACTCTGTAAACCGAGTTCAATGGCCTTAAATTGGAGGTGCTAGAAAAACGTCCATATCATTTGTATTCATTTTTAACAAATATTATGACATCTATATAATTACTATATGAATCTTATGACTGTTATTTTGGTTATCTTACAAAAATATTAAAAGTGCTGTCCGACGCGCTGTTTACAATATTGGAGACCGGTGAACTCCGGCCCCGTAATATTTGAGCTGTAGGTTAGTTGGAGCCCTACAATATTTTAGTTCTAGATGAGTTAGCGAGTGTTGCGACCCGAGTAATTATCATTGCCTGTGTACCTATACAGAGCTATATATACCTGCGTTCTACTTATGTATTGTTCTACACTAGCCGTCCTATAATATATAACTTCGTTGATGTGTCACTATAAGCTCAATTTGAAACACGTACAAAATACAGAAGTAAAGATGTAAAAATCAAGAAAATGTGTGAAAAAGAAGCGTATATTACAAAACATACGACAAAGCTCGAATAAAAAGAAATCATTTAAAAGGTAAAAGTTCAATCATTGAGTTTTAAATACCAAAACAATTATAAAAATAAAACAACAAAATAAAATTATTTATATTATTATTATTAATTTGATTTGAATATTTATTACATTTATAAAAATACGTAACATTAATAATTAATTTAGTAAATTTCTTTAAATATGTTTTTCAATATATATATATACTATATGTGTAATATATTATATACATTATTGTGCGGCCGCAATTCACTAACGCCCAATACGATAATCCCACAAAAACATTCAACTAAATACTCAGTCATGTATTTTGATTCTAGCCTGGATTGAAAGCACAATGATTGGCAGTTAAGACACAATTTTTTATATATTACTGACTAGTTGGAAGACATTCTACATTATACCTGACAGTAAACAAATGGCTTCTATATGTGGCAATCATAAAACTAATTAAAGCTTATGACATACAATTTGTGGAGTTGTGCCAGCAATTCTAACAGTGAAGTCTATAATATCTAATACTGAAGAAGAAGAATGGATTCAAAACATTACTAAAAAGTGTGTAACATTATAAAAGGTGATTATAAAACGGAAAAAAAATATGTTAGTATTACTTTAAATCCGGGACAAATCACGTCGTTTAATTATGCTCCAACAACATCGTGTAATGTGGAAAGGAGTTTCAGCCAATACAAATCTTCGATTTAATCACCGGTCATTCACATTTGAAAATTTAAAAAAAAAAATGTAATTTAATAATTGCATGAAATAATAATATTAACTAATATTTAAAAAACATTGTTTTTGCATATCTTTGCATATTTTGGTAAATACAATTTTTTACTGCATAGAACTCCTAGCCCTAATGATGAATATCAACAGTATCGGCTATTATTAAAAAAAAATTCCAATCTGCCGAAGTTTATCACAAATGATTCCCGCTGCATACAAAATACTTTCTATTATTATTGTGATAGCTATTTTTCACCTTTTAAATCGAATTTTATGACCACTTTTGAATCACTTTGAATCAATGAACAACTAGCACAAATGCAAAAATTTATAAAATTATAAGACCTAAAGTTTCAAATATTGAAATGTATAAAATAAGAACAAAAAACATTATTCATAGTAAATGAACCTATGTTGTTTTTAAATTCAATATAACTTTAACCTACCAATAATATATTGACTAATTCTATTATATCAAATTTTATTCTTGTCTATAAAATATGTTTACGTTTGATTGCTTATACATCCATAGTATTATAAGCTTTAAACTATACAATTTAAAAATAATGAAACCAAAAAAAAAAAAAAAAATAATCAACTTCTTCATATTGACTAAAAAAATAACAAGTTTTTTCACAAATTGACAATTAGATACTTAATTAAAAAGAATGCTTAAGCCGTATTTATTATTGAAATTCCAATTTTCATATGTCAATCAAATAAATTACAAAGTTAAATTGAGCTTGTTTGACATATCACACACAATAAATTCAACTTCCTACAAAAACGAATTAATTACATATCCGTTTAATACTTGTAAGGTTTTATAAATACGCATTCAAAATTAATTTAAAAAATTAAACAAACGATAGTCAATCCAATTAAATATCCAAAGCGTACTAAATCGCTTTTAAACAAATCACTAAATTCTTCGTAATGTCACTACTTCTCATTTATTTTTTTAAATGTAATTTAATTTTAAACTAAATAGTAATATTAATGTCTGCGAATAATCATTGTACAGGTAATCCATTTCAAAATACTTATTGTACCATTTTTACGTATTACTCGTTTACATAACGGGATTTGTTAAATTTTGTTTACATTAGAACTATATATTATAATATTATATATTTAATACTGACTTTGTACTATCATTTTACTTTTCTGAACGGTCATAAATAAACGTGAACCGTCGTGAACCTATAATATTATATAATATCGTAAATATCATATTAATTGCTTATAATATTATTATCTAATTTAAATTCAAGTGCAAAACATTCAAATCATACTATTTAAATTTAATCAGTGTAGAATTAAGTAGTCAATAAGAAAATTAAAATTTTATCAAACCGATTCACTTACTTTTCAATGAGAAGTATGAATTATTTTTTGCCGATGACGATACCAACTTTAATGTCTTATACCATGGGATTCGTATCAAACTTTCTGGTTTCTTCTGTTAATATTTAATTTTTTTATATCACATTATCTTTACTCTATTAGTTTTCATGTTTTCCAAAAAATGTCTTTATACACTTTACAGAACTTTTAACTTTTCAATTTTTAAAAACAATATTCTGCGATTTATTTTAAAATGTAAAATATAAGCTTTTTTAAAAACGCAAACATTGTCAGAATGTTGACTAATTAAATAATTACTACTTTCATATTGTTATAATTGAGTAATTATAATATGTTATTGATAAATTATATTGATTTTTTCGCTCAAGTGATGTATGAAACTAAAGTTCTATCAATGCGTGAATACACATAATAAAATAAAAAGTACATGATAAAAAGCATTATTCGATTTCGATGATGTATCGCTTAAATTTAGATAAATAACCTACACACCCTCTTATTCACTCCATCTAAGCGTTCTCTCTAAAAAAAAATGGCAACTGCATCTACGTGACATATAAAATATCAACATCCATTTACATATTAAAATGATAACGAAAAATTAGTTAAAATGAAAACGACAAAAATTGGCATTGATTCAGTCCAAAATGTATTTAAATAATATATTATACATATAATATAATAATATAGATGAGTATATGACATTTCATATTATAATGTACTATTATATTTACTCTAAGACATACATAGTAATTTATAATAATATTGTTTTTATATAATATACAATTTACATAATACATACTTTATACTAAGAAAAAAAATTTAGACATTTTGAGCAATGTGTTGTATAGTTTCTTTCATAAATGTATATTGCTATTAATTATACATCTTATTATTAAATACTTATAACTAATAAAATGTATTAAAATATGTATAATATATTCGTGTACGTTCACTAAGCGTTCGGATTGGACAATCGACCCATAAAAATAATATTTGTGTTTTTTTTTATAATGAACATGAACGGATGGCACGCGTGGAACTTAACTGCCTTGATGTCGCTCGGAAAGTATTCCAAATTGTAATTTACGACGTCTACGCCTGTATGAAATAACAAAATACGGTAGTCGTTTGTATTTGAATTTTAAAATGAATAATATCTAATATTATGCTATATTGTTCTTACCAGTGACGCCTGTGGCTTCAGTGCCATTTTCGTCGATGCTCACAAAAGCCTTATGTTTGATGTCACTAACTTTCAGCTTACCCGCTCCAGATGTACTAATATAAGAGAAATCGGCACTCGACGTGAACATCTCGGTACAGCCCAACTGTCAAAAACAATATTGATGAGCCTTACATAAGTAGTAAATACAGACATAAAGTTTTCTAAACTAATTTATACCCAGGACGTATTATAGAGACATACGTGTATGTAGTTTTAAGTTGTTCAAAAGTAGTCTACATACGTTTCAAATAAATTACTTTTTGGACAAACTTCTAAAATATAAATTCGCGAAAATTACATTACATTGTCTATGTCAAAACCAATGCTATAGTGTAAAAAATCTATTCGCATATTATGACGTGATCTACGATTATAACATTTAGTGCCCTGTTAAATCCACCAACTATTTGGAACGGTTCGCGCATGTGAGTCTATACTAGTATTTATTTTAAACTTTAATATAATTTAATCTATTTTAACCCGATTATCATCCATCTAAATGATTTTTATTTCCTGAATGCTAAAGGTAACTACATAGATTTTGAACTTTCATTTTTTAACGTTTTACACTGTATATGTATACATAATATTAAAATTTAAGATTGTTTTATTAAATTGAAAAAAAATATAAAAACTCACGAAAATAGACAAGAACATAAAACGGGCAGAATTTTATGAACAGACTTTAAATTAAAAGTGACGTGTGTTTTATCAGATTAGATAAAAAAATCACAAATAAAAATCAAATTAATGATTACAATATAAAAATAATATACTCTGTAGAATGAAGAAACTGAAATGTTTTATGAACCTCTATATCACGGAGTACGACATTTCAAGAGAGAATAATAATATTTTCCCGTAATAAGTTTTTTCAAAACATTTTTTAAAATTTTACATTAAACCGTTAAATGTTATACTCAGTGAATGTACAAAAAAAAATTGGTTTTGACTAGCGCAACGGATAAAAACAGGTCGTATAAATTATAGTCAACTGTCAACCGATGAGATAATTTTGCGCGTGTTAGAAACTTTTACACGTCCTAATCGAATAACACTGCAGTGTGTATACATAAGTATACACATTGCAGACATTGACGTATAGTTATTTGTTTTATACGCATTATGTACCGCCATACTTACTTTTTCCACTGTTTTCACTAGACTAACAGATGATTCGAACTTAAACTTTGGTAGATCCAATGTGACATCGTGGACGGTCAGGTTGCCTTGCAAGTAAGCGAAGTTTTTGGAGTTCTTCAAGAACGCGCTTTCCAAATCTTTCAACCCGTCAGCTCTGTCCGGCAATATAATCAGCATCTCAAAACCGCCAGCCTAGTTCATAACAAACTGTGTATAATACACAGCGATACTCAATTCGTAAGACGAATACGTGATATATAACGTTGCCCCGGTTCGATTACGAGATATATAATATTGGTTAATTTTTGTGTTTTTGAATAAAATAAATATAATATATAATATTATAGTTTCAATCACTTACAACAATACACTTTTACAAAAATGCAAAAATTACTTACTTTGTATGGCAGCTCGACGGCGGAGAACTTGTAACTCTCGTCTTTGTAGTACTTGAAATGGCCTGTTTGGTGCATCATTTCAATATCGATGTGTTTTGTAGGTGTAAGGCAGAAACTCGCGTTCTTCGTATCCGTAAATTGGTTTTTCCACACGTTTTGAAAATGTACAGCCGACGCCAAAACCAATACCGTGTCTCGGTCAATGGTACCTGTAATGAAATAATACATAATAATAGATAGGTACATATTATTATTTTTATTTACTCGTATTCGAGTACTAATTTATTCATGCAATTTTTCGATAACTTAATCGGTACTATTAATTTAACGGACACATTGCTCTCTATATTATTATTATTATTGATAATATTACCGTATATTATCGTTTAATTACCTGGTTCAAAAATATTGGAAATTTTTCCATCGGTTTTTTGTTCGGCCCAATTATTGATTTCCGAAACTCCGTTTGCAGAATTACCGGCAAAATCGAGACTCTTCACTTCAGCATTCATATAGACACGAGCTTTATCCACATAATCGTCTCTTAAAACGAACGCCTTATCCGAGAAAACTCCATTGGCAATGGTTAAATAATTAGGGTCCTAAAAATGATTAATTCCACTTCAAACTTATTAAATTTCGTTTAATTTATACAAAAGAACATGGCATGACGTTATCTGAGACATGCGGCAAAAAAAAAATGAAAAAAAATGATCTCACAAAAATATTATGATTGCTTTACATTGAATGACGAAATACCAACTAACTCAATTTGAAAGTATTAACAATTGTGTACATGCTTCAAATTAAATGTGCTGTTTCGGTTTAACATTCAAACTCACGATTAAACGGCATCTACTCACAATGATTATAATAATAAAAATAAGATAAAAAAATCTATAAGAAAATAATTTCATAAACTGTATCATAAACATATTACACTAATACATAATAAATTCTAGTTTTTTTGTTAACAATATATTATTACTATTACATAAGTAATATATAATTATATGTTCAATGTATAATATGTTAACGCTGTAAAAAATAAAACTAAATACTTCATTTATATAATCATAGATTGAAACCATGTTTTCAGGAGATGTTTCCAAAATACACGTTTTGAAAAATTTCAAGTTCTCATTTACTTTAACGTTATTTATCTTTATATTAAAAAAATATTTCACACAAAAATTGTTTGAAAAAAAAAAAAGTCTAACTGAATATTATATTATTTTATTAACAAAATTCAGCTACGTAGTGCACGTGCGTACCAAAATAGTTGAACGTTTTAAATGTTCTTAAAATGCGTATCTTGTCCTACTCCATTTAACTTCCCGAAAACCCACATTTCAATCTAATGTCGTCCATTTTAAATATTTAATAGTACACTAGTACCTCATGAACACGCTATATAAGATTGTACTTATTAAATATATACCAACAATTTACTAATGATTAAAAAAATAGGACCTTCTAATATATTATAATCTATTCTATTTGATTACGGATATACCAAAATAAAATTATGATTTTAAAGTTATAGCTATATTATTAATTACTATAACCTTTTTTTTTATTATAAATTCATCATTATATTTAGCTTTTCGAAAAAAGCTGTAATTGACTAATGTCAAATAATTTGAATGAGCATTATATATTTTACAGAGAAACTTTTATTAAATCTACTAATTATAAACAAATTAATTATTTTATACCCTTCGCATTATTTATTCATTACACATTTTTCACTTGTCTCTTGGATTTAATTAAATAAATACAAAAGACCGGACATGTTTTGTTCATATTTGTATTTCTTTTGTGTAAATTAGACAACTCTTTATGCCTAAACACTTGAGTATATTTTTAAAAGTTAAACTGTCATTTCAATTTTTAAAATATAAAACTTAAGCGTTGGAAAAAAACTGAGAAGATTCCAAAAATAGATTAATTTTAGTTTTAATATTTAAATATTTGTATAGTCTATAAAATAAATAAAACTTACTCGTAAACATAAATTGAATAATTTTTAACTATAACCAAAATTATATATATGGTAAATATTTTCTTAAAACTTAATGTAACTTGTTATTGGTTAAAACCTTTAATATCAATAATATTCATTTTCAATTATAAATTTGTATAATAACTTATTTTAAACTATAAAAATGTGTAGAAAATTAAAGTATTATGATTTTATACTGAAAAAATTATAAAATTTAATATTTAAATTTTCCCAAAAATAATGAATTTTTAAATATTTTGGTAAACATCAAATTAAGTGTATATATATATGTGACTATTACAAGTTTACAAGAATATCAAATTTTAAATGTATTTAAAAAAAATCTCACAAAATTAACTATCCAAAATATTAATTATATAAAAAAATATTGTACAAAATAATACGTGTTTCCTTGCATTATTGACAATTTTAATTTTTAAAATTCATTATTTCATCAACAATTTTCAGTTTTTACACAAATTAAACGAAAGTACATAATTTTTATTTTAGATAATTCATTTTTTCCAATTTTTTTTAATACATTACGTAAATCTGATATTTTTTTATACTTATACTCGTAATAGTACATATAAGTTTAATTTGAGATTTACCAAAATATTTTCAAATCTATTATTTTTTTAGAAAATTAAAATATTAAATTTGTATAATTTTAACGTTTAAAGATTTTGATATAGTAAAAATACTAAAAAATTATAGTAAACAAATTAAGACGTAGACAATGGTTACGTTAGCATTACGATAACATTATAGCTCTTAAAAATGTACCATGTGGCGGTTCAAAACGTCAGATATCAATCATCCAAACACTTAAATCTTTTCAACAAATAAAATATAAATAATAATATAATTTCAAATCGCTCATAAAATATTGTTTGATGGATAAAAATAATTAAATCCAAAAAAGATTTGAATTAATAGTGAAGTATCTATAAATATTAACTTAATCAATGTAGGTATGTCCATCATTTCAAACTAATGTATAACATTAGAAAATTAATGCTTCAATGAATAATTTTATTTGCGTTCAATTATAAATCGGCAATGAGCCAATGAAAGTGCTGTGCGAAATATCTCTAGCTTTTATTTTACCCAAAAAATATTAAATAATAAAAGTGTATTCGGTTAGATAATCAATATTTCCCAAGCTTTTATAACAATAATAAATATTATTGTTGTTTTAAGAAATAGAACCAAATTATTTCGATGTAATTTAGATAAGATTTTGAGCGATTCCGTTTGAACAAACAATCAATTACAGACTGTTAGAAGAAGGAGACAGTACCATTCAACTGATTAAAACTTGGATTACTTCAATGTTTGTTATGACCGCCTTGATATTGTCGTAATTCGGTGCACTCTTTTGCGGCAAACGCAGCAGCGTTTTGAGTTGATCGCCGGTCTTTGACTTGGAACCGAACGCCAGCAGCAACAACAGAAATTGCACGCTGTACGTTGAGACAAACACATTGCCCTCGGCGGAAGCGGTCAATTCCTGAGAAAAACAACACCGACGTCCGTGTATTATAATATTTCGTCAAACAGCGGTGGCATTTTCATTGCGATGTACGCCGCCCGGAAACGGAAACGCACTCGGATCGTATCCGGTTTTCCGTGGCGGACATGACCGTCGCCGGAACACCGTACACCCAACATCAAACTGCAATAACCGTACACGGTACGAAGATAGCACCTACCTTGAACAACGTGAACGAATAGTTTGACGTGTGGGAGGTGTAATGGATATTCGTGGACCGTGAGTCCTGCATGATGATGACGGCGTTTCCGGGGGACGATGATCGATCGATCGGCTAAACCCTGCTCAGTCACTCCAGCACACGAACTGCCGGGATTAGGAGTGGCGGCGCAGTCGCGTCTTATGATATTTCGGCGTACCTATATATATTAACGCATCATTACTTAACACGCCATACGAATTCAACACGATTTTTCAAGCAGTTATAATAATATTAGTAATAATCATACTATCACCCGCTTCCGGCGGCGCCCGGAATACCCGATGCTGATAACGGACCTAATTATTATTATTATTATTATTATTATTATTATTATTATTATATATAACGGCAACACGAGTGTAAAATCATCGATCTCTGGGCCAAAGATCGTGTACGGCTTGTTTGTGCGGCAGCCAACAGAGTCGTCGTCGAAAAACGTTTGTGTTCGGATCGAACAGTTTTGTTATAATTGTGCTTATCGATGAGGTTCACTTCGTATTTTTTATAATCATATCATTATTAGCACTGATTATCTAGCATTATTTCAGAGTTTGTTGACCGCCCGGCGAACCCGTATAATATTATTATAACACGTGAGGTCATTGTAATAATATCATATCGGTCGGTGATGTAAATTTAACGGACGCGTAAGGCACGAAAACCGACACTCGGTCACGTAGCACCCAAAACAAAAACATAAACCTAACCTCTGCTTTTGCACAACGGTCTCTCGGCGCATTTTATTCGATCTGTGTGCGTGCGTACAGTACCTACCTTGTAACGTTGCGCACAGCGAATAATATTAATACCGTGTGACGTGCCACGTTAACACGCGCGTTTAGAGCATCCGTCGAAAACCGTTTAAACCTTGTACCGGACAGTCCCGCGTATAAGCGTGGAACTCTGAGTGTAATAAAAAACGATTCCGATGCATTCGTGAATCATGGCTTATGGTATTACACGTTGTGTTTGTTTTTACATTTTTCGCATCACGTATTTTTATAAGTATCGCTCTCGCGTGCGTTTCGCTCTCTATTAATCTAACATCTGCAGCTATCGCATTATCCGCAAACGAATAAGATTTCTGAAAGACTTGCAGCTGTCGAGTACCGCAGAAATAGGTATATCGTAATAGTGTTGCGCAGTGATTATTTACATTTTGAATTAACGCTGCTACAGGAGTTGCAAGTAGAGTATTTCTTTTTTTTTTTTCTGATTCCGCTAACTCGACATCTGCGTACACCAGTCAGTAGGTATGTATATATTATGCACATTTTTACGTAAGCCGCGGTGCAGTATGATAATAATATAATGTATTCCGAACACATAATTCACAGTAGGTATATAGGCTTTACAAAGGTTATAAGACAAGAAGAAAATAAACTAATGAATAAAGTTATGCTTTTTAATTGCGTACGGTAGAAGCGCTGTGTATGATTTATAAAGAGTGTTCTGCGGTGCGTTTGAATACAATAATAATATATACTTATTATATTGTGGTGTATTCTTAATACTTCGAATATGATTAATAACTCGCTTTCCATATTGTTTTTAATTGGACCAAAATATGAATTCGACTGTTTAAACACGAACTATATACGCATATATTATAAAGTACCTATGCAATTATAACATATTAAAAATATTTAAATATCGACTACGCTATTCGTTAATAGTTTTCAATTGAATGTCTGAGCTATATATGCACATAAAAATCAATATTCCACGTATTTCGCTGTCAGTGACATACTTCCAATAACTATTTTACAAAAACAAATGATATATTTTATACTGAACAACGCATACTTTCTTCCGCTGTTTGATACAAACATTTTTTTTAATAAATGTTTTGATAAATAAACTATTCCACTGATTTGTACAAAATATCACGTTTATATAATAGTATGCGCTACCCGAATAATAAATTACAATACGTATTCTGAATATTTTTGCACAAAGATATTAATTAATAAAACGATATTACAATAAGGCGATGATTAATAATGTGCCATTTATATCGGCTTTACATAATATTTTATTTAACCGTAAAATATTGGTATGATTGTATAATTATTTTGCATTAATATTATATTTCACTATATGATTATTATGTATTGTCGAAGTTAACTTAATTTTATTGATACCAACATCTATAGTCACAGAAAATTGAAAATAAAACATATTATATTTTCCGATTTTGTTGAATTTAATTTTAAAGAGAAACCCTTCGATATACTTCAAAAAGCTTAAAGTATTTTAAGAGTTTACTCGTGTTTTAGGTACGGCCCTGTAAAAGGCATTTTAATAATATGTAGTGCCATAAATCTTTTGATTCTTGAAAAATAGCCAAAAAGAAAGGTACAAAAATTCATTGTATAGATACAAAGGTAATATATTATAGTGTGATACGTTGATACACATTTCAATATACATATATTCCATTTAAAAAAATTAAAATGTAAAATATTACAGTCATCTAAAAAAAAAACACATAGTTTTATGCCAAATTCGTAGGTAGACATTTTTATTATATCGTTATATTTTACGATGCAAGGAAGATATCGTAACACAATCTAGCGATCGCCTCATTGATACATTAACAACGAAAGAATCGTAGAATTTTAAAAACAATTTTTAACAATATGACGATGATTATAATAATAAAATATATCATGTTTAAACATAAGTTTAATATTGTTAAAAAAAGAAAGAACAATTATTCATAGTACTTATAGGGACAATAGTTTTTCTTTAATATAATAAACGTTAAAACATCACATTATTAAACAAAGTTGAGTCTTTTCCCACACAAACCAAAAACCTGCAGCAGTCCTTAAATTCCCCGACAACGATTCCTTTGGGTGTTATAGTTGCGCAATTTTGTTTATTCAAATCAGACCTTTCAGAATCAAACAATTCCTGCACACGACAGTTATCCAACAAAATGTATACATCGTGCCACTCAACTTTATACACAACATTCTAGTATAACAAGTCACACAATAAACTTCAAAATCACTGTGCTTTACTTTAATGTACATTGGAATTCGTATAGCTATTTTATATGTATACTGCAAAACCAATGTATATTTATACCACAGTGAAAATAGTTTTAAAGATGTTGAGAGTTTAATTTTTTTTTTTTTTTTATTCGATTGAGATTTAATACATTTACATATAAATTACTATGATATAAGGGAAAAGATTCTCTTATTATATTATTCACAAATTTGACCTTAACATGTCATTTCGTCACTTTGATTTGATTAAAGTAATTTCATTCTGACTTTAAAATAAGTACATAAAACAAAGATAATATATAAACGCAAAAAATCGTAACTAGGTTATTAATACATCAGGTGTGTGCATAGTCAAAATGGGACATGACTTTATTTCGATTGATAGTAAAAACATATTAAATACATTTTCTAATAATTAAATATTAATGGTATAGACTGTTTATAAACCTATAGACATAACCGTTGTTTGAATGCCATAATTACAATATTTTCTCGTTAAAACATCCGTGTTCGTAATCCTAAATTATTTTCGTACAAGACGCCACATTATTATTATTTAATATTTTATTATTATAATTATTGTTAGGTACATATAAGAAAGGTACGTGTAAAAAAATATATTTTACGAACAAAATATTTGTCTTATTCTTGACTACATCGTAAAACTTTTATAAACATCAAATCATAGTTTATGTTGTACTTTGATAATGTTCAAGGTCTTACCTTTTACTTGTGCTTTCGTCGAATTTAAATTGACGACTGACGAGAGCCAACAGCATAATAGATGTTGACAAACAACGTGACTAACTCGACTGATCACGTAATATGACTGATCATTTGTTTCATAGTCAAACTCCCGCCGTATCTAGTTATTATAAACAGTATATATGGGTCGGAGTAAGATAACTGTGAAAAGATTCAGCCAAGATAGTTCTCATATAAAATTTGTTTGGTCACCTTAAACGTTTAAAAAATAATAATATTCTCACAACATGTGAGAATACATTTTATTAGGTATTATACAAACAACTAAACGACTCGAATTGTATGATTTTGATTGATTCAACAACACGCTGACTATTCTAAATCATTAGCTAATTACGTAGGTTAATACATTTTCATGCTTATGCATCAAAAAAAAGAGGTTATAAAATTAAAATATTATACATTCCATAAAATAAAATCGAAAAAAGTACCCGTTACATCGAAGAAAATAATGCAATTCTATAAATACTATAATATATTTCACTTTTAATCATAGAACACTGCTTGGTTTTAATCATTTTTGGTTATAAAGAACACCCGACGAAAGTTCATCATAAATCTCACATGGGTATA
Organism: Rhopalosiphum maidis; assembly: GCF_003676215.2. Classification (NCBI taxonomy): domain Eukaryota; kingdom Metazoa; phylum Arthropoda; class Insecta; order Hemiptera; family Aphididae; genus Rhopalosiphum; species Rhopalosiphum maidis. The sequence goes on along the minus strand of NC_040878.1, from coordinate 63,869,270 downwards.
AAGGTTTCACGAGGGTTATTATTAATGCATAAAAAAAGCGAAATTTTAACTTTATATTTTTCAGAAACACTTTCAGATTTTTTTCATTATAGCCTTTGTTTAAAAAAAAATATATTACAGACGGTATACCGTATAACATCAACATTCAGAAATAATATGCTAATATTATCATAATTGTATTTCAGTCTCGTTTTACTTCGTTATCCTGGTGATTTTTAAACATACAACGCGATATTTGCATATCAAAAGTTTACATTACACACAATAATAATAATATTGAAGGATTGGTTGAATTGGTAATTCACATTGTGCGAACAAAACTTTCGCATACATTTCAAATTACCAGTTGACTGCTCTCGAATATATATAAACATTTTTTCGTGCTACCGTGGCCTCGTGTTTGCCAGTAAACCATCCTATGACCAATTGCATTAATTCTTAAATAGGATTACAAGTACAGTGGCAACAGCGCAACGACACGTGGAACAACGCGGAATTTGTCCGATGCGAAAACGTAAAATCAATATAATAATATTGTTTTACGGGCCAAATGTTTTACGACCAACCTCGTGCTGTGACCGTGTTAGGCATATATCTAAACTCTAAAACTATGTATGGTTTATCTTGTAATACACGAACTTTCGTGAAATATATTGTAATTTTCGTCTGTGTTGACTGGATACAAATCAACTTATGTCTTTTCGGTGTGCGTGAAACAGCATATGAACAAATGGATGAGAACAATGAAGCAATACTTTCTTGCTGAAATTTCTCTAACCATACTGTTTTAATAGTTGCGAAGTAATTATTTTCGTCAGAGATTAATCAAAATTTTTGGCACAAAACAACAGTAGGTAGGCGCTCAGTGATCAAAATGGGATTACGGATGGGACGCGACCCACCACTTCTTTTGATAGGCATTTCCCACCAAATCCCCAAGTTATTTTGTTTAAAAATATTTATGCATTTAAATTTTATACAATTAATTGTTTTTGTAATTTTTATGTTATAAATGATGTTGACTATTTTAAAAAAAAATACGTATTATACTAAAAAAATCTCTTAAAAAAAAATATTGTGTTTTCAACAATTTTAACATTTGACACCATAAGTCAACCAAATCGTCACGTATAGTCGCTAAAGTCATAAAACTTGACATCCACAATAATAATGGGTAATCACAGTGATAGATAACAGCACACTACCATGACAGCTACAGTGTCAATTATAGGGATGGTGAACACTTGATCCATGACCCGTAATGAAAGTTCAACTTCAAATAAAACATATATCATAAATCATAGTTATAACTCTTTGGCCGTTTAAAAAAATCTAGTTTTCCTATACTGAAAAATATTCCGTTAAACCACTAAACAACTGTACTGAGACGCAACATACGGCTATTAATATTTAAATAGCGACATCCAACACTAATTTGATCACTTTATGTGCATTTAAATAACGATAATGTATTTTAATAAAATACACGTAAAAAACGTTTTAAAATGTGCATTTCACGATTTAATACAACGTTATAATTTGTTTTTGATTTGGAGAACGATTTTAATTTTACATTTTTCGCTCTGAAATTATTGGAAATAAAATGGAAAATACTTATAGTCGGAAATATCAAATATCACATATTATACTCGTAATATCGTGGAAATATATTAACAAAAATGAATACTGCAGTCTACTCCGCTGGTTTCCAGTTAATTTGTAAATAACAGTACACACAATATTTCTATAACAATCAATAGAACAAATATAGTAATAATTAAATTTGGTTCCAAATCATTTTCAATAACATTCGTAAATACGCGATAGGTAATATAATACAATGTATTATGATAGATAATTGGAAAACTTTATAGTTACACTAGACGATTAATCACAATTGGCTAATACCTACCGTAAATGTGGCGAGGATCATAGAATTATTATTAAATACAGGACGGAGGCATCTCTTGCCAAAATTTTGTCCACATATAATATACACAGTAATTCACTCAATCTCTAATTTTTCTTTAATAACGCAAAAATTTAAAATCCTATTTTTAGAATTTTTAAATATACTTGAAAACCATATTGATTTTTGCGTACTAACTGCAACTATTCTATGGTGATACAAACATCTGTTTTACAAGTAATAACCCTTTTTTTCTACTAAAAATTATTATTTAGCAGATAATTTTTCTAAAACTATTGACGTATCAAAATCAAAGTTCCAACGAATATTTCCTAAACCATTTGATTTTGTATACTAAGGATAATAAGTTCGTGATAATGAATTTAGAAAAAAATTGGAGCTAAGTGGTAATTTTAACGTTTTATTAATTAAAATATATTTATAATATTCTATGAATATTTTATGAATATAGTCAAAGTATAATAAATACATCCTAAATCCTATCTTGCATAATGTATTTTATATTTTTGTAAAACCATTTTTAAGGATTATTATTTTTAGTATAAACATTTTAATAAATTAAAAACTACTCGTTAAAATTTTGAATAAGGTTTATTAAAATTTTCAAAAAAATTGTTTACTAAATAATTTACAGTAAAAAAAAGGAATTTTCATTTAAAAAATACATATTTTGTATCATTACAAGACACCCTTTAAGTATTAAAAAAATCTCAAACATTTTAAAATATGGTCTTTAAAGTAAAAAAATCAAAACTTGAATAAATGTATTAAATAAAGTAAAATAAAGAACAATGAGATCATGCTTGATTCACTCTGTACCTATACAAATGTTGTCGGTTAATACTTACCGATATTTGTAAAAACCCTATAATTTTAATATTATAAAACATTAGCATCTTGTTTTTTGTCCTGCTTTCATACATTAAAAATGCGTGTATATCTATCGAATATTATTATATCAACAAAAATATGTAATACACGAAAAACACAAATAATCATAAATACTGACCCTGATTGCTCAAATAGTTTTTCGAGTTACGCAACCACGATTAGAATTTAAACTTAAATCGGGTTTGGTCCATGGTAGTATTCTCATAATCATTATTTGCATCAGCAGCCCATCTCCTTGAAGTAAAATAAGACTCAGAATACGCAATTGTTGAAGGCGGCTTATCATATTATTATTGTGTTACTATTGGTTTTTTTTTTTTATTTGAACAATTCAAAATCTACTTTGTAACATAAGTAATAAGTACTTAGACGGTCAATATCAATACGGTCGTATAAAATAAAACAATAGGCTAACGTAAATAATATTGATTATGTTATAAACTTTAGAAGGTCGAGATAGAAGATTATTTTCTATTATAATTCATGTACTTTACAAACTGTATATTGTTAGTATATTATTATAATATTATTCAGCTGTGTGACAAAACGTGCATTGAATTACGTTAAATAAACCCCTAACAATACAGTCTGATCGAAAATTAAATTACATTTAGGTGCATCAGTCCAATACGAGTTTTGAGGTATGTAGGTGTAATGTAATATGTATGAATAACAAAGTTTCCGATCAGAAGCAAAACCGAATAATTTCATTGCATACCGTATGCTTATTATGTATAAAATACTAAAGCAGCCAAATAGTCATAGAACGTAACGATTTTATTGCAAACCATAGGTACACCGACAAAAAAAATGTCGAATGTCTTCGTTAACCAAATATATTATATACTCTAAGGGCGATTCCCTTCAACTACTGAACTATCTAACGGCATTGTATTTAATTTGAATTATTTTTTTTTTTTTGCAACGGTCATGTTTTGTCTTTTTATTGTTACTATTACACTTATACATACATGTTTAAAAACAACAACAACACTTATAGTATCTAATGCAAGACTTATGCAATACACTGTTAACGACCTTACGTGTATATCGTATTGTAATAAAAGTATAGGTACAAAAAAAGTTATAATTATCAAAGAGGAAATTATACGGTATTTTTATTAGCTCGTGCGTCTATATTCCCAAGATGTTTAAACTGGTAAATATTCAAGTCAAATTTATATTGTTGTGTATTGTTGTACTGAGGACTGTAAGTTAAGAGTGTAGACTAATTGCCACATTATTAATTCAAATTTTCTCCATAGGTAAAAGAAAATGTATATTGTATGTAGTATACACTTATGTTAAATTTTAATTATGAAATTGTACCTTAGGCGAATAATGAAATATTTACGAGTTTTGAAGTTTGCTTTATTATCTAATTATCTTATGCTATTGTTATATTATATTATAACGTACTGGCTTTTAAGACTTAAAATATTTTTATTATAAATGTTCAATATATAAAACTTGTTTACGTTCGTTTAATGATTATAATCAAGCTCCTATAAAAAGCTCATATTGGATAAAAATATTGAATTTATTTTAATTTAAAATATTTGTTTTATGATCGATTATTCAGCGAAAATTACCTGCATTTTAGATGATGTATTATGTTATTATATTGAAAAATATGTTTTACGGCAATAGTTGAAAAAAAAAACGATCTTAAATTAAGTTATCAAGTTTTTACTAACGAATACAAAAACAAACAAAAAAGCCCGGTATTCTAAAATAGTCACATAATTTTAGCATCCCTTGCCACAGTGTAAAAGTATGCGCCCCGTTACTGTGCGGAGTAGAGATACTGCAGAGGTCTGAGATACGCATAAAAATGTCGTATTGTAACACTACAATGACAGTTATCTCGGCAAAACGTTTTATAATCAACCGCGGAGAATCGGGGCTAAACAATAATTAAAACTGCATCATAAAAATACGACGAATATTACGGAAATAATAATAATAATAATTTAAACAAACGATGATTAATTATACGCGCGTGCATTGTTCGAACACATTGTCGGTTGCGAAATTCGAGGTTCGTATTTATTTATAAATGTGTGTGTGTGTGTAAGTAATAATATAATGCAATAATTTATTCTCCTCCTAAATGCGGCAGTCGACAAAGAAGCCGTTGAACCAGCAATCGTGCATACTATGTACATATAATATATATATGTGTGTGTGTGTATTATGTATACAACGTAGTGGCGCGTCCAGGCGTCTCCGTGTCATAACCAACTGCTGTCGCGGCGCTTTATTTCGTCGACGACGACGACCATGCGATTCCCGCCGTGGGACTTAACCCGCAAAACGTCCTATAACGCCGAGTCTAAGTTTTCCCGTATCTTGCGCATTACTATTATTATTATTATTATTATTATTATTATATTTTTTTGTTAGGCGTAGGTAGTTAAACGCGTTATAATAACTTTTGGTGGTGCACGTTGCCTTAATGGTCTCAACGACTCCGTTGTTATAACGCGATTATTCCCATTTCGATTACGGTTATTTCGACTTGATTATGAGCGTTTCGCCGAGCCTTTTATTGATTATTTTACTCGATATATTACATTGTCATACCATTTAAACTGCTGATCGATATAATGTATTCCAGTCGGTGGTGTGCGTACATTATAATATTGTACATACAATTGGTCTAATTCGACTACGTCCGAAAGAGAGTGACTATACATTCACGAGTCATAAGTTTTCCCAGCGCGAAGAGTGTGCAATGAGTACGACCACGTAGGCCTGGTGGGTATTATACTATAGAAAATATTTGTATCTACGATGAATGACAAACTGACATGATACCTAAATAATGAAATATGATTCCAGGTTCGACTGTTCGCGGAAAAGATTACCGGAACTAAACATTATGTACAATTAATTATATATCGATATCATTACTTGTGCGTTAAAAGTATATAGCATATTATCATTATGTTTTTGTAAGTATAAAAAAAAAACAAAAATGTGTTTACTTGGGTATAATAAAATTAATCAAAATCACGTTTTTCAATATTCTTCTGAATATTTTATTGCACAAATATAGGATATTGACCCAAAAGTTTAATGTTTATCTAATACGTGGTAAATATAATTACGTCAGAAGGGTCAACTGTCACACGGCTGTATACACAAATTTTAAAGGACAATATGTTCATCATTGGACAGTTTGTACAACGTTTGATATAATACTGTACCTACGTGCCCTATAAAATGTGAAATAAATAATAAAAATCAATGACACCCAATAAATCAATGTGATCAAATTAAAAATCTGTCCTTCATTATAGGTACCGTGATATCAAATACTAGAGACATTTTTTTTTTTTAATGTCCCCACAAATGTCTATCCTTACCATATTTCTCTTAATTAAATCGTATCTCACAAACCGTCTACTGTCAATACGTGATAGTAATATATAATATCATGAACTTCAAATGTAGCAACAGTCAATGTTGGAGCACCTCAAGGGAGCAGATTCATTCGCTTATATTGTTCAATGTTTATGCTTTCGATCAGTCTGCAACAAAAAAATACTTCTCTTACCGGCTGTACCAATGACATGGTAATCTTATCAATACATTGCCTCAGGTAATTTACAATTCCATTTAAACTAACAATCTGAATAGTACGTTAAATAAGTAATCGAATTAAACCTTAATAAATCCAACCATACGATGACGTTTACTTTGAGACACGATTTCAGCTAAAATCTAACAATATTACAATATTATTTATATAAACCTAACCTATTATTCACTTGATTTAGTTAGGTATTTAGCATTTCTCTTGACAATGAAAACATATTAAAACAAAAGGATTAATCTTTTGTTCTTGTACAATACAAATATTACTGGCAAAAAATTAAGTGTACTAGTTCAATAATTAAACCTCTAATTTATAACACTCTTAAGACAAATATAGCTAGAATAAAACTTTTATAAGGATTAGTTAAAAATCAAACTTAAATAAAGTTCAAGTATTTCAATATATAACATTCAACGAGATAATAAATGTTTCACCCTTTGTCTCTAACTTAAATTACTTAACCCTTCACAATTACCTTGGCATTAAATCAATTGAAACCGAATCTAGACTTTTTTACAAGCAGTTTTTCTCTAATTTAAAAAAAAAAGTAAATGTTTTAATTTAACTTTTTAATCCCAAGTATAAGTGTCATTAATAGGTAGCTTCTTATTCAAATAACCCCCGTTTATGTTTTTCTACAGTAAACCTGTGACTGCTTCTTATTAAGCCAAAAATCCATGAAAATATTTTTTTTTAATAACGTGCAACGAACGCCATTTCCCAAATACAATCGATTTATTTCTCTTACATTTTTATTTGTGAAAATGTTGAAAACCCTGATTCACAAATCCATGTCGATACGACTGAAATATATGCACTATAACCTTTTTTGTCAGTTTTTGGTGTGTTGACAATCAAAAGACATGATTTTCTTCTAATGGCCTATGACTTGCCGTCATTCGAATTAAACGACAAACGTGTTCAAAGTTCAAACTGTTAGATTAAAAACAGAATATCTGCTGCTCTGTGATTATTCGATTGTCGTTTACTTTTCTCATAATTTGCTCACCACCTACTGTGTTCGTTCTGGCCCAGTTCCTAAATCTCTCCCGAGGAGCAGAACTATAGATTAGTCTCTAATCCCTATCTATTATTGTACACTTGAGCGTACTACACATCCACCCTGTCGGCCTGTGACGATAATTTAGTACACCGTCGGTGCGATCGCGTTTTACCAATACGAGTAGGTACTATCTACAAGACTGTTAAACGTATAATGCCATATTTTATGTACGTTATATAACACTATTATGACGTGTGTTATTCATAAATATATATGCTCGTGATATGTTTCCAATCGGTCTTATAACATCGACAATATTGTGCTAATCAGTTGGAATTCAACGCAACGACAATAAGTGTAATTAATTACTTTATAGAGTATCATAGAATATAGATGATCACGTGGCATTTATAACAACAGGCACGTCAGAATGTCGAGAACGATTTTCGTTTCATGTCCAAAACATTATCATCGACTCACTGGTATAAAAATATTACACTGACACACACCACCGACGATTTCAGTTCACTTAGTTTTCGCGATATTATTCTATAAGACGTACTTACACAATAGTACTTCCGCGCTTCTTCGGTATAATAGTAAGTATTGTTGTCTATACGGTACCGTGATATAGGTACACACACCTTTGTGCCACCAACAAAAAATATTTTCAATACCTTTTTTATTTATTAACAATCTTTATTAAATAATACTATTAGTAAATTTAGAAAAAATAAAACAAATGACACGAGGAAAAAAAATACTCATTGATATTACTCTTCAAATATATAATACATAATATACAATGATAATAACATAGTAATTATTTAAAACTGAGTCCATGTAATGTTATATATGTATATAAAAAATTAATGATAAATGATAATTATGTAAAAAGATCTCTGAACCATTTTCTATTCAGTTATATCTGGCTAGGTCTAGGGATGATGCATTTTATACGAAATTATATGAATGATTATGCAGTTTTTTTGCAGAATTTAGATCCTTAATCGAAGTTGAACATTATAGTGGATTAGACTACTAACAAATCAAAGAGCATAGGATATTTATTGAAACGATCGTATTTATATTTCAGTTGTTGGATGCTCCTCAAAATTAGATTCCATAGGAGGCCAAATAGAGAATATTAATATATATTTAAAGTGATAGTTTGGATTTTAATATGAAACGTAATTGATGAACTGTATGATTTAAATATCTTATTTTATTTTTAATGTAAGTTATCCATCGGAGTCATTTATCTAGATTCATCACAAGGTATTCAACGAACTGTTCGGTTGTTATTTATTTGTTATTGATATAAACTATAAGAAGGCAATCAAGAAGGCGTAATGTAAAGGTTATTTAGGAGGATTTCGAATCACTAATTTTTATTCTCCATTTTGAGAACCCAGTTTGTAGTTGGTTAAGATGACTTTGGATTTGATAAGATTCTGTTTCAGGATTTGAATCGGAGATAGTTATACTATAGTATCATCAGCAAAAGAGCTAAGATCTTATTTTCAATACCTGTGCACTGTGTTATGCATTTTATAAAAGTACTACGGAATACTCGATAAATCACTAAAACTTAGAACAGGTTATGAAATCGCGAAAAACTATGACTACATTTTGTTTTCATCAGTTATAATGCTGCACTCCCAATAATATGTGACACCCGAAGCTGTCACGAATTTCATAAACATATATTTTATCAGAGTCTTACAAACACGTGACTTCGAGTAGGGATACTTCTTAAGTCATAACAGTTACAGTTGTTTTAGATTTTATCGAATTTGACGACCTCGTTTCATTTTATTTCATGTACGTATATTCCATCCGTAATATCATGATTTAACAAATAAGGCACAGCGCCAAATTTTTTCCAGGCTTCAAAAATCAATTAGGATTCTTACGTCCAACGCAATTTTACCAAATAATAATAACTAAAATGGACGAAACCAATCATCGGTTCGATCAAGCGAATAACATAACTTCCATGTGTGTGTGTATCATCTATCGTTATTATATTACTTTTATCATAATATGGTTTCGATTTAAAAACACTAAAATGATTAATTATTACATTATCAAATTTTCCAAATTCTCAATAAATAATGTTATGATTATGCTTAGTTATATAATAAAAAAAATAGGCATAATAATTATTATGACTAAAGGCGTACTAACTAAGCATAGTTTAGATATCATTTAATATTGCAGTCATAAATCAACTTCCAGTTATTTCGATATTGCGCCAAACCTAAAAAAAAAAAAATGTATACTTTAATACTCAGTTGTAAATATTTGAAATTCGTGTAACTATTCCATAACTATGCGTAAATGGTTGTCGCATAATTTTGTCAACGCTAAAGGGATAATGGAAGTGGCAATATGTTATCGGTATATTTTGGCTGGTCGTGTACAATTTATATATCAAAATTAAAACGTGCATATATTATTATACTATGTGAAATGTACATCCGCCTATTTTAACTCGCACGGCCGTTGGAAATATGTGTAGAATTTAATTGTTCGTATAACGCTTCTATTTTAGTTAAACGACATTACCAAAGTTTTTCGACCAGAATATATTCACGCTTTGACAAATGAATACACAGGATTCGATAAATCTATAATCTTCGGATAAAATGTCTAACGTGTATAGATAATAGACGTAGACGTACTTTTCACAAAAAACTGTAAAAGTGTCAACGAACTGTTGTAGAGTAGTAGATTAAGATACTTTTAATAAATTATAATTCATATTGTTTAAAGTGTGGAAATTCTACTAGGTACATAAAATATACAAAAAAAAATGTTGTTGGTTAAATTTTTAATATATTTACGTATAATACTATTCTCCATAAGGATGGTTTTTTTTATAGAAACACTTAACTAGGTAATAGAAAATAAATGCTGTATCTAAAATTATGAAAGTGTAACAAGTAATTATTTTTTCTAACTTAACCACCAAGTAACAACTTATTATTTTTTTGAATACACAAGCATAATAATTCATGTATAACATTTTAAATTCAAAAAATGTCAGTGGTACAAGACAAGTAGGAAAAACTTGGTTTTTCTCGTCAATACTCGTCGAACTCTATTATACTTGTTCAAATGCATTACTGAAGTCGGCTTTAAATATTCGTACTCCCGTTTTAATTTATATAGTTTAAATAGTAAAAAGTTTTAAGCTATTTTCAATTAAAATTAAATCATATTTTAACAAATGAAAACGAATGAATTTAGTTTTCATGCCACTTATTTTGTAATTTCAATATTTTATCTCCATGTTGATTATATCGTAATAATTGTACAATATCAAGACGTAATTATGTAATATTTTGCAGAAATTCAGTATAATTAACTGTGGACTTGTTATAACAATATCATTTTGAATTTTATTTTTAAAAATATAGATGTTTTTGAAAGATTATGGTAAGTAAATATGATTCATATAATCCTGATTAAAATAAAAAATATATTTTACATAATATATTTACATATTTGGTCATAAATTTATAATGTAAAATATTTCAAAAATGGCTACATGTATACATATTTATTTCTTCTTATTTTATATAAATATATATGTATATCTACAGGAACATTCCTATAGTATAAACAATCCCAAAAATTTGAAAATATGGTCATCAATTATATTTTAAAATTTTAAAAATCAAATTTTAAATAACTATGTGTGTTTAAAAAAATGAAATGAGCATACTTGGTAAATCAATATTCATAGTTTGAATATTAAACTCTAAAATTGCAATTTATCCTATTTTATTTGTACAATCTGAAAAAAAAATTATTTTTAGTGTACAACACAGCATTGTTTGGATATTTGAATAACAATTTAGTTATGTATAAATACTATTATTTATTAGTATACCATACGTAAAATTTGAGTTTTTCTTAAACCTTTTTCCTGTCACAATATTTTGAATTCAAATAAAGCATAAATGGAATATTATCATGGGATATATTTTTATTGAAATAGAAATTTTATGATAAAAAAAAAACAGTACATTCAATACTCATATGAATTTAATCATCTCAGAATTGTAAAAATAAAACTTGTATGAAAGAAAAATGTCCACACACGACTATATTCATATCACTGTTTGAAAAAACCGTAAAAAACAATAATGCAAATAATATAGGCAGTGACGTAGTAAAATATTTTTTTTATATCGAATAACAACATAGGTACTTAACGTAAGAATTTTTCCTTCATTTTGTATTCGGTTGATGTATAGTTTACACTTCAATGATTACTTCTAGAATATGAGCGTTATTCAATCAATTGTCTATTCGGGTAAGTACGTATTTTTTCATTTCTTATCATCAATAGCTAACAGGAAGGTGCCGTATCTGCGTCGTATCAAAAACCAATTCAATAATAAAAAATTCTAACTTTCACTTACTATTGGTAATATTAAAAACCGTACGGACCAAATCAATGCATTAAAACATTCTTAATCATAACGTAATGTATAAAATATATAGGCATATATGAACTGTTGAAATCTGCTTGACTACATGCCTCCATACATTACAACAATAATCAATTCAAAGTAATCTTTTGTACCTTCGAAAATAAACATATAGCTACTGTTTAATTAGTATTATTAAATTTAATAGTATTTATTTTCATGTATCGTGTGTGATCTGATTTAGGATTAAAATAAAATAATATCAAAATATGTTGCAATAAACTCTTCACAGATCTTATAAACAAGTGCTAAAATAATATAAGTTTGTACCTCTACACTGAAGTCAAGTATTAAGATTCTTCTAAAATGAATAAGTGGATGGCCTCTCGAAAATCAACTGCAACCGCTTATTTTTATCGATACCTAACCACTACGCGTATCACTAAAACTACGATTTGGTACAACACGTAAAAACCGCAATACAGCCACCACGGACTACTTTGTAATATTAGTGACATTAAAAATTCATGTTTTAAAAACGTATAATCATTTCTAGAATATTAAATCATTTGTAAACAACAAACACATTAAACCAAATCAATATTATCATAATTATACAATATATGCAATGTGTATCAAAATTAATGAGAAAAACAACCATTATTAACTTAGGATCTCGGTCGGTATAAAGTACAATACTAATATTATATAATAAGCTAGGAGAAAAAATTATTTTTTGCTCTCACAACGACCCTCTTCTACACACGCGTCTGTGAACCTTTAAAAAAATCATCGACTTTATAATTGGTTTGTGATGGGCATAAAAACATCGGCATAAATGACATACAGTTTTTTCCGTACAGTTTCGCTTTAAAATTTAAAATGTTCTAAAAGATCAGTTGAGTAAGTTTAAAAAACATACTGCTAGCAGCTGAGTGCAGAGTTTTATACACGATAATATAATTGCAAATTTATTTTATGAATACCTACATAATATAATATACAAGACGATTCACTAAGCATGCTCTACCCCGTTTTCTTTTTTAATGATACAACTATTCAAAATATAAATTATGGAATTTTCAAATGAACCATATCTTTGAATTATTGAATTCATTTGAACAGTAGTTATTAAGTATAATAAGAAATGTTCTATGGTGATACAAACTTTTTTCAAATTAGAACCCCCTTTATTTATACATTATTTAGTGAATTATTTGTTTTTATTAATGTTGATGTAATCAATGAAAAATTCGAACGAATCGTGTTTCAGATATAATAATACTTATATTAAGAACAATAATCCATAAAAATTATTTTACAAAAATATAAAGTAAATCGGATCTAGTACTAATTTGTATGAGTATTGTACTTGGACCATTTTTATAAATTATAAATATCAATAAATTAATTTTCAATTTTTCTATGGTTTCCTCATATTCTAGGTATCACATTCGAGACGAATCACGCGCGAGGCGCGTGATACAACTATGTACAATGGAGACGGAACATTTTCGCTCCTTTTTTCCCCTGGAGACGAACAGTTTTTACCAATTTTCGTACAATTATTATGCTTTCGCATTTTAATAAACTTTTATGGTTTTTTCACTATAATATAGTAAAAATGTTGTAGTTTTAAAAAAAAAAAAAATAATTTTCATAACTTAAATACTTCATATTTTTCTTACCGGTCAAAACACGATCAAAAATGACAAAAAAAAAAAGTCGACCGATTTTTTTTTAATATAAAACTTCAAAAATAACATTTTTCTTTATTCATAAATTCAAAATAAATAACATAATTTAGTTATTACCAAAAAACTTAAATATAAAAACAAATTTATAAAAAATAATCTTAATATTCATACTACTTCAGGATTCATGTGTAGTATAAAACAAGTTAAAAAAAAATAATAAAATTACTGAAAATTCCTATATAAAATGTGTTAATACTAATAATGATTTTAATTTACAACCAATAATTATTTATAGTGTGATATTTTTCAAAACAATCCTCAATACATAACGGTGTATCACACTGTTTGCAATAAAACGAAGTTTCTTTTCTTCCTCTTTTGCCACTTATATATTTTATTTTATCGGCACAAACTTTACAGACTCTTCTTGGATTTTGCTTTGATGCTGTTGATGGTATACGTGCAATAAAATGTCGTCCTGACAGCCGATTTGTAACCGTATCATTATAGTTGTCTTGATTATAGCCACTTTTTTCTGCCAGTTGTAAGCCCAAATTAATTATAAATGTCCTTAATGTTATTTTTTTGTGTTGGTTTACTCTGTTCTTCAATATGTAACTATTTACAACTGTTACCATAAATAAATGAAAGAACATTTTTTTCCACCATTTTAAACTTTTTCTCTGAAATGGATAATATGAAACCATTTGATCTCCGTGATCAACACCTGTTTTGTTTATATTGTAGTCAATAATAGAATTAGGTTTAAACTTAAGAAGTTCACCAGTTTTAGATCTAACTGAGACTTGTTTCATATCTGCTGAATGAGCTGTTGATAACATCAACACGTCTCTTGTATCTCTCCATTTGATACATACCAAAGGACCTTGTTTCGAATATGTCATTTCACCTTTTTGTAATTTTTCCTTTACTACTTCTTTAGGTAGTCCTTTACGGTTAGACATAACCGTACCTACACCATTTGTATTTTTTTTCCAAAGAGCATTTAGAAGTGCTGGGCTTGTATAAAATCTATCCATGTACACAGTGTGACCTTTATAATAATACTCTTCTAAAAGTCTATCAAACAAAGCAATTATCGAATTATCTTTTTGATTTTTACCAGAATAAATTTCAAATTTTAAAGTATATCCTGTAAGAGGATCTGATAGAATATATAATTTCATACCGTATTTATGTGGTTTATTTTTCATATAAACTCTGAAATGTATACGACCTCTAAATGGACACATACCTTCGTCAATAGTCAAATTTTGACCAGGTTGATATGACTCAACTGTTTTTTTATTGATTAAATCAATATAAGGACGGATTTTAAATAAACTGTCATGATTTTCTTTACCTCTTGAAATATAATTTGCATTATTATTCAAATGCAACATTGAAAAAATCGATGAGAAACGATCTCTAGTCATTAGCTTTGACGCAAATGTGCTATGAATAAATGCATTCTTCGACCAAAAGTCTTTGATATGTGGTTTTGGTATTATAGACATATGAAGAATGATTGAAAAAAAACTATATATTTCAGAAATATTAACTGGTTTCCATTTATGCCAAATAGAATTTTGTTTCAGCATATTTTTTCGTCGAAGAGATCGAATAATCGAGTATGCATACCTATTAGTTTCTTTTTTTATTAATTTAATTAAATTATCTGGGAAAAAAATACTAAAAAACTCTATTTCAGTTGATTTACCAAGTACTTCATCTGAGACACCTGACATTGACGTAAATACGTGAGGTTGAGGTTCAGGATTTACTCTTTCCCATTCACATATAACAGGTTCTGTACTTTCAATTGAACGTCTTTCTATATCTCTATTTGTTAAAAAAGGTTCATTATTATCATGATTTTGTATAAAATTTTCATGTTGAATTTCGTCTATGGTGTCATCAAAACCCCATTCCTCAGCTATATTGTCATAATTACTCTCAATATTTTCTATTGGTACTTCATTCATATTTTGCCTTCTATTATCAGTAATTGGAACAGTTAAATCATTATCAATATTGTCAACCATTTCAACAAGATTTTCAAAAAGATTTGCACATTCATTTTCAAATGCAACCGGTAACAAATTCGTATAAACAGCTTCACACGTGTCCTCGTCAGAACTATTATTATCAACATTATCATCTTCTCTATCAGATCCACTATCATCCATAAATTCATCTAACATACGACTTATGTCTTGGTCGTTAATTTTTTTAGACATTTTTCAGTGTAAAAATAATAAAATATTAAACGTAAATTATTTACTAATCACGCTCTGAATAAAAATCAAATGTATACAGCGTCTATTTTATTTTAGAAATAATTCGATAACAAGACAATATTATGACGTATAATACGTAATATGCGTGTCTATACACATAAAATTATATAAATAAAATAGTATTACCATTTAGGAACAAACTCCGTCAACAAACTCCGTCAAGCCGACACACGACAGCCCAAGAAAATGAAAAATATTATTTTGATAAAATTATTAATTGAAAACAACTATTATTAACAGCCAATAGGCGATTCGAATCAAATTCCAGAGACGCTCCACGTGGAGCAAATAATTTATTCTTTTTATATAAAAAATCTTTACGATATTACTTATCGATTGATTGTCGTATGAAAACAATGGTGTGAGTATATGATTTTATATCGATTTTTAAAATTCGATAGTAGACACAACGCGCGAGACGCGTGATTCGTCTTTTATAAGTAAAATATTGTAACGCGCCAGATACGTTACGCGTCTCAAACGTAACTTTTAGATTATGACGGACCGTCTCGAATGTGTTAACCGTCTATCACATGGATCAATTATAATTTTTAGTTATACACATAGTTAAATAATTCAAGAATTACTCGTTCAAATTTTGTTTATACGTAATATATCAACATTATCAGAAAAATAATATACTAAAAAAATCACTGTCAAAAAGAATTCTATATTGAAAAATACAATATTGTGTTTTATATACCAAAAGAAAATCTTTAAGTAATACAAAAAATTTCAATCATTAAAGAATATAGTCTCTAAGTATGTTTAAAAATTCTAAAAACCAATTTCTTGTAACTATTTTATTAAAGAAGAATTATAGTAGATCGTGCTTAGTAAATCACCAAATATATGTATTATATGATTAGCCTTATTATTTTATTATATATTAAAACAGTATACCTAATATACATATGTAAATTAAATAATAAAGTATACAAATAAATGAAAAATTCCGATTTTTACTTTATTCAATATCATACGATCTAGAATCAAAGTCATGATACACAAATAAAATACACAACACGATATACAAAAATAAATAAAAATGACAAAACACAATAGCTTTATTAACGTGAAAATAAATAAACTGATGAAATAAAAAGAAAAATGATACATATTTCAATATGTTATCAATGTCGCAAGCGTGTGTACATAAAATTAACTTACATTTATGTGAAAATCATATATTTCTGTCAGTATATTTTAAATTTAAAACTTGCGCTTTTATATTTGACACCGTACTAAACAATTCAATAAAAATCTAATCTCAAGCAAAATATGACTTTATCAGATTGTTTTTCAGTTTATCTGTAACAAAACGTCAATATATTTTCATTAAACGAAATAGGTATACAAAAAAGAGCGAGCACATACAACGCGTAATGTAAAAGTTCGTCTGTTCGAGCGAGTGTTCAGTTGACAAATTATGATGTACACCAGATTTCACTGCATAATGTGTACGCCAACATGGTGTCTTCAATATTGTATGATGAACAAAAAGTATTTAATAAATGTTTATGTATGTAGGGACATTATTTTATCAAAAGAAACATATTATTTTAAAATTTATTTTATCGTTATAATTTTTAATTTTTTAATTTTTTTGAATATCAACATAATATTCTGAAGTAGAATATTTTTTTAAGTACCATTTATATGTATAAAATCGAAAGCGAGTAGTTTATTAGTAATAATAGTAATAAGTATTTAAAATGACACCTAAGACGAGTAGTAGTCCAATATTTTGCGGCATATCTACTATCTATCTCCTTATCTCTTGACTATACACTCAACTAAATCTTAAATAAGTACTTATAAATCATATTAAGCTACTCGTCCAAATTTCGATTTTTATGTATTGAAATATCCCAAAAAATATTCTACTTCAGAATATGAAATTAAAAATGTATATTGTTATTAAAAAAAAGTAAAACACTTGAAAAATTATAAAGATAAAACTATTGAAACATTTTTATTTTAAATGTTTTTTTTTATTTTTACTGAAAATTATAATTATGTGAAAAAGTATGTATTCAAAAACAATAATAGTTTTTTATATAATAATTGTTTGATAAAAGAATCACCCATATTATTGTATATTTATTTCTGTTGTCGGTGTTATTGATGAATTAGAACGACGTACAACGTATCTCGACTTGTTTGTCCTACTGCTGTCTGCTATACCCAATCCTAATAATGTAAGTACTCCTTCTCTGTGGTCATATTAAAGTTTATTATAATTAAAGAATATTATGATAATGTAAAATATGCCAATAGTACCTATATATATATACTTGCAAAATAATAATCACACATATATTAGCTCTGAAAATCGGTTATCTCTAATTTTTGAGAAACATGAAAACCGAAATTTACGGTTTTAATTTTGTGTTCACAGGTAAACTGAAAATTATTGTATATATTATGATAATTGCGGCTCAAAAAATAAAAAAAAATATTTATTAAAACAAAATATTCAGCAAGGTACATATACCTCCTATCCATTTATTTTATCTAGTTGAAAATAAATTATTGTTAATTAACATAATTTGTAATGATTTTATAATTAAATCAACCTTTGCCTTACTTGAACGTATCTAACACATGTATAGGTACGTGGATTCATCGCATTAAGAATTCATACAAGCCTAGGACGAAATCAAAAAATAATTAGACACCTCCGCATAATAATAACAATATGATATATTGTTATAACATAAACAACATCCAGCAATGTAAATTAATTCACTTATCTCGGCATTAAATTATGCTGGCAACAATATACTTAATAAAGTGCTTTATTAAATATTTTCCTCGCAACGTTTTCGTTTCACTAACCCTTATCACTATACATAATAATGTACCTACACATACGTGAGTTTAATTAAATTTATACTTAAACATGATAGCAGTTATACAACTTGTATCTATGTAAACGGAGAGACAAACGAAAAATTATTATACGGTCAAACAATGGACTTTCAAAATAGCATTATCGCATTGTATTTACCTACATCACACGATAGGGTAATTCTGTTTATGGTTTCACTTTGACTACAAACAAATCAAATTGTCAGATTTAATCTATACTTTAGACAAAAATTATCAGGAAATCTCCTATGCTGGTAAAGTGTATAGCGTAAATTACTAAATTGAAACATATATCATACAAAAGCGTTGTGCTATACACGACACGCGAGCTTAAATATCATTACAATTATTTTGAATATACAAGTGAAACGAAAACATTACAAAAGAATACCAATGTAATAATATAATGTACACGATATTATATATATAAAAAAAAAAAAACAAATAAATTCTATAACGTTAGATCGCGATCCTTATCAATTTAATAAAAATACAATTCCAAATATGTAAGTAAAATAAATTCAGTTTGTAGCAAAATGTTATGATTTTTACGCTATCATGATAAATAAATAAGAGTTATTTTCGTTTGCTGTATTTATGAGATTTTGTTTTTAAGTAAACGCGAGAAATCAATTACAATTTGAAGCAACATACGGTTGTATTTAATTTGAAGTGCTATTAACATTAATAAATTATTTTAAATACATAAATGGTATAAGCACGTGTATAATAAATGACCAATAATAATGTGAACATGTAATTCGAAAAAAAATGAGCAATATATAATATCGAATAAATAAAAATAATAATACATTTATAATAATTTCAATAGGTACGTAATTTTATCAACTATCAATACGTTTCCTTATGGATACATCATCTAGTCGATTTGATTTATACTTTATAATTAAATAGTTCTACACAATTAATCAATCATCATATTGTACATGTTATGTATTTTCATTCATTGATGATTTCATAAGATAAATATGATCTCTTTATCGTTTTATACATTATTTATGTAATTGTATGTGTTTAATTCTACAAATACGCTAAAATATATTGAACACATCGCAAGTAAAACTTTATTTTACAAACAGTTATTTGTATATAGAGTGATCACCCTCCAAGGTAACACTGAACATTCGACTTTAATGATATATGTATGTAATAACATATAATTATATATTTCGGGGAGGATATATACATACGTATAGTATAAGAATTGAAAATATACATGCCTTGAAAAATGTTTAAGACTGTCAACACTTGCATTTTTTTAAACGGCTACATCACAATTTTTTTGTTACCGGAGTAAGAAGTACGAAAAACTTTAACTCGATATCGCGATCTTGACTGAATAATAATAATGTTTCTGTTTAATCTATTTCTATAATACAAAATGTCGAAATAACCATCAGGTTTCGTATCAAAAAAAATGAGATTCGTCGATTAAAAAATGCAAGTCGACGATCGTAGACACGCACCAAAACATTTGTCTCATAAAATGTATATTTCACTGCCACAAGTAACAGTATCATCCTATCAGGCTGGAGTATAAATGTTATCGTAGTGCGTGCGCGAACATTCTGTATATATTACACAAAATAATTATACATTTATTCATCACGAGTATAAAGTGTGTGCAATTTTTAATATTGTAAAAAAGTGATATTCAACACCTCAACACCTGTGCAAAATATGGCTAAGACTCTATGAGACTTAAAGTGTAAGCTATATTTTTCTAAAAATATTGCTATTTCAATCGTGAGACTTCTTTCTCCCTTTCGCTATTAATGGGCATAGACGATCTCTTTAGTCTGTTGTATGATGCTAACTTTGTCTAAAAAATGTTAGTCCCCCGCGGACCTCTCTTCTCTCACACCATGTTTATAGTTATAAATCAATTTCTTTGAAGTTCTATGGTATAACCCGACCGTGTGTCTATAATAGTAATGGATTATAATATAATATTAAAACGTGATAATAAAATTGAATGCACAGTATAAGTATTTTACTACTTGAAATACATATATTTTGTTTACGAATTACCGTGACGCTGTTCGACCGTAGCCTTCGAAGTGGTCGTTGGCAGATAGTGAGAATGGGATGAGAAATAAAATGTAAAATATCCCTTTTCCAGACCTTTCGTCACACGGCTACGTCCTCTTAGAGGATAAAAAGAGTACCGATAAATTATTTACACAAAACGATTTACGCGCACCAGACGCGTATTATTATAATAATTTTATGTACATAAATACCTACTATACTTAAATGCTCGAACCGCATCGAGTTTTTGTTTTAAAGTATACCTAGAAGCAGTTATGAAAATGGTATTTATACACACACACACACACACACATATATATGTATATATACAAACTATACACCCTACGACGACAAGTATAGACGTGTATTCTGCTGTTATTGATGTGCGTCTTGTTACGTATTTCGCGAATAGTGCAGTAACGAATATTTAAATAACGAACGAAGCTGTATATAAACATAATATTATGTATAAGCACGAAAAAATTATGTTAATCGAATACTACGTTGAATTAACGTGGTTGACGTCAATGAAAAGACACACTGTGGTATAAATTGTATTTTATCAATAACATATCATTATTGTTAAATATTTTGAGTCAATCACGTAAAACCGGATAGAAATTATACATAATAATATGTATTACCTCCAATGCTGTATGTTAGGTAATAACATAAATCATTAAATCCTCATTATCAAAACCTGAACTTAAAAATTACAAAAATCAGTGTTTGTATGAATTCTTTATTAAAGGAAAATATGGGAATGAGCATGTTTGATGAATGTCTTTTTTTTTTTATTATTAAATCATCATAAATTACATACAATACAAATAATTTCAGATACTTTACATGATTATCTATCTCTTTTAAGCTATTAGCTTGTGTTAGAGATAAAAAGTAATATTAATAATTAAAAACATAATTTATATTATACAATTAGCAAAGTAAAGTGATGAATACATTAGAAATTAAAATAATATTAACAATAGATAAATTTCAAAAATGAGATAATTTTACATATTAAATATAACGAAACATATTATGAAGGTCTTAGATTGATTGAGAAAATAACCAATGATATACAATTTTTTTAATATTAAATTTGAAACAGTGAATATTTTTTTTATATTGGCATATATCTTTATATAGTTATATCTTATACATACGTAATATAGTGTGTCTGTTAATTAATATTTGTTGTATTCAATTTTCGATTTTGGTTTATATTCTAAATACTAAAACGCATCGACCAATTTTTTCCTCCATTCTCTATGTTTATTGAGCTCAAATATTACTCCAAGTTTAAAAAAAAAAATAACAATTTATCTATTTCCCGAGGGCCCATACAACTATTATATCTCTGTAACGAATAACAATAATTAATGAATAATTATGTAGCACAACCATTTAGTTTACTCGTTTCTCGTACACCGTGATCAACGGTCGATTTGCTCGGGCTGGACCGAATCGAAAAACCTGTCATATACTCGTTTAATCATAATATGATATATTGTAAACACATCAAAATAATTTATATTTTATGACCGCCACGCCTTAAATTTATTTAATATTTTCCTGGACGACGTATCGTTTATTAATTTTTTTATTTTACTTAAAAACGTGAACGAATTGTTTCAAATATATACGCACAACATAATATTACTCACGTATATTGTACGATTAATATTGCAAGTTAAACATGAATACTCTCGCGTGTACGCACTGCGTCAGTCGTCTAATTAAAAATGCTGCTCCTGCTGCCTGTCGTAGTTGAAATGACTATATATACACATACGTACAATAGTGTGCGTACGAGAAATTTAAATTTAAAAACACCCAGACATGTTTTTGGTTTTTTTGTTTTCCAACGAATCCATTAGTCATATAAATTGTTTATGGCGTGTTGACGCGCGGCCATTGAAGTAAAAAAAAAAAAAATCGTAAACGACGGGAAATTCGAGAGAATGCTATATTTTTAGTCAAGATTTTTTTCGTGCGGATTTAACGCCTTTCTGTGGGTGTGGACATTTTGCACAGTTCGATATATTTTGTGGTTTTTCGTCTACGCCCGTGTAACTGGAGTTAATTTAAATACATTGTAATATTCCAATATGGAGTGACTCGTCAAGCTATTATCGAAAATCTGCCCTGTATTAAAATTAACCGTAATTAAAGAAACATAATAATATAAAATGGTAAGTTTTAATCTCTGAGATTCCTAACGAAATTCACCCCTAATTAGGAGCGTGGTGTAATATAACCAGCTTTAACTTTAGCTGGATGTCTCGCGGTGATAATAAATTACCTGTATATTTGAATTGCGCGGCAGAAAATAAAAACGTCTTATTAGCGTGCCTTGAAAAAGTTTGTCAAAATTGCATTCTATCTCTTAAAAAGGTATCTTTTTGTCTATAATGTTTCAGCTCTCGGTCTAAATTTAATAAAAACAAAAATATTATTATTATTATTATTATATTGTGACATTTTCATTTCCATTTTTGTACACTTAGAAATTAAGACTGACAATAGAAACTCGGCATTTTTAATCTTATTTTGAGTATAATAGTACGTGTAGTCTGTCTACTTTCCGTCTCTCCGATTCGTGGATTCTAAATGATTGTTAATTGTAATTGAAAATAGTTTGTTCATTAAAACACAAGTGTTTATATATAAGTATAAATTGTACAAGTGTAAGACGTGAAGGTGTCGTGGACTCGACAGTTTTGGTACATTTTCCTGATATTCTACCTCGGTCCTCTTCTCCTATAGGTACATGATGTTCATAAATCAACTGTTGTGTCCTTCGAAAGTTGTTGTTGCCGACCAGCGCGGATAGTCACAATTCGTGCACGTGTCATTACGGCAGAGGCTTACTACTATTAAATACGTAGACAGGCCAAAGCCGGTTTACACTAATTATTGTTATATTTCATATTATTTCTGATACAATATTTGGCAAGACCTCGGATGTCTATACATATTTTATATATGTCTTACGAGTTCAAAGAATCGCGGGCTCGCATCAAACGCAAAATAATCAAAATTATGCGTACAAGTACATAAAGTATCCATAGATAATAGATCACATGACAATATGTAGTTATAGTACACTATGCACATTGTCCATGGCATATGCGATTCAGATTGCTTCAAATACATTAAAGTATAGAATTGTATCAAATGTGGTTTTGTGCCGATGACACTTGAAAGGACCACAAAGTCTCAGTACTGACAATGCACGTTAAAAAAGTTTATTCCAGTTCTATATTATTTCATAAATAATATTAATCGCGTTTAATATATGTATTATATTACACGGCTATGCCGGCAAATCGATAGTTAATTTGTTTTTCATGCGATATTTACTGTAATGAAAATTATGTTTTTCAAAAATTAATATTGCAAACGGTTGCCTGAAACCTGCTAGAGCTCGCGGGACCCCACGGGGACGCTAATACGTTTCCCGGAGGGTCGTGGTGCAAATTTTACAGACCAGGACCGCAATTTCCACGGAAAAATAGAAAGGTAAATAACTGATAAGCTCGTGAGTTTGACGTATAAACGCGACGTAAGTATAGACCTACCACCACCACCATCACACACGCACCAGAAACAAACCCACTTCAAAATTTTCTCAATAAACTTTATCGTTTCAATAATATTGAATAGCATACCTCTGAATTTTTTTTTAAATTTGTTAACAAATAAATAAATAAATATGTGTTCACATAAAAACAAAATAGATAAATCGAATACCACGTAATATATTTATTATCAAAAGTGAAAGAAAAAATATTTCTCTATAATCGAGTATGAAAATAAATAGTATAATAATTAATTATTTTATTACTTTTTAAAAATAGTATCAAATGATATAAATATACAGTTATGATAAATTATAATATATTTAATGACAATTTTCATAATTTGTATACGTGCGTTTTAATCTATTTATAATGGTTGTGTGTAATAAATCATTTAAATTCATACATTGTTTTGTACAGCTGAATTACTTAAAATTCACAATGATTGTGATTATCCGAATAAAAGTAATAATAACAGGAAATATATTTAAAATTATATGTTACTATAAAAAGTATATTTTAGTAAAAGGTGAAGAAGTAAGCTACTTACGTACAAGTCTTAATTGGATCCTGAATACCTGTAATATAAGGTTAGATTTGGGGCATAATATTTCTCCGGACCGTTGTTGTAGTGAGTAGTTCGACTCGGAGTTGCGAACTATATAGATAACCTGGACAATATAATTACTACCCGCTCGGTTGTTTTGAAGATTATAATATGGTGTTCGTGATGTAAATTATAAAAACTGGATAAACTTTTCGCCTAGACTATGTAAATTAATATTATAATACCCACCAAATGCTGAGAAACGGGTAATATTTCACTAAATTTCCGTTAGAAATTCTAGCCGATAATTTATATTTATTTTAAGAAATTATTATATACAAGTATACGATCGTAGAACTTCACCATTCTCTTTTCTATGCTCTGCTTTTCAGCGTACTGCGTCCCCGGTATAAACCAGAAATATTTTCTCTCAAAAAAATTAATGATAATAATAATGACATTGACAGAAACGTATGGTTTAAATTTATTAATTTTCAGTTTTTATTTTTAACGAACTCGTATGACATTATCAGAGAAATCTGAAATTAACATTCGTACACACATGGTACACCTAACAGTCTAACATAGCCCACAAAATTCGCAATACCCCTTCAGAGGAAGTCGGAACTATATCGGATATTAATATACCATGTATCGCATAGTATCCATATATATATTTTTTTTTTCATTCTTGTGGTAATAGCGGCCGAGAAACGCATGAAAAATAAACTTTTATATTTATATACATATATAGATATATATTATTTCATCCAGCACCGCTCATCGTTCACACATCGTTAAACGTTGCAAAAATGTATTATTTAACAGATAGGTAAAAAATCATCGTTACGTAACGTGATAAATTATCATATGCTGATGAGGGTCAATCACATACACATCATAATCGGCCAAATGGTTATGTTTTTTTTTTATTATTATTATTGTTGATGGAGGTAATTTAAAAGGGGGTTATGGTATAAATTCCAAATCGCATTCGTTGAAAATAAAAATACTGACTTCTATAAATCTATCTATAGTAATATACTTCTCAGCTTTTACTGCTTACAATTTTTCAGGTGTATTTAAAAACTTTATAGGATCACTCAAACTTTAAGGGGTTGATCGCATATAAAGGCAGTCGAATAACTGTTTTTTTTAAACTTTGAGATAGACAGCGAAATTTTGCTTTTCATATTTTATTTTCAATATACCTAATTGAAATTATTTAATGTATATTATGTGTTTATACTTGAGTTCATTATAAGTGGTATGCGGTAAGAAGAAAAATAATCATATAATTACTTAAGTATTTATAAACATTTTCAGACTTGGCATTCTCAAGCTGATAAACTATAACTAATTATGTTAGGGCTGCAAATTTTTCAGTGTTTTGTTCATTTGGATAAGTCATAAATAGTAAATTTTCCGTCATTTTTAATTATAAATTTAAATTAAATTTGAATGCCATCTTCCTTGCAATTTAAAATAGACTGAACGTTTTCTATTTTGATAAGCTCTAGTCGTTTAACTATTTTTTTGAAGAATTTTTACTAAAGTATAGTAATTTATAACAATAAATAGGTCTTATTAAATTTTAAAACAAAATGCAAAAATAATGGAATTTATATTATTATTCGTAAGAGAAAAAATAATGTCATATGGTACAGTTGTTTATACATACGATTATATTTTAACATTGCTCATAAAATTTGATTGCTATTTTAAAGGATCACACTGACGCTTATGTACATAATAATAATCATTTGTGAGTCCCATAAGAAATCTGCGTATTATATACTCGTACGTTATTTGATTGACCATTTTGTTTAATTAAGTTTCTCCCACCAAGGATGTGATTTCCTTAATTGCAAGTTTTAACTATGGACACTTTAGGGTTATATGTCTTGGGTATGGAGCCATCTTTGTAACGTTTACAATAATACAAAAAATATAATAATGATTATTATCCTACATAATAACATTGTTTCAAAACATCAAATATATATGTACATTCGTTTTAAATATTAATATTATTTTAACTAAAATATATATATATGTATTTAAATGGTTAATATACAATAGCAATATTTACTAGAATTATGTACTACACGTGATAATAATATGAACATTGAACGCTTAACGAGAGTAAATAACTTATTGATTAAATATGATTAAAGACAAAATCAGTTATTTTCTTTTTGTCATCTAAGTTTTCGGGGGTTTCTTTTAGACTACTACAAACAAAAGCGTGACAAAAGAAGAAACCTAAAGTTAGCTATCATGAACACGATTTTATGATTATATTCAGTAGCGATCAGATACAAGTGATACAACATTCATTAAAACTGTCACGTAGATAATATTTTATTTACAAATTGTAATTGAAATATTACCATTTTTCTATTAATAATTTTGTGAAGCTATGTATTTTGATTTCATACAATTGTTCCTTTGCCGTAACTAAAATATTAATTTATATTTCAGTACTCACGTGCGAACGAATATCACACGCATTAATAAAAAATTATCTTCAGAACGATTGGGAATAAATTTGAAACAACCCTCTCATGTAGTAGGGAATGATGGCCGGATGCGAATACCAGGTACCTAATGCGTTTCCTGGCGATGGCGAGATTACAGCGAACGTTAAGACGTCGTAAACGACGTCTTTTTGTGAAATATTTTACTACGCCGGGGTTTTAAAATAATAAAAAAAATAATAATAATAAAACGATTCTACGTGGTACATATTGAATTCAACTCGTTAGAGACTATCTTCACAGACTCTATAATAAACATTTTTTTTTTAGCGTTTCCTATAATAAAATCGAGTTACACATTATCTATATTAAATTAGTATTTTATGGTATTATAATAGCTAGTAATATTATTTATGAACTATAAAAATGTACCTTAATCACGATTAGAAATATAACAATACATCCATTTCGGTTCCCCTGCTAGTAATTCAAAAATTGTTAGCAATCGAAACAGCAATATGATAGACAATTTATGTACTATATAGCAATATTAACATTACTTATATTTGTTATATTTGCTAATCGACCTTAAAATTAAATCGTCGAGAAAAATAACTCATCGATGAGACGTTGTCGGAATTCCATTGTACTGTTGTGTATTTCATTTATACAACATAAACGTGTTTGATAATACGCTATTGGCTCAAAACGGGATTAAGCATTTACACGATAGGTTATATAGATAATCTCCAAAGTATTTGAAGCTTTATAAAAACTTAATACTGGAAATCGCACATCAGCTGTTTACAACAATTTAATTTTATTCTTTTCGTTGAGTCAACAAGATTTTATTTTTAATGTACGTCTGATAATAATCGTTAGGTTATTTTATTATTACTATGTAGAGCGAACGTTAAGGAATTCATATAATGTAAATTTGTTATTGTAAATATCAAGTAAACTGTACACCGATGATTTTTAATAAATGGTTATTTATTATCAATGCGTGACTGCAGCTATTTTATGTGTAAAATATTATACGATATGAAATATTATATTATATTTCGTTGCTTTTCGAAAGATACCTTTTATTTTAATTATTACCTAAAATTGTTGTACAAAATATGATCGATATAACCAATAAAAAAATTAAAAATCCAAAATAAATCCCCATAAATATAATAGAATACGAATACTTGCTTATAATTTTTATTATATTTACACAGGATGCATAGTTTTTTAATTAAATTATTTAGTAGGGAATTTATTTTTAGAACCGTGTATTTTATTTAAATTATATAACAATATACTACCATAAGTAATTATAGACCCATATCAATGTCAACCAATTTTTCCAAAATATTTGAGATAATAATCAAGACAAAGCCGATTTCTTACACAAAAAAAAAAAAATTAAATTATTATCTAAAAACCAATACGAATTTCAACCAGGTCTAAGCATTGAAAATGCCTTTATATTATAATGCAACTCAATTTTTATATGATTCTCTGGACAATGGTCTAAAAACGATTACTGTTTTCATAGATTTAGCAAAAGCCTTCGATACTATTCAACATATTATTATATCATATTACAAATTCTACCGAAAACAAAACAAGTCGTCTCTGGTTTAAGAGATACCTACCACTCCAATAAACAACAAATGGTAAAATTAAATGATATTATAAGCAATACAAGTTTTATCAAATATGGTGTCCCACAGGATGGTGTTCTAGGACCTAGAATCTAGATCTCATTTTGTTCATACTATACAATATACATCAATGCAGTTTGTGATTTAAATATTGATGGGAAAATAGTGACTTATGATGATGATACCTTTCTGTTATTTTCAGAAAAATCTTGTGAAGGGTTATTACCTCAAAGCAACAAAAGGTCCAAACTTAACGAACAAATGCATAAGTGAACTGGGCTTAACAATAAATTCTGATAAATAACGTATAATAGTATGAAGTATCAATAATTAAGATTACTAATGACGACTTTTCTTCAATAAATCATAGTTGATATGCAATACGCAACATTGTTTATATTCTATATTTGAGTATTATTACCGACAATAATTTAAGGGGTAAGTTCCGTATATTAACAAATTAGTAGGAAAACTTCGTTATTCATTACACAGATCCGTTAAACTTAAAGATATTTTACCAGTAAAAACTAAATGTATCATTTATGTTGCCTTATAAAAGTCATGTAATCTGTATATATAATATAATCTCTCAATATGACTTTTTAGTATGGGGTGGTCTCAAAGAAATTTTTTTTTAATTCTTCAATCTAATAAAATTAGTGTATTATAAATAGTTTTAAATATAAAATTCTTAGTAGGCTCAACAAAAGTGAATAAAATAAATTTAGATGTTCTTCCGGTAAGATACTTATACAAGAAATTTACAATTTTATTTACAATAAAAAAATGCATTAACCTCAATAACAACACACATTCACACAATGTGAACAGAACATAGAGCCTATATTTTACCAGTATACAAAAAAATACATTGAGCAATATTTTGTAGACTATTTAGGTTCAACCTATTTTAACCAGATGCCAATATTATACAAAAAATAATATTCATGAACATTTATTAATGAGAAAAAAAGTAGTCTATAAATGGTTTTTCTCGGAACTAACTACTCCCAAAATAAGAGTCTGTATCTCTGTGATTTTGTTATTTATTTTAATCTAACTGTTATTTATTAATAATTACAAATATAATGATAATTTTATATTTGCTATATTTATATTGTGTTTTTTTTAACTGCATAACAGGTTATGTTATACAGTTCATATTTTTAATTAATAGCTATTGTTAACTTTCTACTCTATCACAATCTTCGACTTAAAGAGTAGATATAATAAATAAATAAAAATAATAAAAAGTACTAATATTTTTGATATTACAAATTAAAAACATTCATTTACTTGATCGGCAATCACAAAATTCCAAATAATTGTACAATTCAGCCAATTTGTTTCAATGAAATGCTACTATTTCATTTTAAATTACACAAAAAAAAACTCAACATTTTGTTTTAAAATTATAATAATTAGTAATTACGTACTGCAGGGACGTGCCAAGAATCTAATCTTTTTTTCTTTCCTTTCCTTTTTTTTTTTTTTTTTTTGTGAGGGAGGTTAATATTAGAGTATAAAATATTTAACTCGTAAGCGATTGCTTTATATATAAAAAAAAAAACAATAACAATAGCCAGATGACAGTTTGGTGGGTGGATAAGCCCAATGACCCCTTGGCACGCCCACGAGGTCGTCATAATAAACATTAATATGTAATTATAATTTATGTATTATAATATAACACATTACTCATACTTTTTTTTAAAAGTTTAAGATAAACAAATGTCGCTCAGCATTTTCATAGGTAGACTTATTTGCTAAAATAAAATGATTAATATATTATTATACTGACGTCGCAACACACGTGTCACTCAAAAACAAATAATACATATATTAGGTCATACTCAAATAATTAGAGTTTTAGGATACACCTGTTTATACATTATGATTTTATCGGTATTCCTTGCTAAGTCACTGCGTTTTAATCGTTTATTTTATTTCTCAGTAGTTATTATATGATGTAGTCCAGCGGCAGATATTATTTAGTCGATAAACAACATATATATATACATAGAACTTAATAGTATTACAGAGTACATTTGTTTGTATAGTAGTATTAAAAGAGACTACGTAACATAATAACGAACTTTTAAGCTCATAATCTATTATGAAGCGCTGAATCCCGTAATTTATAACACTTGATAGAAAATTAAATTACAGCAAAAGGATTTATAAATATCTTAGACATTTATGAAACGGTTATTTGATGGATTTTTAAAAAAATAACTTTTTTTAATCGAATTCCCTCTTTCTACATTAAACTTTTATTTATTATTAACGTTAACGTTTTAAAAACATATTAAATAAGACAGAATTACGCGTCGAGCAAAAAAAAAAAATGTATACGTATAACCGTATAGTTCACTAATAGCTTTGCCCGACTTCAAAACTCGCGTAGACTTTATATTGGATAAAGTTCCGTTTAATACAATACAATAATTAATACGTATAGATGTGCGTTAGCTGCAGGCGGGCAGACGTTTATTACGCGATAATAACACCGTTATATATATATATATATATGTTTATACGGAATATATGGGGCGTATTAGGATGTATGACGCACGTGACTTAAATTTAAGAGCTCGGAATGATGAAAGAAAATAATAATATAATAAACTCCGACGACGTCTCCGTTCTGCCATCAGTAAATAGTGTGGATAATTAGTTTTCGAGACTAATGAACGTTGTATACGATATTTTGTCAGATTACCTGTGCACATACATGTTATAATATTTATAAAGACGCACGCTACAGTAAAATTAGATAATAATATATAAAATGACAGAAAGGGATTTTACAGCAGTGTTTAAAAATGTAACCGGAATACTGTAAGACCGAAACGGAAGTAAACGCGAGTCTGATGAAGAATTAAGTAAGATAAATTATATTCTCGTCGTTTATCGATTCCTCGATTCATTAAAACATTGTGTTCGAGCCGTATACGGTTGCGAGGTGCCCCGGAGAAAACTTTATGATGTTATTATAGACTTATATGTACATGCACACGTATAATGATTCTTGTATAATATGCAGCACAGTGCACGGTCAATATGTGAAACGTTTTTATAACATTAAGAATGTTGGAAAATTAACATTATCCGGCTATTATTAACGTCGTCGAAGAATCAAGTTCGCGATCACAGCAAAAACGGTTTAAGCTGTTTCATCATAATAGCAAATATTTTTAATTATTAGTTTATTACTTACATTATTATTATGTATTTATTGTTCGGTGCACATGTGTAATTGAAACAAAATTATTGACATATTAAAGATATTAGACAATAAATAAAATCAATATAAAAAAAAAAAATTGTTCAAATAAAATTGTTAAAAATATTTTTGATTCAATAAAATAATTCGTATTTAGTTAGTAAATCGATTCCGTGAGTAACTAGATGTCTTTAGAAACAGTTTAGTTTAACGTTAATAAGTCCTCGTCAAAATAAATAAGGACTAATTGAATATTAATGTTTCTTGGCATTTTTAAAATAAACCATAAACAATTTATTAAAAACAAAAAAATGTTTGAAATATATCTAATGGATAATATAAATAAAGGTAACACTTACACAACTTTAAAAAAATGTGTAAGAATATAAATAAAATTCAACCACGTTGTATTTTACAGCAGATAGAAACAAGAATGTGTGTGTGTGTCAGCTACTCTGTTTGCTTAATATACATAAAACAGATATTGAATATAAATTATGTAATTAATACAAATCATAATTTAAATCCCTATGTCTATAATATGGCAAATAAATATCGTAAGCGGGTCCACCGCGTTTATTTTTTTTTTTAAACTTGAAACACCTGAAAAATTCAAGTTATTTGCGCCCAAGATCGTAGCATGGAATTTACATATTTTATAAAAAAAAAAAATATATTATGAAAAGGTATTTTAAAAATATATTCTATTATCATCATTGTGTACAAACTACCTAACCACATATAAGAAAACTGATTTATCAAAGAACACTCTATGTGCGGAAACCGCAGGTATTAGGACTGACTAAGTGGTAATGGTTGACTGATTTCAAATCAAGTTTAAGTCAAGTATTCTGTGACCTTTTCCAAAAATCGAATATATTCTTGGATAAAAGAATATTTTCCCGGTCATTTTATTGCAGACCAAACGATAATATGCGGGTCGTATACATACACTAACCGTCATACGGACCAATATCGTCCATCGTGCAATAACAATGCCGATGATGATTATTTTCGTATTTTCGTACACTCGTTGGGCGGGTTAACAATGCCTAGTTTAAATGTAAAACGAGGTATGCTACATCAATGCGAGGAGAGGCGGCCGCGCGTTATGACCGAAACGAAAACAAAACGATGTAATATTTCGGCGGTCGCACGGACAAGGAAATAACTCGGCCGACAACAAGACACACGCACACGCCCACACACACACATGACCGTCTTACGGAAATTTGTAGTTAAGCTTATGCCGGCTGTACAACTCAACACATAAATACGTGCATGCACATAAGACCTAGTCGTAAAATAGATAAGTAGGTACCTATGCGAAAACGAAACGACCCGGCGTGGTATGTATATACTACGGTCGCGTGGTATTTACCATAATAATTGCACGTGTTTCGCGTACCCACGTGCGGACACGTATAAAATTACTATATATTACACATCATTGCAGGTGCCCATATTATATTATATGTAGAATTGAATATCGTCTCGCGGATCTATAATACACGTCACACACGCATGCGCAGCCGCAATTCGCTATTATCGAAAAACGATTTCAATTTCGAATAAAATATATACCGAAAGCTTTAGGATTCGGCGATAGTCATTACAAAAAAAAAAAAAAGAAAAAAAAACCCGACTGACGAACAAACGAAATAGAATTGAATTCAACGGTCCGATGAACGCATTTATGATTTTGTTTTAGACTATTTTTTCTTTTCTTTTTTTTTTTTTTTTTTGAAAACCAAACGAATACGTGGACGGCAAAAAAATAATCCTGTACATACGTATGAGGATATTTTTTTCACTGCGGCGATGCGTAACCGGTATTCATTGCAAACATAAATTATTTGAGTTTAATTCAAAACTAAATGGTTTTAAGTTTTAATTAAAACGAATCCACTTGAACGATTCAAATACGACATTGGGTTATAATAACGCCGTCATTACCGAGTTTGTAATACTTAATGATACGTATGCATAACATCGTATAAATATCTTGCATAACCGCGGTTCGTGACTTTAATGTATAGTCATAATATTTATAAATGTTATACGAAAATCATTAAACAAGATATACTATACGGGTTAACAGACCATATAGGTATATTATTGTATATTTTAATATACATATACTATAGTTAAAAGTACATTAAGTACAGACAATTTAAAACACATTTAGAAAAAACACACACTTTAGGAAATTGCTATATTGTAGTACATCAATAAATATAATACAATTATACTTAATCAACTAACAAAATTACTTTCAGAGTGTAAAATGATGTCATAGACTTTTAAGTTAATATTAAACAGTGAATTCATGTGATACAAAAACAAAATTTATAGTGTGAAAATAACATTGTGAAATGTACATAAAAAGTTGGATGATTCCCGTTCATAAATAAATGTCTAATGTACGTGTATATCGTAAATGGTATAACAAAATCTATACTAATTTTTTAGAGCTTGCTGAATTATTCAAAGTGAACATTTATATTATATAAAAGAGACAAATTTCCAATTAAAATTGAATAAAAAAAAAAAATTATAGTACCTATAAGTATTAATATTGATTACAAAATATGTACGATTATAATATTATATACTACGCACTAAACGTGTACCGAACACCAAAGACTAGCGGTGAATATATTATTAGTTTAATAACAATTTAAGTAAACAGTAATTTATTTTTAAAAAAAAAGCCAAACCCAAAGATTAAGTGTACAATTTTTTTTTTTTTGAAAATTTTAATAAAAAGTTTTATTTTACTATATACTGATTTCCGAACTATCCAACAACGCTATTCCTGGTGACCCCAGAAGTCGACTCAAACGTACCTGGTGTCGTGACCTGCTAAATTAAAATGATTATACTTCCCTCCCTTTCCTTTGTATTCAATCTCATTCTCTTTTACTAAAGTTTTAAAAACAAACTCCTACCCTCAAGTGCCTCCAATAGTTCAATGGGTGGCTTCTTATCTACTGTCCCTCAAGCCACGTTACCTACATCACATACGCTTATTGTAAAACAATAATTATTACAATTTGTGTAATAAATAATAATTGTTAAAAAAAAATTACTATTTATGATTTTAAAAAATCTAAAGTTCAAAAACTGTGTTATTTTAAAAATATAACAGAACAATAGCCTAACTAGAAAAGGACTACAATTTTAAATAATTAATCAGTTCGTTTAATTGCACGAAAAATGTATAAACGCAATAATATGTAGTCGTCGTCGTCAGAAAGAAAAAACAAATATTTGACATACTTAACCATCAGCTCCGTTTCACAAACACAGGCTTACACAATTTTTTTTAATTATCCCGTGTTCAATTTACTGAACTATTTAAAAAAAATTCAGTAACCATTGTTATAGATTTTAGCTAATAGTGAAGCATCAGCTGGACAATGAATATGCGAATTAAACATTGAATGCAAAATATATTGTGCTGGTACCTATAATCTATATATATATATATATATATATATATACCAATGAAACGGTCGTATGTACTTTTGAAACGATATACCCAACATCGACTTTTTTTTCTATTTTATTGTTATGTATTAAAACAATACAGAAACCCGCACCACGTTGCATGTATGTAATGTGTATCAAAAAAAATAAAAATAAAGTACTGGACTTTTTTTTACTCTGTATAATACTAAAATTGTACTTCACAAGAAATTAGGTTGAAATGTAAAAATACATTGGTATAATATGAAAATCCTATAAATTCTTTCCTCATATTTAGTTTTTACAATTATGCTAAATTGCACTCGCGCGAATTTAAATTAGCTTTTAAAATTTCAATATTTTGGGGTAAAAAAAAACATAAATTTAATTGGTCACAATGCCTATTTATTATCGAAACATATGTTTTAAAAAGCTAATTACAATTATTAATAGAATAAATACATGGTGTTATAATAATTAAGAACAATATATTAAATTCGTTGTTTTGGAAAGAATATTAACCAATAAAAAAAATGTATTTACCGTATTATCAAGGCACCTATTATTAGAAAAAAAATTATTTATAGCATCGTAGTATAACAATTGTAGTATTATTAGATATCAAGGCTGAGTCTACGCTCAGAATTGTTTTTCGTGTGCAATGATTTATTATTGAATTTAAATCTTATCCATCCATTACCTACTCAACGACTAGGTATACCGCACCTACTATACAGCAGAGTGAGGGTGCCCTGTTTATTTTTAGCGTATGTTTAATACGTTTTGAAAACATTTTTCATTCGTTGTCAAAAAGCTAGACAATTCATTATTCAATATAAGGTTCCTAATGAGCTTTTTTTACATCAGTTAATAACACAAAAAACCGAAAATACTTAGTTATAATATTTTCAACGGCCGTAAATTAATTTGATAAAAACAAACTTCTTCTTATCACAATAATTATAATTATTAATAATTTATTAGTACATTATTATAATATATATATATAATAACAAATTAAAATTATTCTGAACATAGAATTGGTACGTAATAGATGTTTTATTTAGTCATAGCGTAGTTTATATTAGTGCAGGGTGTTTCAAAAGTCTTCATCCGGTTACAAACTCATATAGCTCGGCAATCGTTAGCCGCAGGTAAATAACCCATATACTAATCGAAAGACAACTTGGTTATCTAATCTTTTCGTTAGTATGTTGGTAGTTTACTAGTGGCCAACGTTTGCCGAGCTATATAAATCTGTAATCGGATGAAGACTTTTGATACACTCTGTATATTACTATATGTCTATATGCCAAACATATTAATTAGGATTTTGAATTCACCTAACCACTATTTCCGAAATTCAGCGCCACTGTATGTATTATATCATAAGTATTTAATAATGATTAAAAATATAATATAATATGCATCGCGTGAACGAATGTATTCTTCTGAGTACAGCTTGATTTGATTCGATCGAATGAAGAGAAGGGGCGTATGTAATTTGCACCAAAAACAACCTAATATATATATATATGTAAATGTAATTTGCACAATTGAATTTCGGGAATTTGCGTCACTCTTAAGGTTGTAGTTTTCACCACGTGAAACTTAATAAAAGAGCATTGTATAATCCGCGCCATCTTGTACCTTCAAAAATTGTTATTTACGCCATTATTCAACCTAATTCCAAATTGTAGTTTGCGCCACTTTTAAGTAGCTAAACAATTTTTTTTCACAGATTAACATAATATTGTATTTTTAATCATTGATCAATCAAATTTATTTTAATATAGTTACATGTCTAGAAAATTATTAAAAAATATTAATCAAGTGCAATTCCTGTTATAAAAAAAAAAAAAACCACGAAAATCAGTCATATTATAATAATTATAACTAAATGTATATAAGTAATAAGTATAGGTACCTGAATTCTAAAAATTGAAATTAAAAGTGTAACGCAGATTACATATTTCATTTCGCTTTCTATCGCGGCGCAAATTACCAAAACTAAGTCTCAGAAGTGGCGCAAAATACATGTTATATCTTTATATTTTGGCACAAATTACACGTGTACATAAATTTACCTATTGGTGGCTCGAATTACAAGTAATACAATTGGCGTAAAATACCATCTCACAACAGAAGTCGTTATACAGAATACATACAGGTGTATGTATAGGAACTTTAAACTATTCGAAGTTCGAGTTTATACAAATTTTGATTACGCGCACATCATCCGCGATCCGATATAGTCCAATTGCCTATCTGGAGGTTTAGTTTCGTTTAAATGGATTTTTCCCGATGATATCTGACAACTTAATTGAAGTTTTAACATAACTTTAAATTTTTCTCCTACAAAATAGCATCAGACTTTACAGATGTGCAACACGAGTACATTAATAACAATTTTAAATTATAGAACAGGAGGTATTCGTAATGATTACAAGTTAAAATAGTTACATGAAAGTTTTTCAAATAATGATATTTTACATTTTTTAATTTCCTTGAGCTATCTTACTAGAATAAAAAATATTTGTTAGGTTTTTTTGATTTGTATTATTTAATTTTGTATTTTAATATCAATAGTGTATTTATTTGCATTGGAAATTTGCTTATTGTTTAATAATATTTTTAATATTTATAGTAGTGGATTTAGTGTTGGCGATAGTATTATTATGACGAATTATTAAATTATATTTTTATATTATAATTTAATATAATTGATGTAATAAAATAAACATGCATAATACGTTTGTAAATTTATTGATTTGCATTGTACATAATATATAATTGTTTAATATTTTAACTTTTAATTCTTTGTCCGAAAGGGGGATTTTTCCGTTCTGTGCGGGGGAATGCACGGGGACGGTTATAGATTCTTCTTTAACTTTTATTATCATTATATTATTTTTTTTAATTATCTTATTCTTATAATAACTTTTCTCTGACTAGTGCGTTTATCGGCGATGGCACTATTGGGGTTTCGACGGTTTCTTGTTATCTGAACACGAAACCGGTCCTGTGTAATCGCTAATGAACCAGGTATAAAAGGCCTAGCGAAACGACCAGCATTTTCATTCACCGTCTTTCCTCCATCGTAGCAAGACCCACCCCGGGCTGACTTGCGCGATAAGGAAAGGCATTTGGTATCTATATTTTTTTCATCAAAGATTTTTAGATCTTTAGCATAATACGAGTATATTATATGTTGCCTGCACATTATATTGCTTGTACTCGTATTATTAAATAGTGATTTAATTCATACGCATTCGCAGCTCTAACATTTCCGTAGCTCAAGCTCAGGTATGCATAAACCAAATTCGACCTTGGTCTTTCTCTATGACCTGTATAAGTCTGGCACCGTTCGGGCAGTGCGTCAGTGTTTGGGGTGTTGCGTTTGCACGAACACTGGTCGTCACATCTGTATTAAATATTTGCGTTAATGCATATTTTATTTTTTTTTTCGTTTCTGTATCATACGATGAACAGTCACTCGTAGGAATGCATTTTTCGTAAGTGTTCAAGCATGTTTTCCAAACAGAATGTATATTCGTAAAACCCCGTATCCCTGTGCGTCATCGTCATTGTCGATATGCGCAGGTACGGCGGGTTATGTTCCACAGAAATGACGAATCGCGCGTACGTCAAATCATTGCACTGACTTTCTTATCAGTCTCCAGATTTCTCATTTTGATACTGAAATGATATCCATCTTCTCCTGGCCAAAATAAAATTGAATATTACAATGCATCGCATGAGCGATCAGTTTCAGAGACTCGTCAAGTTGGGTATGAATTATTTGTTGAAATTCATTTACAGGACCGATATAGAACTGTTCGTCCACGAGAGCCATTAATTGATCGCCTGCATTATTGTGTTCACACTGCTCACAGGAAGATGGAAAATTTACATAATTGTGAAGAGAACGCGTAACAAAACACGTACGGTGGAAACAACGCCAAACCTCCGTCGCTGTCGCTCTCGACTCTATGTACCTATTAGCTTCGTTTTCCGGATATAGTACCTATTATAAAACTTCAAAATAATATAATATACACGTGGTTACCTATAATATTATAATTTAAAATATTTACACGCGACGCGATTGGCAGGAATCAGGCCCTGCAAGTGCAGATGGAGCACTTGCACTTAACCCCCAATTTCTGGGGACCCCCGGGCTCTGTAAGTTGTAGAAAATTATTTTTTTTTTAATTAATTCCATAAAATATATTTTATAAAATGTAATACCAACTGTCAATGTTCAGACTTTAGTATATTCTGATCATTAAATTGTCAGTTGAATTTTGGTTATTTTTGTCATTCCATACCCCAGCGCTAATAAGTTACCATCACAAAATATTAAAATAAGAATAATGGAAAATTGTTTGAACATTTGAAATATTTCATACCTAATAACTAATTTAAACTTTTTTGTGATAAATGTTATAAAAATAGAAATTATAGAAATTGGTCATTTTTTTTTTATTTAATTTTAATTATATAAAATAAATTGTTAAAGTTATTTTTCATTTTTATAATTTTATGGAGGACTGAAAATGAATTAATTTAATAAAATCCTTAAGTATTTTTAATATTTTAATATAGTATAATTTTGTTATGTTATTTAATTAGTATTGTCTTTTCATTGTCCTTAATTTACTATACCAAGTAACTAAATTGAGTAACTAAATAGCAAATTGTATTTTTAGTACATGAAATAATGTACAAATATTTTATGAGTTTTGAGATAGCTATTTTGGTATTTAACACTCTTAACGCATAAATATTTTTTTCTATCATTAATTAATTAATCAATTTTTTTGACTTGAGGGCCCCAAAAAAATATGTGCACTTGGCCCTAATTTTATTAAATCAGGCCCTGGCAAGAATGGAATGTACAATAATACTTATGTCGTTAATGAAAATTCACTAGCGTGCCGACGAGACTTTTTCGGAGCAATTTTCTCGAGCGGACCCCGACCGGTTGATGCGTGGGCGGTTACAATATGTCCGCTACGTTTGACCGTAAACCAAGCGTGTGTTTTCCGTGCACTACCGGTTTGGTTTTATGCATATCGTGATATGGAAATCGGTCGAACGGCAAAATTTCAAACGCGTACAATGTAATAATATAACACGGTTTGGACTCGGGTCTGAAAAATGGTTTGCACGCAAACGCGCGTGCCCCGTATATTTCTGTACATAATAATATATTATAATATCGCGTGTAAGAGCGTACGGCTATCTGTGCAAATAAGTTTACGTACACCGGTGTAATAACAGGCATAATAAATATAATATACATAATATGAAAGCGGTTAAATCAAACGGCCGTCGGATTGTAAACAATGGAAAGGTCCGATTCGGTAATAATAATAAAATTGTGCCCGTCCGACCTGTAGCCATGGGATTCAGGTAGTATTCACAACGTCTCCGCTTTACGCAAAATACCTGCTATCATGTTACCATCGTTTGGTGCGCTGCACACGTATATGGTATATTATATACATATATAATAACTGTTGAAGCAGTAAAGGTCGGAAAACCCGACCGAAATCGTTTGCAGTTTAATGTATACAAATACGTCTACACGCTTTTCTACACACAGTTTTCTGTGGGTGAGTTACTACATTCACTGTGAGATCGGAAGATACAGTTGTATTCCTATAGTCCTAGCTAGGACTCATTCTCTCAGACGAAAATTAAAAATTTAGATTTATGAGCATGGACGTTTTGACGAAAAACATTTGCTTAACAATTTACAACAAAAAATAATAAGTATGTATTGCCATGGAATACTCCTTAAACGGCGTAAGAAATCTGAGCATTTGCAAAATAATATTAGTTTCGATTTTGAATATGCCTATACTTCAAAATTTTCGAAATCAGAATACGTAAATAATCGCACGAATAACAAATAAATCGGAAATAAACATCTTCTGTGAACACCCTGTGTATATAGGTAGGTACTATACGTGTATCGTACACGTGTGTTATATACGGCCATCGTCGCGTTGGCATTGTTTCCGCGTAAACTTTGATATCTCCGATCTTCAGCCCACTGTTGTTCAGTGCATTCACGGGTACATCGCCGTGTGTACGTAACTATATATAAGCGTACTTACAGGTCATTGGGTATAATATTATATGTATGAGCGCGTGTGTGTGTGTTCGAAAGCGAATCAGATAATACGACCGAAACCCTCTTCAGACTACGCGTTTTCCGTTAAAACACGATTCGTACAGGTACAGCCCTTTAATAATAGCGTAGTTACGATAATAATATTATACATTGTGTTGTTATTGTAAGTAAGTAGGTAGGTACTCGATTTAAACCTGCCCGCGATTGCGATTTTCAACTTTTCTCTGCTTCTAAGCTTTTTTTTTTTAAAAAAAAATCGGTTTGTATTGTTTTTTACTGACCAACTGACAAACTGACCAATCGACCAAAAATCGTTATTGTTTAGTTTTTGCTTTTAAGTTTTAGAAAAAATCCTATTGAAAAGTAATCTTATAGTAGTTTTATAAGCTGTATAAAAATATTTATTCAATTTTAGTTGACAGTTACATAGTCACATAAAAAACATTTTGGTTCTTTTAAAGCTCTATTTATTTAATCCACGCGCGAGTACGTTATAAACGGTTAAAACATATGTTTATACATTTTTTTCATTTTAAAATTCAATTTTTAAAGACTAATTAACCAAGTGTAATAATTAGTTGCGTATTTGTAAATGAAAATTTCAAATGTTTTTAAAGATACTGAATGATAACTGTTAAATAATAGACATCGTCAATCGTGTATTATAAAATATAAACTATATACTGTGCTGACACAATCACAATATGAACAATATGGTCGAATGCAAATTTCCAATAGCTCATTGCGCACAGGGTCAATGCAAATATTTACCAGAATCTAAAACGCAAAGGCCTAAGAATTATTTATAGACTTAACTAAAACGATATAAGCATGACTTATTCATAACGGTTAATTTTATACTTAAACTATATTATAAGTATATCGTAAAATCGCATATTCGCATCTCTAAACATATTGTTAATTTCCACTAGTCCACGATAATATTCTCGTAAGTACTGTAGTTGCACCAGTATATTTGACCGCTTCCAGAAATAATATTATGTATTTTGTATGTGTATACTGTGTATAACATCAAACAATTATTTATCGTTCTTTATCCGATAAAAACCAAATATTATTTTAATCCAAACAGAAAACAATGAATTATCGTCTGCAGGGCGCATTAAAAATCACTTAGTATACGCGAGTATTGTTATCAGGAAATAAACGCATAAAAATGTATGAAAAAATATCACTATATCGTATGGTATTAACCACTGAATTTAACGACGATCAATTATCATAATATTTTCACGATAAATTGCATATTGTTTATAAAAAAAATATATAATTTAGGTAACTAGAAAAAAATACTATAGTCAAAAAAATATTTTTCGTAATCGCTTATTATTTTTTTTCAAGAAAAGTTATTAAATTATGAGCCATGCGTTAAGTCGAGTTTCACAATTATAATTAATTAATTAAATACTTATGGACTGAGCCGGAAAATGTATTTCAGAAGTGTAGACCGTAGTAAAAAAATATAAAAACTTATAGGTAGGTATTCCGCAAAAAGTCCTTTTAACTGAACCGTGTTGGAACAATGTACATTAAGCGTAGTCATCATCAAGATACACGAACATATTATTATTTAATATAATATAATATATTCATTCTCGACATACCTAAGTAAAAACCATTAACGTAATATAATTATTCAAACTTATTCGTTTTAATATTTTAATTAACTTTTAAAAACGTCTGGTTAAAAATAAATTGCGCCGGAATGCCGCGCCTGATATTTGGTAGGTAAAACAATTAAAACATTTTTAATTAAAAAAAGAATGAAAATACTTAAATTTTCCCCTTTAAACGCGAACGCCTAAATTACACGATAAGTACAATCATAAGTAAAATCGCGTGGATGTTATGAATATTGTACTAATGGAGCTTACGCGGAAACCACCTTGACTGCGGTAGTTAAATGGATTTCTAGATTCTATTTTCGTACTGGTATTTTGTGAACTCGCAAGTAATAGTGTAGGAGGTATGCT
This sequence comes from Rhopalosiphum maidis, assembly GCF_003676215.2. NCBI lineage: Eukaryota > Metazoa > Arthropoda > Insecta > Hemiptera > Aphididae > Rhopalosiphum > Rhopalosiphum maidis. The sequence continues at coordinate 63,825,372 of NC_040878.1, read as the reverse complement.
TAAAAAAAAATCATCAATAATACTACTTTGATACATTAAAATCTCGTTTAAAGGTAAAGTCAAGGGTCCGAAAAAGATTATGTTTCAAGCAGGTTTCCGTTACATTCAATAACCTTTGTAAATCCAAAAAATTCGATTTTCAATTGTGTAAATTGATTGATAATTATGTAGGTATTAAAATGAAAATACTAAATTTATGTACAATTGCTTTTTAATAAAAATTATTTTTTCCAATAATGTTAATGTTAGGTATGTTCAAAGTAGAAGTATGTAAAATCTAAAACTATTTGTTTTTCAATATTATACTGTGTAAAATGTATATTTACTTAAAAGTAAAATCTTCAAGTAGTTTGTCTGTCACTCATTAATTTAATAATGATGGCAGACAATTTTTTCCCTCGATGTCGCCCGTCCAGTTATCTAACAACAGAAGTTAATCTTTTTGAAAAAGAATATAAATAGGTAATATAGTTAACGAGTTTTATCTCCGTATTAACAATAGTACCATGTGGCGCACACTTGAGTTCTAGGGTAGCGGCTGCTACCACTGATTTTTTTGGCTTGAAAGTGTAATGGTACTTACGTGCAAAAGTGATACTCAAATTGATACGGACACTGTAATTATAACAGCAGCATATTAGAAACATTTATTTTTAGTTTTTTAAAATGATTTGGTGATATATATTTTCCATTGAACGCGCTACCCCTAATTATATTTGTGTGTGCGCCACCGAATAGTACCTACTACCTATAGTTAATAGTTAATTTAAGTATATAATGTATTATGTTTGGGTCTACACAGTGCATATTATTTGAATTTTGACGATATATTTTACCGAAGAAAACCGTTTTACTACGTAAACAATAAACATACTATAGGTATTTTTTACATTCATAACAATAATAATGGTATAATTTCTGCACAAGACAGACTATCTTGTGTGTATTGTTATTATATATATTATATATTTATATCTGATTCAACGGCACTATAAAAAAAATGTTCGTTTTATGCTGCATATTTCTATTTTATACCTAGTCTATATTACCTATACAGATATCGCGGTTTAAATGAGGTTGTATTTATTCAAATATGTTCACATGCAATATATACTAATTTAATTGGTGATGTGTAAATAAGTACATTAAAAATAACATAAAAGCCTTTAAATGTTTTATATAAAAAGGGTTAACCATACTAAACAGAAACAAAAACACGTTTAGACTTACATAAATAGTATTGGGACAACGCTGGTATTATTTTCTAAACATATAAAAATAATATTAAAACGCTTGAAATCCAACCACGTGTAGCCTTCAGAAATATTTATACTTATTAAATGTTATGTACTTTTTTTTTTCATAATATAAACCGTGAGTGTACACTGAGTAATGAGTAGTATAATATAAAACCTACCGTGAACCTACTTGGCTACTTACAATCTACTAACTACAAAATAAAGTCTCAAAATGGGCGGTGTTAAATGATATAATCAAAATCATTTAAATATTATAATTAGTATGTATGACTGAGCAGCAAAAAACTTAATGATAAACAAGCGTAAATAAATGTAATTATAAATAAATGATGAATTATATTACTACTATGATTACATTATTTTACTTATTAGTTAAAACATAGGAAATAAAACGAAAATGAAAAGTATTTCTCCAATTCAAGTACACATACCTAAATAAAAAATTATTGGTTATTACTGTTAAAAATTTTTTTTAAAAATTGGCACATAGGTATTGAGATGTTAATACCTAGTAAAGTAGTAAATTAAAACTTGGTATTTGGTAATATTTTATAATTCATCATTTATAATATGGACTAGTTGGATTTTTCTATTTTTAAATTTAATTTTTTGACAATGCAATATGGTAATAGGTACGGTTAATCTAACGATAATATTATAATACACTACAAAAAACAGTCAACAGACTATAACATATTATATTGTTATTAAAAAATGAACTCGTGAATCTGACAAACGGTACACGAACAATAGACATGCGTATCTAAAGTTATCGTGTTAAAGATAACTTATCGCCACGATGATCGTGATTGCGTGCAACTACACTATGCAAACTATGTAGTAAGTACCTACGTACATGAGGTATGGATTTTTTTTTTAATCAATAAATTGAAACTTGGAACGTATCATATACATACAATAAATATTTGATACGCATTACGCGCAAAATATGATATACCGATATATAATAAACACAATACTATTAAATGAAATACAATGAAATTAAATCAATCTGACGTGACTCGTTAAAGTGATTATATAAAAATCGTAACGAGACAATAACATGATATTTCTAGACAATATTAATGTGTTTAAGTATAGCGCGCCATTTTCGTCATCGTTAATGCAAACAATTATCGAAAACGTAAAAAAACAGTCGTTAAAAAAATTTAAATTTTCGAGACGTATTTAACTACGTCCTATATATATATAATACGTTATGTTGAGTTCATTTTTTTGGTATCTAATAATATGACTAATAAGATACTTATATTTTTTTATACATCAATATTATTCATAGAATGCAATTAGCACCAGCACGGAATCATATGTATAGGTTATTTTACTACACACTATGTCTTATAGATTATTTTTTCATATCTCATGAACGTGAATTATTTGAAATTAGTATATGTAGATATACCAATTGTCTATAAAATAACAGAGTATATTAAAAAAAAATCGCGAATAAAAAAACTAGAAAATTCAGTTAATTTATACAAAAACATTTATAAGTGGATTTATCATAAATGTATAAGTAACAAATAAATTGGGAATTTACAAAAATGTTTTACTTAAAACTGCTTAGAATTATTGCATTATTCGAATAAAAAGTCTATACGCTTCTAGTGTAAATGGGTTGTTACGTTTAAATCTATTGACTAGATTTATAGGTATACAGGTAATCAATTGGATACACTAAATTTAAAATATAACACTTAAAGTTCCTGTTTTGGCAACTTAATTTAGGTAAATATTTATCGTTAATAAATTATTTTTGATCGTTATAAAATGAAATCAGTAACTGCAGTAAATTACTAAAGCATAAAATATACTTTTAAATATCGCAAGATTCCACGAGTTGGAACAAAAAAAAAAAAATAGTAATTATTAAAATATATTTTCAATTTAAATTCTATCAAATTTATCATAATTTATTATCTTAATTTTAAGTTCTAAATAAGATAGATATATAATGAAACCACTTACCTGTCATACGGTCAACACGAAAAATAACTTTCTTAGTATTCAACGCAAATCTTTTCTAGATAGATATACCTAAATTGGTATAGTTTTAACAATTATTTATTTGATGTCAATTTTTAATTTTCCTGAAAGTACCTAATTCAAGTGTAGGTACAAACTAGGTACTGCCGATGATTGAATAAATATATTTATCACCATAATGTCGAGTATTGTAACGTTCTAAGTATACTTTATATAGGTACGGCAGCTATTTGGTATTTATTATTTATCACGTTTGATAATATGTACATTATACTATATAGCTTATAGTAAAAAGTAATATAAAATTATGAACAGGAAACACGAGACACTCAAATTCAGCGGTGCTCATTATTATTTATTTCCATGAATGAAAAAAAATATACAAGTTATAAGATAAGAGAAATTTACTTTATTAATATGGTTATATATATATTTTTTTTTAAACTAGAAGAATAAATTAATCATAAAGGTAAACCGAGCTATTCCCTGAAGATTATAATAACCTAATAATCTAATAAAAGGGTACCAAAGTACTTAATGGAATAGTAAGGAAAAATACACTTACTCTCAAACCAATTGTTTCCGTGTAAAACGAGGAAAAACGCTAAGTAAAATAACTGATAAGTAACTCAATATTATAATTAATGAGTAATTTATAACGTTGTAATAATATATTTTTTAATTTACTATTTATTATCCATTGCCCATGTCTATAACTATTTTAACTTCATTCAGACTATAGACATTTTTAAAATTGGTTGTAAAGCGTTGGGTAAGTAATCTTCGTTTAATAATTAAATTGTATAATACCAATGTTTTTATTGATTAGTAACTAATAGACAATAAAAATATGTCTTTAAAAGTATAAATTTTAAAATTAATAATTGTATCAATAAATTTAATAAGTAGTGATAGTATATAATATTTTTTTAGGTATGGTATTTAAGAAAATACTGGTACAAGTTTAATATATTTTTATGGCTTTATAAAACGACCATGAAACAAAACCTCCGTTTGAGAGAGTATCGCAATGACGAATGGGTGATCGGCGTAGAAATTAACATTCGGTGCCGGTTCCGGAATCCACGCACTCATTAATGCGAATTGCATTCCTATAAATCATATATAAGATAATGGTGAGTTTTTTTCTATTATTATACTTTTCCATCGACAATGTTCAATACAGATTAAAATATATATCAAACATTGAATAAAAAAAATCAATAAGTATCACAAAATATATTTCAACCCCTATACATACACATTATAACGATATATACATATAAATATATATATACAGCGAACACAAATGCGCACAACAATTCAAAGCGATTGGACGGACAAATAAAAAAGCTTTTTTTTTGTATAAATCGCAACCAGCTTATGTAATATCTGTATAAAGCACCATACTTGGTGTGCTGTTTGACCTGGCTCTTACTAACGTATAAAAAGCGTATAATATATAATACATAGGTCATACATTCAAACATATATATATATATATAAATGTATTTATACATACATACGAATTGCGTTTAATTTTTAAAACTTTAAAGGGAGAAAAAACACGTTACAATTACATAATTATTGTTATATTACAGGCTGAACTGCGGTATAGCAATTATATTAGATATAAGATGGTATAAGTGCAGTGCTATACCATATACATATATTAATGGTGGTACAATTTAATTCATCGTCGTATACAATTACCTACTCCAAAAATCTTTGTTTTTGTGTTTTATATAAAAGTTTATGATGGCCAATTTTTTAGAGCTAATTTACGTGAGTACTTAGTTGAATTATTATGCATTTATGTATTAAGTATATTCAAATAGTCGTATAAGTCTTAGAGTTTAGGCAGAAAGCGGATAGAGAAATATATATTTGTGTGTGTGTGTGTGTGTGTGTGTGTGTGTTTGTGTGTATAGTATAGTGATGGTAGTTGTTAGAGTACTAAGCCCTCTTCAATGCATAAACTTTAAAACTTACATAACTATTTGAATATTTAATAGAAATTCATAATTCAACTCATAAAGTATTTACGTAAATTAATTCTATAAATTGGCTATCACAGATTAAAAAAATAAATATCTGCAAAACAACAATTTTAAACTTTTTTTTTCTAGCCTAGATGAACCAAAAGTACTGTATACTTAAGACTTAATGGTATATTAAAATTTATTTATTTTATACTTATTAATTATTATAACTACTAAATAGTTAGCATAGATAGAAAACCGAGGATGTGGAGCCTTAGCCCTCTAAAATAATTCTTAAACTAACCAAAATAATTTTATGTTCGATGATCAAGTATATTCTTATTTATTTTATGGGATATAATATTGCAACAATTTATTATTACTTATTAGTTATTATTATTATTATTTATTATTACATATTTTAAAATCTTTATAAAAATCGAGTATATGTATTTTGGTCTAACCTATATTATACCTAGTCGATAGATTATCATTATCACACATATTATAAATACATAAATCTCATTTTATTAAAGGTATTTAGTGTTAAAACAACACATTTTTAAAAATTTGGTATTATAATATACTAATAAGAAATATATTTATTAGCTTCCCAACCTTAAAACGTTAATCTTTGTTTAATAAGCTAAGTTGATTGACACGCTATATTACAGTGGAACCTCGATAACTCGAACCTCTATAAGTCGAATTTTCGAATATTCGAAGGAATGCCTTGGCCCCGGTGTTACAATATATGATATGTGTGATTTATTTTCTCGATAATTCGAATTTCTCTATAAGTCGAAATATTTTTAGTCGAATTTTGGCCTATAACTCGAATTTATATAATAATACATATACATATATGTACGTATAACACGTACATACCTTGATAACTCGAAGGTCAAATAACCAAGTGTATTATTATAAATAACAATAATCGTAATCGAAAACCGATTAATATTATCAATCTAATCTTTACCTAATACTTAAAAGGTATAGTTCAACGATATAATACGATATAATGTCTATATCTCCGATAAGTTACGTTTATCTACTACATAAATTTATTGTAGGTACATTTATTGGTAAAATTATACGTCGATTGAACTACGAAATGTATACGTTAATATTTAATATAATGCTGTCATAGGCCACAGCAAATGTTCAGTTTATCTTGTGATTTTGTGAAGTCAAGATGGAAAAACGTTGTTTAAAATCTCTAACTGTCGGTGATAAAATAAAAATTATTGACGAAGTCAAAAAAGGAGTGAAATCTTGGATATTCGACTAGGATAAAAAATTTATCAACAATAAAAGAAAAGTGCTTCTCTTTGTCGATAATTGCCCTGCCTATCCAAAAACTCTTTTGCATGAGCTAAAAGCAATACGGGTAGTAAATATTTACATGAATTAATAAAACTATAAAATGAAGTATGTATTTGTTTTCAAATGAAAAATATTTTCGATAACTCGAAATTCTTTGCCGATTCGAGTTATCGAGGTTCCAATGTATTTAAAATGGTGATTAACGAAACATATTATTCATCCCCTTATCTTATTTAATAATGCAGTTATTCAAAATCTGATTTTTGTGGAATTTTTAATTAAATTTAAATAAGCATTATGCATTTTTGAATAAGTACTTGAGATTATTTGTACCAATTCTTAGAGTGTCCTGATGTGGCGATACACAAATCTGTTAAATTTTTAAATAAGAACCATCTTTTTTTACTTTAAAGTATTCAACAAACCATTTTTTATTTTGAAAATGTTGATGTATCCTAATCAAAATTCGCATGAGTAGATTTCAACTTATTATATTTAATGTACTAAGGATAATAAACCATTATAGAAAACCGGAAGCCAAGCTATAGGTTTATACACAAAACTAAAACACGTAATGTAAATTTAATATTTGTTTAGTCATGTTTTTATTAGTTATTATTCAGACAACTATTACAAATATTGTAAAATGCTAATAGATTAATATACCTAAATTTCAAATTAATTAAAAATCAAACAATACCTATTCTTCCTACTTCATCGAATATTTTATTTGACTTTTTTTTTTGTAAATATAAATAAATAAATATTAAATAATAGGTAATTTATTTTTGTTATGTCTTATGTGTACAAACATAGCTATTATCCTTAATACATAATGTTTAATATTACTCGGAAACTGCTCGTTCGAATTTGAATTTATTAATTTATTTTTTTTATTAATATTATTATTTATTTATGTTATACATCAACATTTAAAAATAAAATCGTCTACTGAGTGTGTACACTCTTTAAATGATATATGAAAATCACAAGTACTTGAAATTATGGTCTTAAAGTATATTTAAAAATTTCAAAAATCTGAACTAGAATAATTGTACTATTAATAAAGAATAATGCTTATTACATATACTGTATATTAATATGAGTATTCAATGCATCAGTATGATACCCACTATACTGCAATGTTTGTAGTAACCACTCAGCAACCATTTCAAATATAAATTATTTTGGAAATCGTTTTTAAAATTCTACAATATACATACAGAGAAAAGGTGCATTCACGAAAATCATAAATCGTACTTACAATAATGATATAATTATGAAATGTATGTTATAAAAGTATAATAATGAAACATCGTTATCACGGATTTGACAAGCGGCCAAGAAACAAGACGTCATCGGTGCGCGACACTATCGCGACTACAACCGGATGGTTGACGTAGAATTCAACTTTTTTCGATTTGAGCGTATTTTTGGCACTGTACTTCATCAACATGATTGCTGCACAACATATATATTTATATAGTAATATTTACAATATTTATTATCACGGATAAAGGTGACGAGCAAGAGCGTGGATAAAGCAGTCTGCGTCGGCCAGAGGCAACTCAAAATCGCCATCGCTCACGGATTATTATATTTCTCCATAGAAAATTAACATTGAAATCTGAATTAGATTTTTTTGTTTTTAAATATTATTTTTTATCGCAGACTGCTTTATTATATATATATATAATATACCTTCGCACTTTACACATCCACATCACAAAAGTTATTATTGTTAAAAAATTACGATCACTTTCATATAAAATTATAATCGTTGTACCAACTATATCATATAAATAAACAGCACAACACAATTTACAGCTGTTGTCGCATCCAATTAATCAAAAGCTAACGGTTGCTACAACGAAACGTGTGTAAATAAGCATCAGATAACAATCACATAAACGTTAGCCAAAAATAAATAATAACCGCAAATATGCCCAAACGAAAACTGTCGATTAACAGCATCATAAGACATCATCATGTACCGATCGCCGATGTAATAACGGTGCTGCCAATGTGGCGTTATAAACTGATTCGGAAACTATTCGTTCTAATTTTCATTTAAATACCTACACCAACATTTAAAATAAAATCATTTGCTGAGTGAGCATATTCCTTTAAATTATACAAAAATCACATGACATTATCGTAGCGAAAACGCTGTAGTGACTCGTGCTAAATATTAATTGTTTTTGACATCGTATTAGTAATTCTACAATATACATTATACATACTGCGAAAAATTGTACCCCCAACAATTTTCAATTCGTACTTGCAATAAGAATATAATTATGATATACATTTTATCTAAATATACTAATGAAATGTCGTTCACGGATTTGATAGGCGGCCAAGAAATAAAACGTCATAGGTGCGTGACACTACCGCGACTACAAAAGGATGGTCGGCGTGGAATTCAATATGTTTCGGCGGTTCGAGCGGATTTGTGACCTTGTGCTTCCTCATAACGATGATTGCTACACAAAACAATATAATAAATGTATATATGCATATATATATATATATATAGGGTGTAACAGATAGAACTGACTTTTGGAATAACTTTTGTTATAATTAAAATTTCAATTTTTTATTTATATAATTAATGAGACCCTAGCGCTACATATGTATAATTTCATTTTTTTATGATTGTTTTTTAGTACTGAAAATAAAAAAAAAAAATTTGATTTAAATCTTTTTAGATAAATTTAAAATAGCCAATTTGTTAATCTGATTATAAGAACAATATTTTGATGGTAAAAAGATTTATCTAAGTCAAGTAGTTTTTTTTAAAATATCAATATTTTTTGATTAAATTAACTGGAACGTAATAACTTTTTTAAAAATATGATTTTTGATAATTTGCTGACATAAGTATATTTCTTAAATTATCTACTCATCATATAATATTAACAATTATTGTCATACGTTTCAATAGATATATATATATATATATTTTTTTTGGTCAAGTCTATCTGTTACATCTTGTATATATATATTTATATATAAATTATACATGATACATATATAAATTTATGTATACATATACGTAATATATATATATATATTTATTTATCATATTTTTATATAGTAAAATACAGTATGTATTAACATAAATACAGGTGACGGGGAAAGGCGTGGATTAAAGCAGCCTGCGTGGATCTGAATACAATTTAAAATCGCCATCGTTCATGGATTATTATATTTATCCGCGGAAAATTACAATAATTATTATCAATTAGAGATCGAAATCGCACTTTTTATTATTGTATACGATATTTTCCTTAGTAAAAATAAATTACATAATCACAGACCGCTTTATTATACGTATATAATATAATATACCACCGCGCTTTACCCATACACGACAGTTAATATTGTTAAAAAATTACGATCACTTTCATATAAAATTATAATCGTTGTACCAACTATATTATATAAATAAACAGCACAACACAATATATAGCTTTTGCCACATTCAATTTATCAAAAGCTAACGATTGCCACAATATAACGCATGTAAATAAGCATCAAATATCAATCACATAAATATTTGCCAAAAATAAATAATAACTGAAAAATGTCTAAACGAAAGCTGTCGATTAACAGCAAAATACATCATCATATTATGCCGATTACTGATATAATAAGCTGCCAGTGTGTTGTTGGGAAACGATTTACGCACTACGCACCTACTAATGATTCTCCCTTCCCCTCCCCAAATTGTTACAAAGACGTATCATGGATGAGTTTGATATGCAGTATGCACTAATATTCGAGTGTTATCCAATTTTGTAAAAACTTTAACCGATTTAGTTACCACATGGTAGTTGTAAACACTATCGCTAAAATTATAATTATCAATTGTTTACACAAACTGTATAATACAATTAAAATAAAATAACCGAAAAATATCACTGTCATATTTACGAAATAATACGTCAGATTTATGATCAAAATAAAACATATTATTTAGGTGTATATAACGTTATGTGATTAGTGATGTTGCAGTCAAAATAATGTTTAATAATTCGGAAACATTTGGCATGATTTTAATTTAAATACTACATCGAAATTTAAAAAAAATTGTCTGCTAAGTGAGTACTCACCTTAAATGATACAAAAATCACGTAACAACATTATATTAAAAACGCAGACTCTTGCAAAATATAAATTGCTTTGGATTTCGTGTTTTAATTTTACAATACACCTATAGTGGGTAGGCGCACCCGCAAAAACATTCATGTCGTATTTACAATAGTAATATAATTATGATACTAAACAATATAATATATGTTATATAAATATAGTAATGAAACGACGTTCACGGGTTCGACAGGCGACCAAGAAATAAGACGTCAAGAGTGCGCGACACTATCGCGACGACAAAAGGATGGTTGGCGTTGAATTCAACATCTTTCGGCGGTATGAGCGGTTGTATGAGACTGTACCCCACAATAATGAGAGCTGCACAATAATATACATATTACATATATTTATTTATCATATGTTTATATAGTAAGATTTACTGTATTCGGTATCATCATATATTTGACAGAGAAAGGCGCGGATTAAAGCAGCCTACTTTGGCCAGATGATAATTCGAAATCGCCATCGCTCACGGGTTACAACTTACAAGTATAATATTTATCCGCCAAAAATAAATGTTAAGATCAGAATTGAATTTTTTATTTGTATACATATTTTTTCTAAATAAATTACAAAATCACAGACCGCTTTATTATATACCCGCGCACTTTACCCATATACACCACGACAGTTAATATTGTTATAAAATTATAATCGTTGTACCTACTATATCAATATCATATAAATAAACAGCACAATGCATAAACAACTATTGCCACATTCAATTGATCAAAAGCTAACGGTTATATAACAACGAAACGTGTGTAAATAAGCATTAGAAGACAATCACATAACACAATAAAAATAAATAATAACCGCAAAATATGTTTAAACTAAAGCAGTCGATTAACAGCAAAAATACATCATCATAATATGTCGATTGCCAATGGTGCTGCCAGCGTGGCGTTATGAATTGATGTACGCACCTACTGATGATTCTCCTACCCCTCCAAACTATCACTAAGACGTATCACAGATAAATTAATATTCGAGTGTTATCCAATTTTGTAAAAACTTGAACCGATTGGTTACCACGTTGTGAATTTGTGATCACTTCCGCAAAAAATATAACTATTAATTTTTATAATTCGAATACAGATTATATAAAAAAACCACAAAAATGTCACTTTAATAAACATACAAAATAATGTTATAGTGTTTAGTGGTACTATAATCAAACACGAAGTTGAAAAAATAAGGACAGAAGTACATTAGAAAGAAATTTGAGAAACTTAGGAAAATTTTACATATGTGTATGATATATAATAATAATAATATATAATATACATCTTATTATTATAACTTGTAAGCAATTAGGTAAACAAACGAATTAAAAAAATATATATATTTAAACAAACATATCCAAATAAAAAACACCTGGCTAGAACATTAATATTGCATATCTAATAATATAATAATCGACATCAAATTATCGTTAGAGTACATAATACACTAACCAGCAGTAACCACTGCTAGCCGCATAGATGAACAGAACAACGAACATGGAAAAATCGACCAGGCAAGGCTCAAAACCTAAATGTGTTAAATTGAACGCGAAAATCACCGGATACAGTCAAACGGTTCAGGACACAATAATGCGTTACACACAATTATTTGTCACAGTATAATATAGGTAATATTATTTTAGAACCTACGTATAATTATCTCGAATTGGTATTTAGCGCCATAATTTTATTAGCCATTATACATACACCACGGTTTTGATGAATTCGTCGTCACCATAGCGTTCGTAATTTAGTCGAATAGATTTGAAAAATATTGAAGTCAATATATTACAATAGAACTTAAATTATCTATAAAAATATGTTGAAAAATATTTCAACCAATACGGACATTAAAATTGATTTATTTAACGTTTCTTTTTCTAAAAAGTAGTGACATTGACCAATTCTCTTTTACCTGCACACAGATTTATTTTTAATCAGACGTTTAATCATCGTAAGACATTGTTCAAAATGTTTATTTTATATTTATATTATGTTATGTAAGTAGTATAAGCGTTTGACGACACAATAATATGTTTCACCATATCACTGTGAGTTGACGCATCGCTTTAAATTTTGACAAGACGGCCTATAAACAATATTTCGTTGTTGTGAGAAATTATAGAAAGCATGAAAGGGTGATCAGCGACAAATTTTACTCTGGGCCGTGGCGGACCTTGTGGTATGTTCGTTAACATAATCACCAAACCTGCACAAATATAAAACAAACATGGGTAATATACGATAGTATAGAGCACGCACTATAGTTGTAATTGCAATAATATATATTTGTAATACGCAAAAAAATGAATAATATAAAAATGAAATACCGTACATGTTATACTAAAGATATAATTATAAATGCATGAAAAACTACCGAAAGACGTAACGACCGTCGACTCCGCCCTTGATACGCGCCAAAAGACTCTCAGATTTAAATAAGCAATTTGCAAATTCGTGCAAATCGAATGAGCGCACGATTAATTATAAGTCGTTTTACAATAATTATTAATAAATATGACATTAAATTAAAGTTAGTTATGAATTATGATATATAAAATAACATTCACTTAAGATAACCAAAGCTAGTTTAGCAAAATATTTAACACACAATGAGACAAATGTAGGTATTGCAACAATTGGATATTAAAAATTAGTCTACAACATTATGATTGTCACTTGACCCACCTCCCGCCAACTTAATACTTTTATAGTTTTATGAGTAAAAAATATTAAATAGTGTTCACAATTTATTGTTATATTAATTATACATAAAACTATTAACTCAAAATTAATAATGATAAAATTTAAACAATTTTGAAGCGGCCTATAAATAAAATGGTCTTTGTTCTAGAAATGATAGAAACGACAAAAGGGTGATCAGCAACAAAATTTACTTTGGGTAGTTGTACAGGAAGTCTTAGAAACATTACTTTTATACCTGTACAAAAATAAAACAATTATAAAACAAAGTACACAATGTCACTTGTTTTAAAAAAAATATAGTAAGCATAAAAACAAACATGCAAGTCATAAACAAAATAGGTACATAATCAAATTCACAAATTAACCATTTGTTAGATACTAATCAGTTATGATGAAATTTAGCATTCAATATAATATGAATGTGCATACATTGCATTTTAGTATTTAATTAAATTGAAACCATACATAAAAAGATTTACCAATCACCACTACCTAAGTCTGAAATGAATGGCAATTACCTAATAACAAACTTAGGGCCAGTTGTACTGTCTCCGATTAAAGTTGATCACAGTTTAATCGGCAAATTAGCCCGGTTAAAATATCTGTTATAAGTGATTAAGTGTAATTGGAGTTTAATCGGAGACGGTACAATTAGCCCTTATAGCTTAAGCACTTTTTCTATAAAATAAATAAAATTAAAAATAGTTAGAATTTAGTTCTGAAATCAACAATAATAATATTGCGGTACAAAAAAATTTTACCATTAGTTATAACACTTAAAAATTATAACTCGCAACCTTTATTTATTTATTTTATAAAAAATTGTTGTTGATATTTATGATTATTTGTAACATATATTTCGAAACTATTTAGTAAACTTACTTATTAATAAAAATATAAATGTTGGTAAATTTAAGATTATACATCTAATTATGAAATACATACACAACTGAAAAGTTCAGGTAGTTTTTAATTGGGTGCTTTAAATAAGATAATGTATTTATTTACTTGAAATTAATTTAAAAAAAAAACATATTTATTCTATTATTTAAGTAAGTACGTAAATAATTAATTAATTAAAAAACACATTAAGGTAATAGATACCATAATATCACAGAGTAACTATTTTGCCAATAAAAATAATATGAGAATAATTAAAATGTGATAAAATAACAAATGTAAACGGATGGTCAGCTCTGAATATACTTCTATTTTTTGTTCCTGGAAAACTCATACTGTTGTCCATAGAACAGCCTGTTGAACACATTAAGGTTATACCATAATAACATTTGACTGTAAAACTTTCTATAATAATAACCCAAGTAAATACCATGATTTTGGAAAATAAAAAACTATGCTATAACGGAACAAATAATACATAAAATACAAGCACATAAGCAATTTATTATGATATATAACAATTTAGTGCTCAACGAAGGATAAGTCTTACATCCTGTTCGAATACATTGTTACAAAAAATATATAAATAAATATTTTAGTTATTAGATATTGTTGTTAATAATTAACAAAATATATTTTTAAGAAAAAACAATTTAAATTCGATAAATTTGAACAGGAACATTGAAGCTAAATAAGTTTAATTAAATAATAATAAAAAAAAACAAATAACAATATAATTAATAGAGAAAATCTGTTTAATATATATACACTATATATCAGCTTTCAAAAATTATTATTTAAAAACAGAAAATTAAATCATCAACTTACACAAAATATAATATTACTATATGCTTAATAGTATTTTATACTTTTTAAAACTTTTGTTCAGATTAAATGGTTAAAAATTGAAATATTCAATTTTTCATTATATGTAATTAAATTATTGTATAAAAACGAATAATGAAAATATTCACCTGAAATGTACCCAAATGTACAACGTGAAATAAATAATATTAATTATTTTACTATTAAAAATAGTTTTCAATAAGAAAAATAGTTAGCAAATATAAATATCAATGTTTGAGAATATGGTTAACATGTGCGTTATTGGCTAACAATAATAAACTAACTATGAAATAAAAAAACTGTGTGAAAATACTGATAAAATTGTAATGGGTAACTATTAAAAGGATAACATTTGATTTTTAATTTTCAGATAAATTTTGTACTCGACCAAAAAATAAAAGTTCATTGTTTTGGCCCATTATAAAGAAGATGTATGGACAGTTTGCAAAAAAGTCAACTTCGTCGTATGCTCTGGGGGTCATCAAACACCGAGTAAGAATAGTCATTCCTAATAACATAAGCATATACTTGTATTAGAACAGCTACTACTATAGATTTTTAACTGTAAATTTAAATGTTATCAATTATTACATTAATACTATTTGTAATAAACGCATACAAATTATTTAACAAAAAATAATACTTTTACAGTTTTTAACTAAATAGATTTTAAATAAATATAAATAATAGATATGACTCAACATAATTAAAATTGATAACAATACAAATTGCCTAGTTATAAATAAATTAAAAAAAAAAATAAATAGAACATTAAAGTTCTTCTTTAATAGGATGTTGTGCCAATGAATCAATTTTGGTCATTCGACCTACAAAAATAATGCTACTACCTTTAGTTAAAATTAAAAATATAAATGGATGATCAACAATGAAATCTTTATGTTCATTCATTATTAAACTTCTCTTCATACGGATTGTCATACCTAATAATATTTTAAACATTTTAACTTGTATTTTGCTTATAGCTTTAATTATATACACTAAAACCAGAATGAGTTTCATTTGTTTAGCATTATATTAATTAAGAGAAATCAACACCAAAGTTTGTTATCTTTATTTCTCAGATGTACAACACAACAAAAACAAAGTTATACAGATCAATCAGCAATGAAAATAGAATTTTATTTTCATAGCTATATATTATACAAATTAATTAAAATATATTATTTAGCACATAATTTAACCACTTTATAATAAGATCCATAATAATAATAATGCATTTATAAATAACTTTGAACTGCAATAATTTTTTAATATAAATTAAAAAAAAAAGAAAAATTATTAGATTCCCTTTGAAAAAAAAAATGTTCTCTAATGTTTGTATTAAATACTCCTTTAAATATATAATATTTTTTTCTATAGTATAATTGATTAGAATTATAAGCTTTGATTACTATTACAGGATTCTAAAATATAGACCTAGAAACTAAATTAAAAGAACATTATTACCTACTATATTAATTTAAAAAAACTTTTAACCAACTTATAAATTATACTGGAAACTATTTTAATTTTAGATCAAGTTATTTGACTCAGTTAATTCATATTGTGTACAAAATGTTTAATTTAAAATGATTGTACAAATTGTATAAAAACCGGGTACATAATAAATATTAGTATAAAATTGTATACATTATTATTTATTAACAATTAAATCAGTCAATATGTATTTATATGCTTATATGCATATATATTGCTTTATATGCAAACAGAATTTAAAAAAAAATAATAGATAAATGGATTAATCAGCAAAAACTTATCTTATCCTTTTTACTGTTTTATTGATTCTCATTTACTTTGCCCCTTTATGATATGAATAGCAAACTGTTTTTATAACCCATGTCTGATAAACTTATTTTTATATTTAAATACAGATATATAATCAATATTAATTAAAATTCAAAAATATTATCTGATAATGTATTTTAGACACATCATTTTAACATGTTAAAAAAGGAATGAATATAACAAACTTTGGTGAGGTGTAATTTTCATAACAAAAGAGATAAATAACTAGGTCATAAGATTAAGATAACACTTATAATTAGTATATACTATCTACTATTCAGTATTATTAAAAAAAAATAGCCCCAACAAGCTTTAAACACAACCAAGCATACAGAGTTGTAGACAATACATGAACCCAGATTTAAATATTTTAAAATGATTAAAAATGTACTTATCATGTGATTTGTATAATTAATAGAAATAAATAATAATATTATGTTAAATGTTATTTTTTCCTCTAAAATATAAATAAATGAACATTGAATACCGAACACCAGTAAGAAAAATAAAATGCATTACCAGTAGCTGCTGCAGCCTCAGTTCCTTTTTCATTGACATCAACATATGCCTTATGTACAACCTTACTCACATACAAATCACCATCTTCAACAATGTTAGTAAAGTTTGCCTCTCGTGTAAACATTGTTGGACTTCCAAGCTAAAATATAATTAAAACAAATATAATAAAATGTAAATATAAATATATTTTGTTTATGATATTTACTTACATTTGACAATACTTCTTCTAATTGCAGAGACTGTTCTAATTTGAAACGAGGTAATTTAACAGTAACATGATACTGGGTCATTTTCTTTGAAATATCATACAAGTTAATTTTTGAAAAATTATTCTCCAGCTCTTTCAAACCATCTTTAGCATCAGGCAATAAAATTATCATTTTAAAAGTATGGTGCTAAACAGAAAAATATAAAATGATACATTTTTTCAAAATATTAGATTAATTTACATAAATAAAGCAGTAGTCACTTCATAGGGCAATTCGAGTGCAGCAAATTTTAGGTCACTATCATGATAGTATTGCAAATCATGTCTTAATGTCATCATTTTGACTGTTACTTTGTTACTTGGAGTCACATAAAAAGAATCGTCTTCTGCATCATTAAATTTATGTTCCCAAGCACTTTTAAAATGCACAGCATTTGCTAGTACTAAAGCAGTAGCCCGAGTAATGGTATCTGTAAACAAACATTAGATATTTAATTGTAAATAAATTATATAAGTTTAATAATATAAGTATTACATAATTAGGTATATAAATCACCTTTGAGAAATAGATCTTTGATTTTGTTATTGGTTTTGCTTAAGACCCAATCATTTAAATATTTACGCTGTTGTTCTGGGTCATTTTTGAAATTCAATTTTTCCATAGAAGATTTCAAATATTTTCTACAGTTTTCCACAAAACTATCTTTAACATTGAAAGCTGTATCAACAAACATTCCAGTCGCCAGTTTCAGATTATCACTTTCACTCTAAAATAGTATAAAGTTACTATAAAATATATTATTATAAGATCTTTAAATTTTATGCTCTTTGTATAATAAAATGTTAATAGTTTATTTGACACTTTAATCGTCCATAGATACTAAATGGTATGCTACAGATGCTTTAGCAATGCGTTTTACATTATTTATTGTCCTATAAATGTACATTATTGATAATTTCTTAATTACTCAGTGTATATAAATGAATACAATTTGATATTTGTCAACATTATCATAGGATATTTCTATAACTGAATGTATGTATGTGTATATTGTATATTACTCCAATGCAAATGCATCCACATTATTTTGGGAAGAGATGACAGGAAGACTAGAAAAGTGAGCCACAAACCATGTGCAGTTAACATGTTTACAACATTGATGAGATTAAATTTCAAACATAAATTACAGTGGTATTAGATAAAAACTAACATTCTATTGTAATTAATTCATAATAGTCACATAATCATAAAGTTAAACAATTTTATCGATTATCGATAAATATCAGACAGCATAATATACTTACTGTTAAGTCTTCCAATAAATTCTTATAAGCTTCCAGAGAATGAGTAGTTTTATTTAAATGAATAGTGGCTATCATTTCATCAAAAGTTTTTGAAGCTGCTCCAATACTAGCCATAAACATAATCACATGGATACTGAATGGAGAATAGAAAATATTTCCTGTTTCAGTTTTGGCCAATTCCTGAATTATGTAAAATTAATAATTAAGTAAAATAATTAATATTTATAATAAAAAAGTTAGTTCTTTACCTTGTACAAAGAAAATGAAAAATCATGATTTGCTAAACTTAACGCTTCTAAATTTGTAGTAAGTGCCATATTTTTTGGATCTGAAATAGGTAAATAACAAATATATTATTAATTCTCTCTTAATAGTACATATATTTAAGCTATTATAATACCTAATATTTTAACTACAATATGATTTAATAGGGATTTCAAAAAAAAGTGCTAGGCAATAAGAAATAACCTAACTTTATATGTACATTGTACAATAATATCATTTTGAATTTGTACTGCCAATTAATGAATAAATAAACAAAAAGAACATTTAAAATAATATTTGATCGTTTTGAAAAATTTAACAACCATCCATAACATTATAATTTATAATATTATAATATTGAACTATGTGCTAACAAATAATTGATTTACATAAAAAGAAACTATAATATTATGATTAACTAATAACTATCTAACCCATTTATGAATAATGTGTCATCTAAAAATTAATGTTAAGTATGACCTTCAATTTAATAAAATATTAGGTATAATTATTTTAGGTATGGCAATTATTCAAAAACAACACACAAAGAACTTATTGAAATAGCCCAATAGCTATAATATAGATCTGATTATAATCTATAGAAAAATATCACCGGTTATATAACAATTGAAATTGAAATTATATGTATCCCCAAATTATAATATACAGAAGAGTGGTCATCAAAGTATTAATGTAATAAATCTTTGCGGGTATAAAACTCTTGACATATTTCCACTTATAATTTCTATAGCCATAATCATGAACAAATTTAAACAAAGATTTTAATGTCATTTTCATAATCAGAATAAATCTAAATAAATTCATCCATGAAATGGTCTATAAATGTCTATAAAAATAGGTAGGTAAGTAATTAAGTTTACTATTTATTGCATCAAAAATATCCATGTTACAATAACAACTACCCTGCGAATGAAAAGATATTTAATGTAATTTTTTTACTGTCCGTATATCTACATCAATATTTTCAAAAAGATAACAAAATATCAAAATATCTCAAATAGTACAATTTTTATCTAAAATATTATAATATAAAACAATACCTATATTTTGGCAATAAAAAACATTTAGTTACTAAAAACAGTATATATTATATTTTTTAAAATATTTGATCTTATGAAGAAATGCATTTTAATTTTTTTTTCTTATTGGTTAACTATAAACCAATTGATGTTGAATTTTTGTAATGGTCAAAATGTTCCGAAGCCTTAATAACATTGTTCAGAAAAGTAAGTCAACTAGTTTTATCTTTTGGAAACTAAACAGATCCAGCAATAAGTAAGTAACTTTTAAAATATTATGAGTATCCATAATTAAGGATAAATCTTTAACACTACAAGAGATAGTTGTCTTATTAAATACCTACTCAAAACAGATTTTACCTTGAAAACGGTTTTCTTTTTTTCAAAATCGCGTATAAAGTTGCTGTACAGCGAGTCGCAGGATATCGGGTTTTTTTCCAATGTTCGTGATAGTTACTGCAAAGACTCGGGAGCACAGACTGCGGGTGATTACCGATTGCGTGAATATTCCTACCAATTTATTATTTATGCTATTTTACAATAATACTACTTTGGTCAGGCGGGACAACAGTCAACAACAACAAAATTAAATGTACCGGCGGCGACCAATTACGTTGTCGGCAGCGGACGGTACGACCATTAGATGAGCAGAATAAGCAGATTTTTAATAGGATGTGTAAAGTACACGGACATTTCCCCACTCACCATCGACATCGATGACGTACACGTACATGTACATTTCGCTTCGAATTTTCCTCCGCAGATATTCCGGGAACCCGAATTGTCATTATTCATTACAATTATTATAATTATTGTTCAAACAATACAAAAGTACAAACGAAAGCACTCTACAAACAATAATAGCCGATAGGGCCAAATATTATTACGCTAACGACGTACCTAACTAATGTAATCGTAATATACAATAAATTACCCACCGATAATTACACATAATATATCGACACTTTAACTTTGGACTTATAGGTAATATTTTAATTGCATCTTTTATTTGCGTACATTGAAAAACCGACTAAATAATTAATTTAAATGGCAGCAGGGCAAGTAAGCAAATACAATAGTATTCTTATGATCATATGAAAAGTACTTACCGTCACTCATAATGTCGTTGGTTTATCTCGTTTACAGCGAACTAATGTTCAGAAATGAATACGCGTTAAGTTCAATGAGATGATCGCAACTCGCGAGCAGACGTGGTATTCTTCTTTAATTAAAATTTGACAACCGGATGACTTCTTGCAATAAATTTCGGACGTAACCAAGTAACTAGGTATAATTCGTCCGCGGGGGTTGCGTCGACTGAAAAGAATAAAAACGATTTATATGTTTACCAGTATATATGTATTATAAATTATTATAATTATTGTTAATTTTATAGTTATTCTGTCTATTGTTAGTGTTTGTAAACGAAATGTCCACTGCGAACGTTAGACGTTGTCACTTGTCGAGTTTCGTTGATAAGATAAGAGAATGTTAATATTATCCGCGCCCCGCCCTCGCGCCCAAGCAGGCGCAACGACGACGTTCTCATACCGTGACATCATTTCCGAACGTAGATAATTATAATATAAAAAAAACTCAATAACAGCTACTGGTGGTAGGTAAGTAGTAAGTGTATACAATAGGGGCACACCGACCTCGATGTTTATGTTGTGGTTTTTGGTTACCCTGGGAATCGTTTTAACATCGTCTACCGGCTACCACTATATTGTAAATAAGTCTGTAAAATGTATTTAAAATAACCTTACTTAGGCACCTGTCTATACAGTATACATTTATAAAATAGCCAGCATTACGTATTTTAAAAGTACGGAAATTAACGGGAATACCGTGTTAATAATATATGCGATTAAAATATTATAGTATGTATAAATCCAAAATAAAAGTCATAAAATTGCGTATACTTTAAAATTTGAAGTCTCATAAGTACCTATTTAATTTGAATTCGATTTTATATAAGCAAATCTAGAGAACACTCGGTGTTGCAACCATAGATATAATTTTATGTCTATGGTTGCAACTTACAAGATACAATTAAACAAGAAGCAAAAAATGTGCGAGTTTCAAATGCACGATCCTATAGGATATAATAATTACTAATTAAATCGTTCGTGTTTTTATAAATTGTGTAGATAACTACAAAATACCAAATACCTACCTATTTATAATTTAATTTCATACATTTCTGAATATGAAATTAATTTCCATGGATCACAGATATAAATTAAACATGTTTATATTACCTTATCGGATTAATAATTAAACAAGCAGCAGTCTTCAACAAACTCGATCGTACCTCTACGTCATTTATTTATAATTTATTATAAAATATAATGATATTCATATTCATTAAATATCCACATATTTTTGCGGCATTCAAGGTCAAATTCAGGAATGTAGAACCATCGGGCCACCGAACCATTACAATTTGCCTCTTCTTTGCCCACTCATGCTTACAATTTATAAAAATATCATAATTCATAAGCATTTTCATCGGATCGAGATGGTTTTAAAATTCCAATTTAATGACATTATACTACTATAATAATTGTCATTAATTTTTTGGAATATTTTTACCAATTTTTTATTGAAGAATTCAAAAATAACTTCTAATAAATAAAATGGGAGAAGTTTAAAATTTAATATTCAATTATTAATTTTAATATGTTATTTTAAAATAAGGTACCAATCACAATCCTGTATTACATGCTGACACGTCCAACTGATTTTTTTTGTTCTTTTTTAGAATACTAAGAAAAATATTATACCTAGTATTGTTTATAATTATAAATATATAATACTATAGTTGAATTATTAGTATAATGAATTAAATTACAATTGCCGAATACCTATAATAAATAATCAATAAATAAAAATGAAAAAACATTTTAATAATAAATTAATAAATAAATATAGTATAACAACTGGTGTAAGTATATTAATAATTTATCGTTATATTATAATAAACAAAATTATTATTCATCACAATGAAAAATGATTTTGATATAATAGGTGAATCGTCCAGTAATCACCGCTCACAAATGTTTTAATTTTAAGAGAATTATGTATAATTCTAATATGAAAAATAAACAGTTAATATTGTCTTGTTAGTAAGTTGTTATATAGTAGTTCACACACTAGGCTTAATGTATTCAAATACTGGGATTTCAATTTTTTTTAAACTATAACTTATAAGTAATATATATGTTTAAGAGTATCTAATTTGGTTTTATATTGGTATCTTATTAATAATTTTAAAGTATACGGATATACCAATCTTCCAGTCCAAATTGTATGAATATAAAATAAAAAAGACAATTTATGATTACTTTACAAAAGTAAACAGTCCTAAGCTGTTCAATCACTGGTTTGTTCACAATCGTTCGGGAAAATAATAAATTGTTCATAAACATTCACACCTAATTTCTCGCCTATTTTTCTTACGCATTATTCCAATATAGTTTATATATTTTTTATTTATATATAATTATCTTATAATATTTTCTGAACTACCAGAAGTTAGCCTATAGGACAGTGGTTGTGAACCTACGTCACGCGTGCCAAAGTTGGAACGTTGATAAAATTTCAATGGCACGTGAAAAAATTTAAATTATTAAAAATTATGCTAGGTGTATAAAAAGTTTTAATTATAACTGCTATAAGAAATTCAAAGAAACAAATTATATACATTTTAAAAATTATAATTACAAAAAAAAGCCTAAAGGTGTGATTACTTAATAAAATAAATAAAATAATATATAATAAATCAGTAATTTTATTTTTATCCTTAGAAAATTTAATTTCCTTTTGGCACGCGTAAAATGTTCAAAACGTTGATTGGGATTATTTGGCACTTGACTCCAAAAAGATTCACCACCCCTGCTATAGGACATAGGATATATTATTTATATTGTAGCCTGTACTTAGTAAGCTATACTGAGTACTGACTATTATACTGCTATTGGCCTATTGCATATAAATTGTAGCCTGTAGGTACCTAGTCTCCAGTCAAACAACAAAAGTGATACTCAGTGATAAGTACCTTAGTACCAACTATAATGAATAATGATTAATAATATAATAATATAATATTGACAAACATAAAATGTCGAGTACTATGTGCGACATGAGTCATGTAGGTATAATGTATATGTTTGTGTTGCAAACATTGCAAACTAAAACTATTATTAACCTCCAATAGGTATTTGATTATTTGCTTTAGCGCGTGTTGTCGATATTCAAGTAGGTATTCGACATCCTGTTATGTTCACCAATTATAATAATATATTATATTGTGCACTTCCTTTACGTCCAATGTCCATTGCACTTACTGCAAATGTCTGTGTCTCACTCAACTATCTCAACGAGAATCACCCCTTTATATAACTTTTTTAAATGGAATGTCTGCATAGACGTACATATTATATACTATATATTCTAAATTATAACTAGGGTTCAGGTTCGGGACTCAGTGCACTAAAAAATAAAAATGGTTAAAATATGTAGCAGTTTTTATTATTTACGAAAACAAACCAAATATTTATTTTTCTATTACATAATATTCTAAACGATTTACGATGAACGATAGTATTAATTTACAAATAAACAGAACTATACGTAGAAATAATTAGGTATTTCCCAAGTTTCCGTGTACAAATTATAATATTATTATCTTATCTTTATTCTATTATTTATCGAGTGTTGTGGAACGCCACAAGAAATAATTAATGATTTGGTACTTTAAGAGGACGCAACACCTGCATATGTTTTATACAAGCGAGTTATAAGTTATAACTACATAAAATATTAAAACTTTAAAATACTCATAACTCCCTTTAAAATGAAAATAAAAACCCGTGAAATGCCTAGATAATATTTATACCTTTAAGTTTGATAATATGTAAATTTACTCTAGTAGTCTAGTTTAATACTAGAGTACATTTACCTAATATCATATAGATTATGCTTTACGCAAATTTGATATGATGTACGTTTGTAAGATAAAGACAACACATAATAAAGCGTCCTCTAACATTAAAAATACTTATACAATTATTATATGTATATATTATGTATTAGTTTTAATATTATTTTTAGCGTCACAGGCCACGGCTCCACAATTCATATAAGTAAAAGTTATCAATTTTCCTACTAATTATCTAAAAAAATATACTATCGAAAATTCCGAAAAAAAATAGTATGTTGTACTGGGGATCTAAAAACATATTATTTCAACAAAACGATTTCTTTGAATACTTTGTACATTGTAATAAACACATATTTATTACAATTCATAATATTTATAAATAATTATATAATATGTGTCTACTAATCTGAAAAATAATTAATTACTGAAATTCCCAATGATAATAATTTATTGTTCAGATTATAAATTATAATATTTATTACAGATCGATATTTTTGGAGTTTGTGTCTTAGATAGCGTATTCCTCCTCCTCCTCAATAGTGGGTTCAGCTTTTTTAATGGAAATTCCCAATCATCTTTTTCTCAAAATATGATTTTTTTTTTATGTATTTCATATCTTATTTACAAATTCAATAGTTAATTATAATAATATACCATTAATCGTGTGAATTATTAAATTTAATATTTTACTATTTTTTTAATTATTAATAACAACTTGATGTAAATTACCTCATGATGGTAGTAAATATGCATTCATTACTTTATCATTTATTTTTCAGGTTAAATACAATAATTATTTGTTTTCAAATAATATCGTATTAAAAATAACAAAAATAAGATAAAATAAATAATTAAAATAAGTTTATTATAAATTTTCCCCTGAATCCTGATATCAAAGAACAACTAGTGATAATAAAACTGAATTATATTAATTTGATTTATACTTATTGTATGAATTTTTGGTAAATTCGATACGTTCTTTATTCTTTTAATTTCACGATAAAATTTTTTTATAATTATTACCATTTATTTTAATATTATATAAAATTATTTTAAAACAAAATTTCCCAACAACGTTGCAAATAAACTTTTTATGAAATCATGAATTACCAATTAAGGTAAACAAGACTTAAATAAGCAACACATTATTGTAATATTTAGATTATTGCGTATAATAAAATGCATAATATTAATATAATATACGTAAAAGTTTTGAGTTCTCGCGAATACAATTTTTAAATTATATGAAAATAATTAACATTGTTGTTCATCGTTTTATATGTAATCTCGTCTAAATAAATTTGAACTTAAAATGTCCATAAACATAATAGTCTGTATATTTTTCTGATTTTTTAGTTTCAGTATGAACTTATTTTGATAAATCTTGCATTAAATATTTAGAAAGAAAAATATTATTGAATTTCCAACTAGAAGTGTGCAATATTTTGTGATTTTGATGAATTTCTTCAAAATTCTAACTTCTAATGCTTTAAAAATAATTATTTTTGGATAGGTACGTAAGTGATTACGTTCAACTTTTTGTTTTAGGCGTTTTAGCTAACAACACAGTATGAGGAACCTTGTTTTACATTTTCAAAGTTGTTGGTAGAGTAAAAATTTTTTTATTGACAAATAAAAACTGAAATGTATTAACCTTATAGGTACCCAACTAAATTATCCAAAAATTTAGTAGTCTTCTTATATACGTTTATTTAACTTAAGCTGCCTATTTAAAACCCCTTAAAAATTGGTTGAGTATTAAATATTTTAATTTTTCTTAGAATATTACAATTAATGTATTTGATACTTTTATTAAAATAACTATACAATATTTCATTCAAAAACTATCAGTTATGATTAGTTACTTAATAATGATATATAAATACATTAGAAATCAGAATATTTGATACATGCATCAAGATAGTTGAGTATTGTATACGCACCCGGCCGCGACTCTGTCTCACGACGCGCCCGAATTCGATCCGAAATCCTGATAATAAAACATATTTTATTCCACTTAAAACGGTTTACAAGTTATTTATTCAAAACCAAGGTGGATATATATGGATATATCCACCTTGTTCAAAACTTAAACCTTCTTATAACGTCTGAGGAACTAGTGTCGTCGGTAAATAACTATTAAGCCACGACCAACTTTAGTATGTTAATAGTGATAACAAGTTTATATTTATAAAGTTAAAGAACTACATAGACACATTCAATGATATTTATTATTTATTTTAATAAAATAATATTGCATACCTATAAAATTATTTTGTAATGTTAATAAATATCTAATAATTATTTTTAAATTTCTGCTTTTGTAATTTACTTGTTAAATATATAAAATACATTTTCAATTACATTCAATGACATTTTAACTATTTTTTCATCAGTTTTAATATAATATATTTAATTAAATTTTAAAATAATAATCATAAATACAAGTTGATTATATTAATTTTAAATGGTTAATAACATTTTACAACCTCTATAACATATTAAAGTTTACTTTATTGTTATTTTCACTACTAACATTTATTTTATTCTTAATTAGTCTGGAAATAATGATGATGCATTCCATCGAACTGGATCATTTCGTGTTTTGGATTAGGTAGACGCGTAAACGCCATTATAAAAAATACCATCTTTATAATTAAAAGGACGTAAAATTAATTTTTTTTTAAATAACCGTAACAGGTGTATGTGGCCTTATAAACACGCGTTTACGCAAATACGACGATATTCGTGTACCGGCACTTATCTCACGCTCATGCGTATGGGTTTCGAGAACATAGAAACGCAAGTTAGGACTAATATCCGATTATATCGATTCCTAGAAAAAAATACCAAGGAAAAAAAGAACAATTTTTAAAATTTTTAAATATATTAATTGATTATATAAATTAAAAAATTTCACTTACTACCTAGTACCTACCATAGAAAATGTATGGTGCCTACGCACACATTAACATTTACACAACCCGCATACACTCACATTGAATTTGCCTACATTTAACTCCTTAAGAGGATGTCGGCATACCATTTGTTTTCTCTCTTTGACCCACGTGCAACATATAGCAAAATTATTAACGTTCACAATAATCACTATAACGTCTATGACCATATTAATTTTTTAAATTAGAGTGAAATGACTTCTTATAACATTTAAAGATAAGCACATTATCTAGGCTCTGGATTCTAGGGCAACTCATAAGCGTTTTATTATATTTTAATTTTAAAGCGAGTTATGATGCATAAATAAATTACAGTTTTAAAATACTCATAACTCGCTTTAAAATAAAAATATAATAAAACACTTATGAGATGTCCTAGAATCTAGATAATGTTTTTAACTTTAAATTTTATAAGAGGTCATTTCACTCTAATTTGTTATTGACATGATTTTGAACGTAAAATGTTCTATGTAGCGCGTAGATTAGAGGGAGACAGCATATACTACACTGACATCTTCTTATTAACCGTCGGTATCTAATCTTTTAAAAAAATGTATAATATTTAATATAATTTTTAAAATATTGAAATATAAATGTATTTCTTTTGAAAAATGTAGTTTTTTTATTGCATAAAATTATCTTTATATATATTAAATACAATATAGCTTAGTATAATATAGAGTAAGATGCATTTTTATGATAAATGATTAATTATAATAACTTGATACACAATTTTCGAGTAAATGTGCTTAAATAATCGTTTTTAATCTTCATAATCAATGAATAATTAATATATATTTTATTCTTTTTTTATATATTCAAATTTTTAAAAACGGTTTTTTGTTTCTTCGCTCTTTTTTCCTCAGTCATTTTTTACTGAATACCGATTACATCTGCAGTGATACTATGTAGTCCACTGTCAGCAGGAGACGGTTCGTTCATCACACGCATCGTCAACACCGCGGCTTACAACGACCGCAATCGCCTGCACTTGGTACCATTGAAACGAATCAAAATCTGTGATCGCAACAACCGAAAAACAAAACCGTCAAATTAATATATCGATGGTCTGCACCGGTGCCGACAAGTCACAATTAGTGATGCAATAAGGCAGTAGAGTCGTGCATGCCGATAAGCACGGACGTACATCACAGCAGGTAGCTCCGTTATCGCAGCTAACCCTGTTTCCGTGTTCACTCGTGCGATCCAGACACGCCCACCAGCCAACCAGACAAGCCACGTGCCCGTAGAAGCTCACCACGCCCAGCAAACAATCGACAACGACCACGTGCAGATAAGCCACGCCTACCGACCAACCGCAGCTAGTCACGTGCGCCTAGACACGCCCACGACTAACCACAACGGGTCGCGTGCGCTAGGCTCACCTAACAGCCAACCACAGCGTTTCCCAACCGCGCAAGCGCAGAAACGCCTCTGCAGGACCCACACAACCCATTGCGCTGCGCTCCGAACGCCAGTTTCACAGCAAGCCGGACCGGAGCAGCAACTAACTGGAAGAGAAGCCAACTACCACACCAGGCACCCGGGGCTCGGCCCCTGGTGACAACATGCCAGACCACAGCAGTCGGCCAGTCCTGACCTCAACGGAAGCATCTGCAAAGACCTCCGCGGTCGGCGAGCCGATCGTTAAGAAACTTAAGGTGACAGGTCCTCTCCAGGGCAGCCCCGGACCGACGCAGATTCCAACGGACACGGTTGGAGCGCCAATTTGAGGGAGAAACTTAACAAAGCGAGGTCTATCATTATGGGTGTTGCGTCTAGCGTGAAGATCGTGATAGACAGGAACGCGGACAAGGACCTGCGGGCCCACCTTGAGCTTCTTCTGACCCGTACCGCTGACGCCTTCACGACAGTGGACTCGCTTCTCGAGAAGAATGGTAACGTCGTGGGCTTGCCCAAAAACGACACACCTTCGGCCGGTGTTCCAGCGGGAAGACCACGTCCGAAGCCTCCACAGATATGGAACTTACCCCAGGGATCTGGGACCTTCAGGCCTCGAGAACTGCTAACGTAAGCAGACTCCGAAGGCCCCAGCCGCACAGCTCCCTCCAGAGACCGAGGCTGACGCCGCTATGGAGACGGACGCCGAGGATTGATCTTGGGTCGTCGGAAGGCGCTCCAGGCAAGCGGAAACAATGACAGTTGCGGTGGACCGGCCCTCTACCGCCCGCCAATCACAGTCGTCGGGGTTTTCAAACAAGGCCCCAGCCATTCTCGTCAGGAACACTGAGGGAACAATGCTGGCGGTCCGCAACTGTGGCCTATCCAGAGGAGACATCGGGTTCAACGTCACAATGAGGCAGACGCGGGACGGATGTCTCCTCCTTGAACTCCCGAAAGGCGCAAGTTCCACCTCTGCTGCGAAAAACATCGTTTAGGCCATGTCGTCCAGGCTCTGTGACTCCGTCGACAAGGTACAGCAGCTCGGACTACAGGTCAAGGTGAAAGTCCTTGATATTGATATTTACAAACATTAACCGGTTGGATTTGAATGTTTGCGAGACGTTATATTAATAATTACTTTTTTGATTCTGAGCGAAGTGATGAAAGCATTTGTTTATTAAATTACCGGTAGGTAGCCTAATGGTTGGATTATAATAATTGAATTATATTATTTGGTTTTAAATAGTTTTGAAATATTAACAACCTCAAAAAGAAATTTAAAAAATATGAAATACTTGTATAATAGGTATAAAGAAAGAATAAGATGGTTGAACATCATCAATTCTACTAAATAATTCTAAAATGTGATTCATAAGCACCATTGTTTTTGTTATATATTGAGATTTATAATGGACAATTATCAGGATAAGAATATGAAGAAAGTTTAAAATTTTGAGAGTTTGATTTAACTAAGATCAATACACTAAAATACCTTAATTTGCTAGGACTATTCTATTATAAGTTAACGATAATAATTGAAAAAAAACAAATTTATATTTTTTTAAGTGTATAAGTGCACGCGTATTTAGTACTTTTTAAGTTTCGAGATCTAGATTATAATTGATTATATATTACATATATATATTTAATATGGCAATATATACCATATTTTAAGCTATTATGCAATTAACAAATTTAATTTATTTTTTAACATATTATCGAAATATGTAGACCTTGGGTGATGATTATTAAGTATGTTATTTCTAATAATTTATGTCCAAACACGTTTTAAAGAAGATAAAAGGTTTTAAAATATTTCAAATTCAGAACCCTAAGCACAAAGTATGAATATTAATTATTTTTCTCTTAGCAGAGTTTTTCTCATGAATTGATGCCAATGTATACTATGTAATTTGCCATAATAAACATGATTCATCGGTGTTATAAATTTGTTCTGGGTCAAAATTATTTTCATTTATGACTCACTGCTCATATATAATAAACAATTTATTTATAATTATTATCTATTGTAACACTTTATTTATTATGATGAAATGGTAATATAGATTATTTATCTTATCTAAGCATTACTATTTATTTTAATAGTCATATTGCTATTTATACATTTGTATCTGTTTTTTAACCTAGTTTTAAATATTGCTTTTTTTTAAATAAAATATATTGTAATGTTACACATAATATGTTACAAGTATATAATATAATTAATATATAATGTTATATGAACGGTATAACGGTAACTTGATAGACCTACGTGTATCACGATAAGGGCTCAAAATTGTACATAGGAAAAATAAAAATTTCAAATAATTTTCTCCCCCTAAACTCAACTACTCGTAGACCCAAGGTGATCCGAACCCTCGGGTTCGTTAATATAGTCAAATCACTACGTAAACACCAGATGCGGTGGTGATTATTACCACTAGTTCTCCGAAGACGCGGCGGCCTGTTTGGCCGTGACCGGTTTTCGTTGAGCAAGTGGGTCAACTTACGGCGAATAGAGTATAGTGTCAAAATATTTTCCTTGCCAAACTAAAATTTAAAACTTTTGAAATCAAATTTAAACAACATATACAATTCAAAACACTATTCATAGACACAAATAATGAAATTTAAATTATTTTTAAAAATGATCAGTTTACACTGAAAAAATTTATGAAAAAAAAAATGTTTTTGTACACATATTTAAGCTATTGTAAGAAATTAAGTTAAGATTATGCAAAAACCAAGTTAAATATGTTATAAACTAAAAATGTCCTTACCGTTAGAAATTTAAAAAATAATATTTTGAGAAATAAACAGATTATGAAGTCGAAAATTTACATTCTAAAAAAAATGACATTCGTTTAAAATGCAGTGGTATAATAATTTACCACTTTGATATTATGTTAACGCGATTACAGATAACAAGCTACTAATAACACAAAAAAAAAAAACACAAATCATTGTAAAATCAATACACTTATCACTCCGTTGAGAATCGTCTAGTGAGAAAACTGTCTAGTAAATTTAACTAACAGAGACCTAAAAAGGGCTAGACGAGTACGCCTATCGCCTAGGTTGGAGGTGTAATTAAACTGGTTTTCAAAACCGTCATGTGGATAAGTGTTGGCTACGTGGGCACAATAATAAAATTTAAAAAATTCTAAATACTCAAAAATCGTAACTTTTATTTAACTCGACTCGAAAATACTATTAACCAGTGTTTCCCTACTAGTCCCGGAACCTAAGGGTATCGTCAGCTGGTGCCAAGAGCTCCGTGAGAAATTTGGGAAAAAATAAATAATTAATAACAATTTTGATTTCAATTATGATTTTAACATAGAATAGCTCCAAAAATTAAATGGGAGTTCCACAAAACGTTCAAATTTTTGCAAAGGTTCCGCGAGTTAAATTTTGAGAAACACTGCTACAAGCTAATAAACAGTAGTTATCAATATGTAAAATAGTAAAGAGTTATCCCTTCACTTATCAGTGGAACATTTAAGTCCAATGTCATTTTATACGTATTTTAAAAGGAAGAAAATAAAATAGGTTCTATAATAATTCAGTAAATAATTATATTGTCATTTATTTATTTTTAAATTTGTAAAAACAATATTTATTTTAATGATAATATAACAATTTATACATTTTTATCTGTTTTTTCAACCTAGTTTTGAATATTATTGTTATATGCTAAATAAAATATGCTGTTTTGCTTACACGTGTGTTACAAAATATTAAAAATGGGTTAAAATTTTGCAATATATGACCTAATATAGAAAAAGACAAATAATGAATATTTTTTATTGTTATAGTATAATATTTGTTTTTACTTTTGTTTGCTCATTGTTTATTTTTAGTTATTTTAGTGTGCCTTAAGGAGGAATCGATTATGAAAGAAGACGATAAGTAGGTACCTATTATCATTATCATTTCATTAATTAACGTTTACATGCATTAAGTTCTTCGTACAAATCAATTAAATAAAATGAATTGGTTTATGTCTTATTTTATAACTATAACAATCACAGTTCTTTCAACTTTTATTATTCCAGCGATCGCGATCTTAAATGATAAACATCTCCAAGAATTTAATGGTATGATCATATTTATTGTTTTTTTAATTTTAATTATTTCTGTATTAATATTCATACATATTTTATACGATTTATTGAATTTTCTATTTTTTTCAGCTATTGAAGGAGATTATAATAAACCGAATGCTGGTAAAATTTATTTATGTTAAATTTGTTAAAATTTTTTTAATTTTTATTGTATTGATATTCATATGTAATAGATTGTAGAATTTATTGTAAATTATCTAGAAATTAAACCCAATTATTGATAACTGTTTTATTATTAACTAGAGGCAAAAATAACTTACATCGTTACATACTATATTTTTATACAATTTTAATATATAGATGATAAAAATAATGTAATATTAATATCTTTTTTTGACTTTAAAATATTTGTATTGTTTATAATAGAAGAAATAATAAATCTGCTGTACATAAAAATGAATATACTCACTAAATATAGCTACAATACATAAATAAACCATTACTTATCAATTATATCAAATAACTTTCTTTTGACACATTACAATTTTACTTGACTGAATCAAAGATACATACAATGAATATTACTTGTAAACTTTAATTATTTTAATATTTATTTTTCTACTTTGGTTTAGAATAAAATAAATTTAATTGTTTACAATTTGAAAAATGTATACAAAAGAATCAAAGACACTGTTGAATCTTATGGTTATATCTTTTTTAATCTATATGGTCTTATATGTACATAATAATACTATATTTCTATGAATTATTATTTTTTTCAGCCGATTGCAAGTGTAATAATTTTTTTCTTATAATTAGTAAATAAATAGAAATTTAGAATAGTTTTAGTATTAAATATTAAAAGGGAGATATATTATTATATTATTTATTCATTGATGATGGCTGAGCTTACTGAACATTATCGCCTAAATAATAAATTTACAAAATTATGAATTTTAGATCTGCTGTTGATTAACGATTTCTATTTTGATGTGAATTTGTCGCATTCATAAATCTAAAATGTTTATAGCTATTAGGAAAGTATGATGAAATGTGTGTGTATGTATAATGGAAACTACTCTAATATTACTATTTACATATTTTTTAATTGTTTTCAACTAATATAAAAAAAAAAAAATGAACAAAATAATTTAAATTAAATACCGGTTCAACACATAAAATAAAAATAACGTATTCTATTTAAAATTCCGAGCGGAGAGATGAATGTATTAGTTTTCCAGTGATATGTTTTTTTTTGTATGTGTGTATATCTATAAATAATTAATAAAAGGGAATCTTCTCGGATCTATAATTTTAAGTGTAGTTTCTGATAGCAAATTAAATCTAGTTAAAACTTCCAAAAATTAAAAATTTCTAGTATTTATTAAATTAATCAAGAAAACCAAAAAAAAAAAAATATAAGAAAAAATCGAATTCTAGTTAATACTTTCTATACGTTTTTAGAAATAATTTAAAGTTACTTATTTTATGGATATTTTACATTTTGTTTAATTTATTTTCTTTTTTTATAAATGTCAATAAAAAATATTCATTTGGACAAAAGTCTTGAAAACTATAATATGATTCCTAATAAGCTGTAATCTGTTGTAATTATCTGCTCACTTTTTTACAATTTTAAATTTTTATAGGATTAGATAAATTATAGAATCCATCATAAAACAAATCATTGATAGTATTTTATTTAAAGTTATTAAAGTAATTATTAAATTACACAAGTAATATAGTTTTTTTGTATTTTATATTTGAAATATCGTACATATTTAACAGTTTGATGGACCAATAATGGATTGTAAAAACAATTACTAAAATTTCTATGAATCAATAATAAGTTAGTCACTTTGTAATTATGGTGAAAACAAGATTAGCTTATTAAATATTTTTTTTAGTAAATTTTTTATGTGTCTTAAATTCTTAAGCATTATATTATAATTTAATTTGAATAATTTTAAAATTTAACAGATTTTCTAGTAGATGTTGCTGAATTTTGCAGTAAGCAATGCTATTTTACGGGATAGTAATTTTATTGTACTTATATATCCTTCTTTGAAGAATATTAGACATAGTTATAAGTATTATCTTTTATAATCTTAAATGTGAAAAATATTTTAGTTTTAAATGTTTGGTTAGTTCAGTTGTAGGTAAATACATCTTAGATGAGAAATAGCGAAATTCTATTAAGACAGGTAGCTACTCAGTTTAATTTTAAGGATTTGTACCTGAATGAAAGCTTACATTATTGAAAGATTGTATATTTTGTCGGAGATTATAAATGTAGCTTCATAATGGGCTGTTCCACAAAAGCGGTTTGTTTTAATAACTGCATATTAATTATACATATAAACTCCAATCTATAAATATATATATTGTAGATGTAATTGATTTTGTGAGATGAATTTAAACAATTTAGTTGCAGTGATGAGCGCTTGCACCTTGCCAGTTTAGGTCTGGTTTGACGTCAAGCGACCAACCGCTATTATAGAAAGGGACATGGGAATATTAATTGCGCCGAAAACTTCTTGTATATTTTATGTAATAGGAAAAAGGTATACATCAAGAATTGCGCTGGTCGATAATAGGATGTAATGTGTTTTTGTATGTTTATATAACGAATGGGATGCTAAAAATGTATTTATTATGTGTATGATAATATTATTTGCCAGTACCGTTGATTTTAGAACTTACAGATAAGCCGTGTTTATTATTTAGTAACTTAGTAATTAATAAATATGTTTAATGGCTTTAGATTTTGATACTACAAATCTACGTATTGGATTGGATTCCCTAGTTTTATCTTTAGTTATAAAAATTGACTATCATGACATTTCAATGATACTCAGTACAATACAAGTTACAACTGCTAAACAACTCAATAAAATCATACGTTTTATAAATATTGTATTGACTTCGGTATTAAATTATCAACGAATTATGAGTTACATAAAAAAAAAGATAAATTATAGTTATTTTTTTTTCAACCCGAAGGTTGGTTTATAACTCTTTTGGTACCGGTGCAGTAGATATATATTATACAGGTAGTGTCTAAAATTTGGCGCATTTGACGAACGTCGGGGTAACCCACTTTAGGTTAGAGTCTAACCGTTTAGTTTGTTAGTGATAGAGTAGTAGAGAATTTGTTTAAGAATTTTCATGAGCTGTTTAGTTTTTTTATTTATGTTTTTCTCATTTGTTATTCATAGTAACACAAGAAAATAAAATATATAGAAATAATATTAAAAATAACACTTTTGACAATAACCGTGGCTAATGATGTTATATAAGGAGATGTACTTTGTATCTGTGGATCCTAATGTTGAGATTTGCACCAACCACATTTCTCCTCGTGGCGTATGAAACGTATGAAACCGATCCATCTAGGTCTTGATCGGACAGTCTGCTTAATAACCATCAACACAAATGGGAATGTTTCCTTATGTCTTGCGCCAGTCCCTTCTGTAATAATGTGGTACATTTTTTTTCACAATCGATATTGGTCTACTTTTCATGCATAGAAATCGGCTTCGATTATACACGTAGAAGGTTAGGATCTTCTGTTATATATTTGGTTCATATTTTGTCACTCATTTTAATATAATTACTTAATATTAGGCTTAATTTTTATAATTATACTTTTTCAAATATAACTAAAATATTACTTGTAAAGTTGCATAATAATTTTCTAACATACTAAAATAATATATTTACAGATGATTTTGACGATCCAAACGTGACTTATGGAAGTAATTATTTAAATATAACTAAATCCAATTGTCTTTGGTGGATGTATACATTTCCTTAATTATAGTTTAATTCCAAATTAGTCATCGTATTCTTTATGTTGTAAATTTTTCTATAAAAATAGAGTAACTATACATCTATACAATTCAGAAATTTCTTAGATGTATACTATGAAACAATTTTTAAACTATTCACTTTAAATTAAAATATTTCAATGTTTCACAATAAATTCGATAAATGTAACCATTATATATGGTAATAAGACTGCTGCATACCTATTGGATTTATTATATTATATTAATCCGCCGTTGGTTTCGCTAATATTTTTGCACCGTTAGTGTCGTGTTAGCGTTTCGCTCACATTTTAAAATACACGTGTGAGCATACCAATATATACCATGGTACTGACAAATGTCAAAATTAGACTGCTATAGTATAATAATAAAATAAGATAATCATACAAAAGCAAGATAATAAACCGAAAATAAAATCAATATAATTATAAAATATACGGTAAGGCGATCCGGTAGTGACGGGCGAGTACAACGCTAACTACACGGTATCATTACGTACACGGCAACTTTGGACTCCGATAACTTTGTAAATTTATTGATGACTTTAAATATTTTTCCATAATTATTTTCGACATTTTCGTAAATAACTCAAGGAAGTATATAAAAAATATTATAAAAATCCAATAATATTTAAACCAATGGTTCTTAAAATGGCGATTGTGTAAGCGAAATGCTCATAGTGACTCCAACGACGGGTTAAATATGTAAAACCTGCACACAAAAGGTATGTAAATTCAATTATTTGGAAAATTAGAAACGCAGACATGCTAAGCTGCTATGGCCACATTAATGAAGCTTAAAGCTCATTGTGTGTATTATTCTCATAGACATTATACTAGTATAACTAAAATCAAAGTCTCTATGAGAAAATTGGACCTTGAGAGTCCACCAAAAGGAAACAGGTTGACCAGAAAATCAAATTTTATAGTGAAATGAACACCACGACTTCCACTCTTACTGAGACCATAATATTATACTATGAAATCTGTCAAAAGAGCTTATCAGATGTTTTGTAAATTGATTTGGCAACAAAAAGACAGTTAAAAATGTTGAAAAACATAAATTTTGTTTAAATAATATTCAATTAAATAAATGTACTTATGTAAATATTAATGGAAAAACAATAAGTGTTGACGGAAGATACATAGACTTCTAGTTAGATCGTTACACCGGTGTAACCATAAAAAAAAATTTCTCGAAATATACGTATTTATGTTTATATATTTTAATAATATATAAGTATTTATGTTTTTATATGTTTATAATTACATAAATATAAAAATAATAAGTTTTTACGTTTTAATTATTATAAATAATTATTTATCTATATTTTTTCAGCTAATATAAGTACGTATATTCTATTATATAATTATTTTTATCATATGATAAAATTAATAAACTTTTTAAACTTATTTTGAGCTATTTATATGCATTCAAAATTTTTAATTGATTATAAGTTTTTTTTTACTTAAATGTTGATAAAAATTATTGAATAGATCAGAATTCTTGCAAGTATATTACAAGATTGTATATAAATGTTTCTTATATCTATATAAAAGCATTAAAAATAGGTACTTAGTTTGTGTTTTGTTCGATATATAAGTTAAAATAGTTCCGTTAAAGTTCGGTTAAAGACGATATTTATGATTTAATTACCTATATAATGTTAATTTATTTTCACTATTATCGA
Source organism: Rhopalosiphum maidis (assembly GCF_003676215.2). Taxonomy (NCBI): domain Eukaryota; kingdom Metazoa; phylum Arthropoda; class Insecta; order Hemiptera; family Aphididae; genus Rhopalosiphum; species Rhopalosiphum maidis. Next base: position 63,786,145 of record NC_040878.1, on the reverse strand, counting down.
GAATTTTTAATTGTATAATAACACAATATTATTTTATTTTGTAGAACATTTTATCTGTAAGTATATATTTTTTTTAATAAAATTTTATAATTTAAATAATTAGATCGCAAGCAGAATGTTGGAACATAGACTTGGTTTTAAAAACAAAATAATATCACTTTTAAAAAATGACAAGTATACCAGAATTGTAATATACATATATGTGTTATAATAAGTATATTGTCAGTATAGTTACCTAATACCTTACTACTTAGCATATGTTTTAAATTTTTAACAATTTTGCAAATAATAAACAAGTATGACTCTTTAGAGGTTTATACATATTCACATATATTTCAATTGATATTGATAAAATTATTTCATTTTCATTTTTCTTAAATGATTCCAACACTAATAGAATTAATATAAAATAGTATTTAGTAATTTTTTGAAACATTTTTTTTTATTTTAAATAATGAATATAAAACAGACTTAATGATGTTTAAATAAATGTATTTAAATTGTATTTAAAATACTTTTAAAAATTATTCAGAGTACTTGAAAAATATTGTACTTAGAATGTCATAAAAATTCTTAAAAAAACATTTAAACACCAGTATTAAAATGTTTGTATAAATTTTTATTGATTGCTTTTATTTAATACAGCTTTAGTGTTTTATCTCTAACACCTCATATAAGTACAATTTTAGTACAAATTATGCTCAGTACGATAGTTTGCTATTATTAAAATTTGTAAATATAAAAATTAAATACTTTGTGTTAATAATGCATATGTACATATACTAAGTTTAATTATAGGTGGCTGGTATAAAATTATAATAAGAAACAGTTACGTTAGACGAGTTAAATACGTTAATAATTTGTAATTATAATAAATTTACAGTTGACATACAAGACATATCTTTTAAAAGTAATTATTTAAAAATAAATAAAAAAATGTTTTTAATATTATTTATGGTGGATGCATACAATTCTTTAGTTAATGTTTAACTCAAAATTAGTTGTCATATTCTTTAATTTCTCTAAAAATAAAGTTGTGAGTATGTAAAATTTTTAAATTTAAAAATGCTTATAATTCTCTAATATAAATATTGTAAAAATCCAACGAAAGAGCTAGATAATGTTCTCACCTTTAAGATTGTCGGTAAATTTACTGGTAATATTTAAACTACTTAAACAGAATTGGATCTACCGAACGAAAATTTGTTACGTTATACGTTTGTAAGGCGAAAAAAACATATGCGAGTATGATGTCAGATGGTTTGTAAATTTCGTTGGCAACGGACAAAACAGTTAATAATATTAAAAATTTATATTTTGTAATTTTTAATTTTTTTCAAATACTATTTAATTAAATAAATGTATAAAAATATCAATGGACAAACAATAAGTGTTGACTTAGACTTCTAGAGTTGGATCGAACACCAATGTAACCACAAAAAAACATTTCTCGAAATATATTTATGTTTATATATGTTAGTGTTAATGAATAAAATTCCGTAATTCTATAAAATAACTAGTTATTCAATAGAATCACAGATACTTTCATGTAATGTATTGAATGAATCCATAAATACATACTTCAACTAGTCATTCTACATACTACCTAGATATTTTATAAACTAAAAATAATATGGGTTTAGTTAATGTATTTAAAACTATTATTAAATAAACATTTTAATCAAATTACAAATTACAAATTACAAAAAAAAAAAATCAAATGTTAATATTAAGTCAAAAACGCCTTACATTATTATTATATAAAATATTAATATTAATTTATTTCACGTCAATTTATTAGAATTATTATTAAAATTTTAAACAAATTACAAATAAAAAAATCTATTAATATAATTATAATTATTAAGTTATTATTTTTTTTTTACAATTTACAATTTATTTATTAATACAAGAACTTTTTGGATAGCATTTAGAGTTAAAAAATAAATTATTTTTTAAACACTTACACTGTTTTGTGGTGCACTTTTGTTGGCATGTGCATTTTAAAAACTCTTTACCATTACCAAGTGATTGGGTTTCGGATGCCTTTCGAAGACAGATATCTACAGCAAGGACGTACAGTTAGGTATTTATGTTAACGGTAACAAATCTTGTATGTTATCTAATCTAGTCCCGGCCATCTACCTAATTATATAAATTTCATACATTAGCGAAAACCCAATCGGTATTTTATATATTTACTAGTAAAACAGTGTAATTTATATATCAACGAGTATATTTTGGAATTTTATAGAATAACTAGTTATTTAATAAAATAACGCATTACATACATTACCGCTAACATATATTTTAATAATATATAATTGTTTATGTTTCTAAATGTTTATTATTGTAAATAATTTTATATATATATTTTTTTTAGATATAATGTGTACGTATTTCCTGTGTTTTTTTTTAAAATTAAGTTGTATAAATCATAAATCTTATTATTCACGTTTAGGTTAGGAATACATATTGCTTAAAAAATAATTATATTGGAAAATTTTAGAGATTACTGTTAACTGCGCCGGTGTCCCATTCCCGCGGATATTAGCTAGGTTCATTGAAGGAATACTAAATAGCAAAATCAAATCAACTGCAATATTATCTTTAGTATGTTTTAAAGTATACCTCAGCGTTAAACCAACAAATGGAGATTTATAATAAATCATAGCAAGTCTATTCACACTACCTCATCCACTACAGTCAAATACTTTGGACTCTTTCTCGATGAAAGACTTAACATAGCCCCATCATATTAGAGATAAAAGAATAAAGAATATCTCTAAACAGCTTTTTTCGCATTCTCAAATTTTTTATGCCTAATAAATACAACTCATCTAATATTAAGCTCGTCATAAACAATTACTGAAAATAATCTGGACACACGGCATCTAGCTTTGGGAAGCGGCTAAAAAGACTAAATTAAATAAAATCTAATCCTTCCAAAATATTTCCCTAAGAAAACTTATTATTGCTCCTGCATAAATCTCAAATCATTACTCTCCACTGAGACCTGAAATTACAATTAATTCACTGAGAAGCCAAATGCTCTTATAAAATATTCCACGACCGTCTTTCTTTTAAGTTAAAAATCTTTCATTTCTTACGAACCCTGATAACCTACCTAGACGCTTAAGACGCAAATGGTAATATAAATAGCATTTCAAAAAAGAAAATAGATCGCAAAACAAAATGAAGAAACATCAAATTAGTTTTAAAAACAAAATAAAATCACTTTAAAAAAAAATTGAGGTGTTCTGTAATTATTCTATTAATTACAAATTTTATATATTTGTTGTTCTTATAGCTAAACAACGTAAATACATATTTTTTTTAATGATTTATATTTTGAACTATTTAAATTTAAAAAAATAAAATAATAATAATAATGGTATCGAATGTTTTTGTTATGATGTCTCACTGACACTCAGTAACACTGAATTTAAATTTAAATTACAAATAATCTCAACGTAATTTGATTTCATTGATCACTTCTTGCCTATGATGTTGTATCCCCAACATTCAACCCCCCCCCCATGTATACAATAAAAATAAATATGTTCTCAACCCATGTGAAAAACTGTATTGGGACTGCGTCAATATTTATTTCACTGATCGTGTAGGAGGTATTATAACTCGAATAGCAAAATGTTCCCGTTTGAGTTTTAGTATGTGACATACCGTCGATATACTTGTTCCGCCGTCCCGAATAATTTTTTCGCCTGATGATTGCGTCTGATGAATTAATGTCACCCTCACTTACATATTGAATCATCACCACCTAACATCATATTTAATATTATTTGTTACTCTATCGTCACCACTAACATCCTGATTTTATTCAATATCTTTTCGGATATTCTAAGCTTTTTATTTTATATGCCACTTTCGTGGTTATAATAACTAACGTCTTGGATAACAAAATTTGAGGCCATGGCTTATGAATCCAAGGTGCAATATCTGTGAATAATTGTTGAATGATAGCTATAGGTCAGGTTTAGAGTTAGGTATGCTAAACTACATTGAATTTAAGGTGGATCTAATTGGAGCAAATCCAAAACTCTTAAATGTCCAATGGTTAGGACCGAAGAAGGATAATATAAAATATGTTCCACATATAATGTCGAATTATGGATGTTTCTGTGATATCGATGTTGCCGCTACTACTCCTCGAGTATAGTAGTCTTTTATTATATGTAGTCCTAGTGAATTTGGATTATGTATGGTGGTAGTTGTTTTCATGTTGTGCATAACCGATATTCTACCATGGTGCCCTGTTAAACACATTTGTTTTATCACTTAAAAGTTAAGACAATCGGACACGCATTTCCATAGGTAAAAAGTGAAATTTCCACTGTATAACCGTTTCTAGCACATTTCTTCTATTTTAAAATATCATACATTATATACAGCATACATTTTCCTTTCGTAAATCAAAATTAATTGACTCTGTTTCGATCAGAAACCTCCCCATCCTACGTTTTAGAAAACTTTCTAACAGTTATTAAATATAATCAAAGCGTACTTAAACATTTGATATTTTTTTTTTTTTTTTGATATCTCGATTTCTCTATTTTAATTTAGTTAAAGTATGGTAAAATAAAATATGATAAATTGTATTATTATTATGTTATTAACAAAATAATATTTTAATACATTTTTATTACCAGATCAAGGTACGTAAAATTAATTTCAATAATTTTGTTTTATACGGTTCATCTTAATTAATTACTCATAACCGTATTATATTTTTATTTTATATAGTGGCAAAAATGTTTAGTACGTATTTGTTTTTTTTTATTGCATTAAATCTTATAAAATGTTTTTTATTTTTTTAAATAAGTTTTTCATTAGTATATTTTAATAACTTTTGTACATCATTATATTACGAAATAAAAATATCAAGTATGCCTTGCATGTATCATTTTTATTATTTTATGTTTTGAATATTTATCCCATTATTTCAAATTCTTTAAATCATTTTTATATATCCATTACCTTTTTTTTTAGATTCACTAAGTATGTACAGTTTTGTTTTGTTTTATTGATAAAATGTATTAATCTACTCGAATTCAATATAAGATTTCGAGTTTGTTTTGTGATATTAATTATTTCGTCCATTAGTTCAATGGTAATTTTTAAATGAATTAAATCACATTTTTGAATATTACTGAAGAAGTAAATACGCATAAATACATCCGTAAAACTAGAAATATGTAAAATAAAAAGCATAGCATTTTTTAAAATACTCTCAAATTCACAAAATAATAATGATTATTATTATCATCTATCACCAGAATTTAGGTCTTCATGTTGAATACTATTGTAAATTTAATATTATAATTGTATTCATACTACGATATCATATACATGTTTTTATAGGAGATTTCGGTAAGTAATTTTTATATTAATTTATTTACTTTTTTTGTATTTTTTGTTTCTCCTGGTACCTACCGTGGCAATGTTTAGATAGTAAGGACGTATTTATAAGAAGTAATACGCAAACAATTTTTCAAATAATAGTAGAGTTGTTTATATTATAATATGTAATACGATAAATTAATGAATTATACTTGGTACAACTACTAATAATATAGAAGTTATGAAAAATGAATGATAGTCTTTCTAGATGTCTGTATATTCTAGAATCTACGGTCGTTCTCACGATAAGTAGCCCTCGGCGGTGGCGCAGCTAGTGACGTTAATTTTGAAATACAGTGGTTCTTAATATACGCCGGTAACTGTGCAACACAACAGGTGCTCAAACAACAATATCATCATTGTAATATTTAGCCGTATAACTACACCAATTTTTTTACCAATCCATAATTCTTTTCCTTCCAAAAATTAACAAAATAAAATACCTTTTTTTCTATTGTCATATAGTTGCATCACTTTGTATAACTTTTCGTGTCTCTAGTTATGTACTTATGTTTACTTAGTATTTTTAATGTCTATTTATAATTTGTCTAATCCGAAGATGGCTACGTTTTTGAAACAGACACAATTAAAAACTTTTGAAGCGTTTGGTTTAAGTGAAAAAATTGTCAAACTTATAACTTTGGAAGGAAATTAATCGTCTTCTGTATCACAGACTATTGATCCATCGTTCACTTCCTCGTGGAAGAAATATAAAATAGCCAAATTAGCAAATGAAGCAAATAAACCTGAATATCCTACCACATTACATATATTAGCTGAGTATCGAAATTGAAGTATGTACAAAGGTTCAGTTACTTTCATGTGATGTATTTTGTATAATTATTAATTTAATTTTACCGGGCCTTGTTTGATACTTGGTTTAAAGCCCCCACTTCAATACGTCCACCAGGCACCATTGTCAAGGGCTACTTTTCGTGAAAACGACTTTTTTTTTGTAGACTTATTTGTTCATTGTTACATCAAAAGAGGGAATCATTAGCACAGGAAATTCCAGCTCGAGCAGTGCTATTTATGTATATTTAGTTAAGTATATAAAAAAAAAAAAATTAATATATATATATATTTTCCACAGATAAGGAAAGTACGTATTATTTCTTAATTTATTCTGTATATTTAAAGTATTTTGTGTGGAAATATGACATACGATTTTTGTGGAGAAATTTGAAGAACAATGTGTTTCTTTTATTTTTTTTTTCGAAACAGTTAAATGGCTTCTTTTTGCAACATTGAGGTTTTTTGTTGTTAATTACGAAATCTAACTATCATAGTTTAGGGTGAAAATTAAAAATTCAATAGCGAATAAACGAGAAATTTTACGTGACACCAGTTCTTAACAATGTTGTTAATATCTTTTTGACTTTTCGTACCTACCTACTTTTAGAACAGTTTCAGTAGAATAGTTGAGTACAGTAGTTACTTTAGTGTGTTAGACGTATCGACGGTCATTGTAGACGTTTATCAGTATGAAGCTCATTAAAATTAACTTATTTCTAATATTTTTGAAAGAGTAAAACGATATTTATAAATGTTGTGAATTTTGTATTTTAAAAAGGGGAGATTCACACATGTTTCACGAGTGTAATTGTAATAAATTAAACTGTTCGTTATGCAATTATAGTGAACTTATGGTAAATTATAGATCGTAAAAAATAGAACTCATATTTTTCCTTTTGCCGTATTTAACGGACTACTATTTAAAAAAGCAAACTATTTAACAATTGGTGAACAATAAGTGCTGACCAGCGGGAAATAATACATAATACAATACAAAATAATACAAAAAAAAAAAATGGATAAAACACCGTGTTGTTGATAACGGCTACGATTTTACACGGAGTTTGACAAACACGGTAGTAGACGGTGAACAACGTGGGCCAAGGACAGTGATTTTCTGGTAATAAGCAAATCATGATGAAGACGATCGACGGTGATGACGACAGTGACGGTGATGGTAAATTCAAAAAAATGGGGGTAAGTTGGTGAAGCCAAAACCAAAGAGACGAAATAAAAACAGGACGAATACTATCGGCACATACGTACACTAAATCGTACACTAGTTGATCGGATACTGTATATTAGTCGAGTGATCACGTGATGTCGGTGACGGTGCAAGGTGCGCCTTATCGTTATCAGGTATAATCAAAGTTATAAATGTATCCAACACTCATAAACTTGAGGAGTATAAAAATTGGACAATGACACTAGACATCATCAGAAATAGTACAGAAAATTATTTGTACATAAAACCAATCAAATTAATACGCTGCGACTTCATGAAGAACGAAATACAAATAACGAATTACGTGAAGATTTCATTTAAAGGTTAGGTTAGGTCACGCACACACATTTTCAACCATGTCTGTTTGAAGAAGACAGTCCTGATTCGTGATTATATATTTGTAAAAAAAACTGGTTGCCCCTATAATTTATAAATTAACACTTATATAGTTTAATCAAAACTAATAAGACAATATAATATTTTAAAAATTATTTGCTACAAACTGTTTATAAATAATAATACTTAATTCATAATACATCTTAAGTTATTCTTTATTTCCTATTATAACTTCATCACTAACGATTAAAATATCTTTTTTTTCGTAGGTGGTATAAGTATGTAATAATTATATTAATTAAATGTATATTTAATACGGCTATTATTTAATTGTATTATGAATACAGCGGTTTTGTTTCAAACTACAGAGTAAAATTAATAAAACAACCAATTACTAACGATTAAAATTACATTTTTTTTTTTTTTTTAGAAGTGGTAGATGGTACGTACATATTATTAGTATTTTAAACTTAAATTTGATTTGAATGAAACTGTTTGGTAGCTTTTTAATCATTATCATTGTGATTGTGATATAATTTTTGTCGTGTGTTAAGAGGAAGTTATACTCAAAGTGAAACGTATACAACGGGTAACGGCTAATATACAATGCGCTTTGTTTTTGCGATCAGCAAGCGAACGGCGTTACCACGCCTACTACTCACAGTCGGCAAGTGCTCGTTTGGGAGAGCAGTTTATTATCTTATGAACGTTGGTCTAGGACGTTTCGCATTATTATAAAATTCAAACACGTGAATACTGACGTACAATTTTAATTACCCGCGCGTAACCATGAACTAACAATTATAATTTAGGTCAATGCTTACCTAAATATATTCACCAATAAATAGATCATAACATTTGTAATTCAGCATAGCTTGAAATTTAAATTATATTTATTGCATTATTCCTCATACCTATTCGTATTTATACGTATATCCATAGTATAAATTAATAAAATAATTGAATAGTAAATTATTTAGCGCAAATTAAATGTTTAGTATTATGTCTTTTATGTTAAACTCTTAAAATTATAGTATCTTACTTTTTAAAATGTATATTTCTCGATAACGTTAAAAAGCGTAAAAGAGTAATAACAAATTAATAAAATTTATCTAAGACCAACCCAATTTACGGTATGATAATAATGTATAACTAATAAGTTATAATATATTACAATATTATAATATTAATATTGTCTTAAAATAATAATATTGTACAAACGTATAGTGTACCTACTACCTATTCATATAACTATACAGTATACACAACATACTATAATAAAATATACACACGTACACACTAAATATATACATAAAAACACTTTCAAACAATTTTATCCATATATAGTTATTATAATAATATAAATTTTAAAACAAATTTTGATATGTAATAAATGGTCTACCAATGGCAGATTCAGAGGGTCATCTTAATATAGATATTAGATATACATATACATTATACATAAATATATAAATAAGTAAATGTATATAATCCATCATAACATATGAGTTTTTTTTAAGAATTCATATACTTATATTTATATTATACATATTTAATATTTTAGTTTTTTCTTGTTCATTTTTTTTCTATAGATTTTTAATGTTGTTCTTGATACACGGGGGATCGATTAACTCACTTTTTAGTAATCGTTTACTTTCCGAAAGCAAGCATTCGTCATAAAATCTACAACAATAATTATTTTTATTTTATACCATAGATTACGTTAATGTGTTAAGTATTAACTACTATTCAATTGTTATCATAAGTATAAAATAAGGGGTAGGGAGGAGACATTTATTCTAGTAAAGACAAGTAATAAAATGACAATTATGCTTTCATTGCGGCAGTTGAATTGTTCTCAGTTATTAAAAACCACAAATAAATAACATTCTAAATCGGTAGTTACTTTATTATAATTTCTATTTGGATCTAATCAGACTGTTAGTTTATATATTTTAAAATTATTTAATTAATTCTTGTTTGCAGCCTTTGAAAGTACGTATTATTTCAATATTTATATATATAATTAAGGTATTTTGCGTTAAACATGTCTACAATTTTAGATTTTGAGTGATGTGTTTATTTAATTTTTTTTTTTTTTATGAAACTTTAAATATGCTTCTATGTTTATATATATTTGGTAAACCATACTATCTAACTGGTAAAATTTGTGGTCAAAATTAACAAAACAACAGCGAGAAATGGAAATATTTACGCAACACTAGGTCACCAGTTCTCGGTAAAGATTTTTGTTGTTGTTAGACATGAAATTATTTAATCAAAATAATACTATTAAGTTCTAAACTACAATATAAAAACTTATAGATTATAAAAATCATAAAAAATTATTTTAGATTTATGCTCAAGCTAGTTTTTTAATTGCAATATAAGCAATTTAAAAGGGACAATGTTTGTTTTATAAATTATCTAATCGTCGACCCATAGAACATTTTTTTATTGTCATCATTTATAAAAAATAATTACTTAAATCAAAATCTATAATAGTTCATTACATAATATTTCGTTAATAAATTAAAAATATTTTACTTTTTTTTTTAAAATTACTTCATGACGTATAGAAAATGCTAATATATACACTTGGTAAAACGTAAAAAGTATTGTTATTTGTTAATAAATTATAACAAAATAAAAAAATCGATTTTGTCAAAAATTGATTTAGTGAAAAATCTTAATGTTTTCATAATTTGTTTCCTTTAAATATGAGAACTATTTGAAATTAATTACTCTTAACCCCTAATAATGTATCAACTTGATTTAACTTTTCTTTAAAACTAATGACACACTTTTAAATTGAAGCATTTTTTACATAAAAAGTTATTTAAAAGATATACAATAATATAACTAAATACATTTAAAAAGTACACATTGTTGTAATAAAAATTATTTCATTAATCTGATTAGAATCTAAAAATCATCAAAATAACATACTGCTCTTATTTAGACTGAATTTAAAGTATCTCTCTTTTGGAATAACTGAATATTTTAAAACTATTAACAACTAATTAGTAAGAATTAAAATTAATTTTTTTTAGGTTCCTTACATGCCAGTAAATATTTTTAGTATTTTTTTTAATTTTTTTGCTAAGAAATTTAATTTTTGAAAATAATTCTTCATAATTCTAGTGAAAGAAATAACATATTTAAAAAAATAATTAAATTTTTTATTATTATATTGTTTTTTAGTTTTTGTAAGACAATATATATTTTTAATTTTACTTTCTGAAACAAAATATTTATCGCAGTATTTCGATACATAAAAATATTTTATAAGTTAAGGGGTGACGTAAATGAATCCAGGGAGAGTATCAGGACTGTGACACATCGTGGCGCAGTCCACTGACTCTTTTTTCGTCCTGCAGCCATTCTAGCGGCCGAGTCTCAGCAACCGGTCATCGCCAGTTCCGTAGTTCCAAAACTATTCGCTCGTAATAATTTCATTTTTTCTTAATAGGTTAAATTAAAAAAATTAGAATATATGAAATACAAACGTTTAAATTATTACAATAGCTAAGTTTGTGTCTGGTGTAAAAAAATTCGTAAAATATGCAAGAAGCAATAAATATTTTTAAATTTAAAATCATTGAATTAAAAAATATATATGTATCAAATTTTGTTTTTCTTAACTATTTCTGAAACAAATATGTATATACATAAAGCTCTGAGTCCTGGATATATGTATTTATATTTTAAAGTTTAAGTTTATGGAGTAATAGATCAATATTTTGCGGGGTACATCTTACCATTCCATTCTTATCACTGAATGCTCTTCCGAATTTTAATTTTAATGTATCGAAATACTCCAAAACATATTTTGCTTCAGAATATAAAATTAAAAATGTAAGTTGTCATTCAAAAAAATTAGAACTTAAAAAAATAATATCTAGAAATATTGTTCTAATGAAAAAAAAATAAATATAAAAATGTTAATAGATTTTGTAATAATGAGTGTTGTTTGATAATAAAATCACTCAGAAGAACTAAATAACATATCTTATTTAAAAATTAATTATTAAATGATTGTCCGCAGATTATAAAAGTAAGTATTATTTTTTTATTTTTCATATAATTAAGGTATTTCATGTTAGGTTAGGTCTACAATTTTAGATTTTGAGAATATAATTTTAAAGAATGTGCTGGTTTTATTTCAATTTTTTGAACAGTAAAACTTGTATTTATTAATTATTAATTAAGGTATTTCGCGTTAAACAATTTTAGATTTCGAGTGATGTGTTTTTCCAATTCTTTTTTTTTTTACAAGTGTAAATATGTTTCTATGTTTATATATTATACTTGGTGTATGATAGTATCTAGTTGGTAAAATTTGTGGTCAAAATTAACAAAACAACAACGGGAAATGAAAATATTTAGTATTTACGCAACACCAGGTCACCATTTCTTGGTAATGTTTTTTGTTGTAATTAAACATGAAATTAGTCAGTCTTAAGTTAAAGTAACTCTCCTGTGGAATAACTGTATATTTTGAAATTCAAATTAAATTCATAAATTTTCATAAGTATAAAAAAATTATATAATTTATTCAAAAATTAATTAAAAAATGATTGTTTACAGGTTATTATGGTACGTATTATTTTTTATTTTACATTTAATTTAGGCATTTCATGTTAAACATGTCTACAATTTTTGATTCTTAGAATATAATTTTAAAGAATATGCTGTTTTTATTTCAATTTTTGGAACAGTAAAACTTCAGCAGACCGAATTTTTAGTTTAGTTTTTTATTATTCAGCAATAACCACCAATACAAGTAGTTCTAGTTTATATCATTCAAATTAATATATTTGTAAAAATAACTAATAAATAGCATTTTATTTTAAAAATGTGTGCAGTATTTAAAAATGTAATCTTATAGTCAAAACCAAAAAGTTAACATTTTTGAAGTTAATTCCTACTGACAATTTATAAACCCAATAATTAACAAAAAACATTAATTAATTGTATATTTTAATATTTAATATTACTTTATCACAAACAACAACTTTTTTTCAGAAATAAAAACATGTAATTATTATATTTTTCAAATTAATATTTAATTAGTTAACCAAATTATCCTATACAGCTTTTATTTTATTGTAACCTAAATATTACTTTATGGTTCTAAACTAATAAGTTTTATCTATATGGTAAAATAAATCATAGATTACCAAAAAATAATTTCATATTAAATTTATTGTATAAAAATGTAATACTTATTAGTTAAGTATTTATGTTCGACATTTTTATATTTACTCTAATAAAAGGTATATCCTAGTTTGACGTTAAATGTCTCTGCTATGGAATATTACTGAACATTTGGAAATTCTGATAATTCTTCATTAATTATATTCAAAATAATTGAAGCAACACATAGCAGGAATATTAATTTAAAATAGTTTTTTGTATTATTCGTACACTAAGTACCTTTTTCAATTAATTTTGTTTCATTTTAATTATTTAACAATTTAAATCAAGATATTGTAAATTTACATTTAAAATTATTAACATGACAATGTTGTCCGGCATAAGGTTTACAATTGACAGCAAAAGAAAACTGACGATAATAATGAATCGCCTTTAACTCATCTAGCATTCACTGTAAATTTTATTTATAAATATGGCAACAAACAATGATTGACCCCGATTTTTAAACACGTTTTTTAACCTATAGTACGGAATTTATGAATATTTTATAATCCCTAATTGTTATTTATTATTTTTTATATTATTGCAGTAACTGATAGTAAGTAATTCGTTTTATTCTCTAATGAACAATTAAAATTAAGGTTTCGGCTTTGATTTTAAACTTATGGATGTGACAACGTATAAAAATCTCTCAGCCAACATTATATAACTCATAACATTTTTAATCGCAACATCGTTACATCTCTAGAGTGAAAACTCTTGTTAAAATTTTCGTTTGACGCTCGGAAGCTTCTGTGTGAATCAGAACAATTGTTTCTCTCTCTCTCTCTCTCTCTCTCTATTGTGTCGGTCTAAAAGCTTAATAAAGATAAAAATTCCATATATGTTTGACGCAAATCCGTGTAATGTATAACGACATACGTTATTGCGCGTACTGCCTTATCTCAACTACTAACTAGCCGAAAGCACACGTGAGGACGCGACAACCGATTCGACCGTCGTGACAACAGAGGAGTGGGGAATACTCTCTCTCACCCTATCGCTCTGTTTCGAGTTCCGGACGCCGTACGTGTAACGCCTACTCCGCACCGCAGACTTATCCATTATTACAAAACCATTTAATAATTATACCAGTATTGTAATAGTCTTTTTCTGTGTTAATAAATTCGTCAACGATGCTAAACCAATATACTTATTCGGCCGTGCCATCATGGGGCTATTTTACGTTAAAATATGTTTGACAACTAAAATTCTATTATTAAACAGCTTGTTGCGTGCAAAACCGTCTTATAATATTCTAAAATTTTAAATGCCTTGTGCGAAACTCTGTTGTTTATTTTATTTATTCTTTATCACTGAACCGATTCAAAGTCATATAGTTATGAGTTTATGATTTTATAATCCATGTAACTCATTTTGATAACTGTAGGTTAAAACAATGTTTGCCAAATATAATATCATTGCGCGTATAAAATATAACGATATACGTAAAAGTGTTTTCCTGAGGAATAATGTTTTTGAATTACAACAATATAACAAATATCTTATTCACAGTTAGGTAAAATATTTAATTTAGTTAAAATTGCTACGGTTAGTATCTATAGTTAACCACTGTTGAGTCACTGAATTGTATTAGGATTAATGTATTCGGTGATATTGAATTGAGTCCATGCCACATTTATGTGTTTGAATTGAGTCCAGTTAATTATCTTAATATCTTTAAATTGAGTCTGTATAGATAAAATGTCATAACTACCTACAGTAAAAGTAACTCAAAATTAAATGCTTTTTTTCATTTCATGCGGGACATTCAAATATTTTTTCTCGTGGACACTCTTCTGGGGATACAGTCTGATACACTGATACATATATAAAATTAAAAAGCAAAGTAAAAAAGACCATGTAAAGATATATTAGAAAAAGAAAAATTTTTTGGGAGCAAACAAACAAATATATAAATAAGCAAATTTAGATGTTTGACTTTTAAAATCTGTATCATTTAAATTTTTACTAGCCACTATTTAATTATTAACATTATTATACTACACATAATAATAATAATAATTATTATTATTAAAAACAATATAAGCAATCAATATAATATAATAATAGGCTGAAGGGACTCAACTCGAACAACCTAACAATATTGATCGGACTTAACTCTGATAACTCAAAAGTATTTGCGGGACTCAATTCAATGTCAGCCGATGTATTAGTATTAATTGTGGAATCCACATACAATTATTCAAAGCCATCCTTAAAAGCAAAATAAATACAGTATTCTTTATTTTTCGAACCCGCAAAAGCATAGTTTAATAGATGTTTTCAAATTCTGAAGGACTGTTGGGCATCACATATTTATGTATTTATTCAATATACAGACACGAGTCCTATAATTATAAGTACTTTGATTGTGTATCGTGTATTTTTTTATTATTTAACAACCATTATTGTTCACCCACCGTTGTGCAATTTTTTTTACATATTATAATTTTGATGCGTACTTACATTAACTCACGAATAAACGTCCTACAGTGTTTTTCCGACAGAGAAAGAAAAAAACCACTGTTTTTTTGTATTAACCTACATGTGTTCCACACCAGCATATTCATGATCGGCTCATCGTGGTTCAAAAAATTAAAACACACTGCCGAAGCCGCGTCACGGGTATATTATAAGAATTAATTACAATCAGCATGGCCCTAAGAGTTTTCATTTCTTTTCAATTATTATCGTTACCTAGCTATAATAATAAAATAGTCCTAGCAAATTAAGGTCTTTTAGTCAATCAATTTTAGTTAAACCAAACTCTCCAAATATCCATTGTTACAAAAAGATTTAAAGTTCCTCAATATTCTCCTCCCGATAATATTCCACTATAAATCTCAATGTAATATAAAAAACAAAAATTATGCTGCTTATGAACCACATGGTAAAATAATTTATTGCAATCGATGATGTTCAACCATCTTATTCTTCTTTTAATGTTATACAATTATTTTATAGTTTTTTTAAATTTCATTTTGAGGTTGTTATTATTTTAAAACTTTTTAAAACCAAATGATATTATTGTACTTAAACTATTAGCCTACAAACCGATAATTTAATAAACAAACTATGCTTTCATAACTTCACTCAGAATCGAAAAATTAATTAATAATTTTAACATCTCGCACACGTTCAACTCCCATTGGTTAATGTTTATAAATTTCTACATATTAATATTATATTTGTGTAAAGACAATATTGGGTTATCGATATTATTTTAATATTATAATATAGTAGGTATCGTAAATTATGATTATGATTTATAATGTATGATATGATTTATTAATTAGTTTATTTATCATTTTATTTTTAGTCTATTTCTGTAAGTGTATTATATGTTTATATATTTTTTTAATTTGATGTGTAGACATTTTTAACTCAATTTACGAAATTTGTGTCTCAACAATTTTATAGTAATCACCACTTTTTTAAATTTTTACTTGCTTACTGAAACCCATATAATAACAGCACAAGTAGCAATTATTAAGATTCATAGACTGATAATTTACAAGTATAAATTTACGGCGCAGAACATAGTTTATATTTGGTTCTTTAAACCAAGCGTTCAAACATTTTTTACATGGTCTGGAACGTTACATTGGAATTTAAAAAAAGTCAATTTACGGTTTTTCTATGGATTTTTAACCTTTATTTTTGGGACATTTTACTATTTATATAGAAACTAGAAACCATGAAAAATTAAAATTGCACCGTGGATTGTTGGTGACGACAGTAGTTTGAGAACCAAATATCATTTGAATATCATATCTTACGTCAAACTTCCTTTTGAATACATATACAATACATATTACATTTATAATCGAATTTTATTATATGGCCATTCTTGTCATGGACCATTATAAAAATTATCAATATTTCAAGCATATATTATTTCTTTTGATTTAAAATTGGTTTATAGAGGAGAATTTTAAACACGTGTGTTTATTTTTATTTTATTCTATACCTGATTATATGGTAGAATCAGGTACAAATTATATAACAGTAAAATAATAATTTATCGATTTCAATTTTTAGACGCAATACTTTACAGTACGTATGATCTTAATTAAATTTTTTGTAAAATGTATTTATAACCATCGAGGTACGTTTTATACTAAATATTTTTATAAATTTGTATAAACAATTTTGAAGGGATGTTGAATTACATTTTCAGGTTTATTAACCTTAGGAAATATTTTCATTAAAATTTGAATTGAAAAAGTCTAATGTCAATAAATAACTCAATAAGAGTTAAAATATTAATACAATTATTTTATGTATAGACATTGTTAGTAAAATTATTTTATGAAAATTTCAAGAACTTAATAGTTATTAATTTTTTAATTAAATCAATAATCAAAATTGATTTTGTCAAATAATGGTATTGTATAAAAATGTTTGTTTTTCTTAAATTTTTTATGTGTTTTTCCGGTTATACTATTATTTGGATAATTATTGGTCATTTTTACATTTACCTCGTAAAAAAAACTACTTACAACCAATTTCTTACCGGAAGACACTCTCAAAATTGTAAATCGATATATATATATATATATATGAAGTACAATAAAACATTGAAAATCTAAAATTTAATTCTACGGTTCTATCAGATTTTAGATACTTGATAAGGAGTACATCAAAGAAATACATAAAAGAAACATCTAGACGTGAAATGTAGTAGTTAGTAAAATTTAGATTATATATGGTAGTTTTTTTATTTCCGGTGTGTTGTGACTGCCATACATACATATATACATAGGCAAGAGTTATCAATATATTACAATAATATATCAACTAAAATTCAATCAAATGTAAATTTTTGAATAGAGGTATTGAAATGAATGTTAAAATGTGTTATGATGTATCATTTTTTCATATTTCATAAACATAATCAGTGATTTAATGCATGGCTATACTGAATGTCAATCAGAAAAAAAAACCGTCATTATTATTAGTATTATGCCGTATTGCCGTTATAAACACATACAATAAAAATTCAAAGAAGTGTAAATAAATAGTGATTAACTACTTATATTTTTTCTATATAAATATTTGGTACTATTATCCCATTTATCAATGATCTTGATAGTTCTTAGTTATATATTCCCGCGCAATCTAAATAAAATTATTATAACATTAAATTAGAGATAAATATCACAATGTATCATATTTTTACAGATTTGGCCAAAGATTACGTATCCAAAATCAAAGGTATGAGCTATTGTGCACAAATATTAACTATACATACTTACTATTATTTTACCTACCTATATAGTATATATTATAATCATTTGACTTATTACTGAATTATATTTGAGTTTTATAATAAATTGTGTTGTATTAAATAAGTATTATATTTATGTAAAAATAATTTGGATCCGTGTTGACCTCAGGTTTTGTGTAAAAAATTTACACTCATAATTATGAGTAAATAATATTATTATTTGCAAATTAACGAGTAAATAATATGTTGGTAAACAATCAACCAATCTAATCCCGATTAATTTGCAGATCATTCAAATTACCCTTCGGGTCCGGTGATCTCATACTGTATTTCTATCAATGAAGATGTGAATGATACTCGTATACAATTTTATTCAAATCTTTTCAAGATCTCCCAATCACCTCTGCCCTCGAGCGAAGTCAAGGGATGACTGTTATGAGTGTCATTAAAACCTTCTTCAAAAAAATGTTTAATTAATAAAATATCAAGGGTTCGGTTTTTTTTTTAATTATTAGTTTTAATTTATGTTTAAGTACCAACATTGTTATATTCTGTATAATGATTATAAATTTTAATATTTTAATATTTACAATCAAAAAAAGTTAAATGTATCAATCAAATAAATAAATAAAATAAAAGTGTGTAAAAAATTTAGAAGATAATAAAATATAGATTTGTACATTTATATTTATGTTATAAATGTCTGTAATTAAATGGAATTTTAAAACAAAAAAAGACCTGGGGAAAAACTATATTTTTTTTACTCAAACCTATTTTTGTAAAAATAAATTTTTTGTTATTGTTCCAATTTATACCTAAATATTATTAATAGGTAATAAAAATATGTATTGTGC
Organism: Rhopalosiphum maidis; assembly: GCF_003676215.2. Classification (NCBI taxonomy): domain Eukaryota; kingdom Metazoa; phylum Arthropoda; class Insecta; order Hemiptera; family Aphididae; genus Rhopalosiphum; species Rhopalosiphum maidis. Next base: position 63,767,079 of record NC_040878.1, on the reverse strand, counting down.
TAATGTGGGTCCGATATGGGAAATAAACTAGTCTATCCACTAAATATATCGACATAATATGTCATTCTCCCCTTCTATTACATTAATGACTGTAGGGAATTCTATAAATAATATTTATTTATTTCGTTGTATAGTTAATAATCTCTCAATATGTATTTTGCATGATGGATTGTTGTCATTATGTTATTCTAATTTCTAAGTCAATTGGTCCTGATGGCTATTCTATTTTTATTCCTAAGTGTAAATCATTTTGTTTAACTTCATTTTTCATATATACCTATTAACATATTAAACAATATAGTAGATGTATAAAACATTAGCACCATATTTCAATAGTCTGAATCAGTTTTTCAAGTATTTTGAAAATACTACAAATCGTTTCCCGATTGTACTTTGACTATAATATCATTGAATTTAAGCTTATTTAAGAGTTATTTCTAGTTTCGTTTCATGTTTTACCCGTCGTTGGTGTTGTCGCTATGAGCATTTCGCTCACACAAATGCCATTTTAAGAACCACTGGTTTAAATATTATTGGATTTTTACAATATTTTATATATGCTTCCTTGAGTTATTTACGAAAATGTCGAAAATGATTACGGAAAAATATTAAAAGTTATAAATAAACTTACAAAGTTATCGGAGTCCAATGTTGCCGTGTATGTAATAATACCATTTAGTTAGCGTTGTACTCGACCGTCACTGATCGCCTTACCGTATATTTTATAATTAATATACTGTTTTTTTTCTGTATATGATCTTGTTATTTTATTATTATCTTATTATATTATTATACTATAGCAGTTTAATATTGACAATGTATGACAATGTATGTTCAATTTCAAAATTAAAAACTTCACTCTTCTTGTTCTTGAAATATTGTAGTAGAATATTAAAAATATTTTTGACACACAAATAATCTAGTTTTAGATGTATGAAATTGTATTGCTTAATTCTACTTGATACAAATTTTAGTAATTTATTAAGGTGAAAGAATTACTGTTTCGAAGTCAATAATATCTGTATGGTATCACAATTTTCTATCAATTATCATGGGCTGCACCAATACCGAAGACGAGTCACAGCAATATTAATATAATATCGCCCATCGATTGACCATATAATACCATATATATTATACATATAATATTACTTCGCGGTCGAAACGAAACACATTAGTAATAATATAACGATATTCACAACGGCTGTATTTGATATACATCACTGCAACTAAACGGCCGGCGTTTGCGCTGATTAGGACACAAGCGTAATAGGCGTCACGCAACAGTCTGGAAATAGTGAATTAAACGGGCCGTATTGACAACATGAATCTGACGGGTCACCGATTAAACACGAGGCCGACGCCTGAACGACCGGTATAATATACGCGCGATGGAAGTACGAATATTGTGCACACCAAGACGAATGGTGAATTGGTGAATCGCCGGGAGACTATAACTTATAAGCACCAAAACGATAAATTATGGTTTTGAGTGTACCGATACACTCGTCGGTCGATTAATTCTAACTGATTTATAATAGTCTATATTATCATGTAATAACATTACATTATACACACACAAAAATTACAACTTACCTGTTATACATTTTACACAACTATCTATACATATTTGTATACTTACCTAACTGGCCAATGACTGCTGTTTGCAATACTGCAAGTTGCAATAAGTTGTAATTTCCTAAAATATGATATACACGTTACAGAATAGTTATTTTTTTCAAAACTTTTAAACGATTTTAATCTTTAAACAAAACATTATTATAATATAACATTCTTCTTCAAAAGTCTTTCAACTAGAAATATCTATTCAGCTAGTTTAATATTATTATATTCCCTTTTAATGGCCTATCATACTTACACCGAGTGTCGAGTTAAATCAGCTGCAGATAGTATGTCAAAACACTTCGATTGGACATTATAATATATCATTATTAATGTGTAGATCTACACATAGATGTAGTCAAATTGTCTGTACGATGCGCCGGACAAACCCAGTAATGGGATACACAAAATGTATTATTATTATTATTATATTTATATACATTTTATCTTTTTAGATTTCTATACATACGTTATAATCTATTAATATTTATTAGTTACTATACAATATCAATTACTTTATTAATCATTCATTATCATAATTTTGTTATTAGACACGTAATAACTATTTTTCCTTATTTTGTACAATTATGTATATTTTTATAGCTGATGATGATTTTATATTGAATATTATTAAATATTTATACGTTAAAGGTTCGTGGACAAAAAACCTTTTTTTTCTTCTTTAAATCCAAAATAAATATAGTCTAATGGTGATATTATAATAACCGTGTATAATACTAGGGTATTACAAAGATTTAAGTATTGATTTTTTGTTTAATGCTTATTGTTTTTATTTAAAATTTGAAATTTCGACAATGGGTGGTAACATTTCAAAACGGACGAGGAATTTAATGGCGAGGTCAAATTGAATCGAAATGTATTATTTCCCATGTTATTTTAATTTAATAATCAGTTATTGTGGTATTGAGTACTTTTTCCATGTCTAATATTAGAGTTTACGTCAATCTGTCCGATTTGATCGTATACAATTGGTCATCTGTAATGTTATTAGCGTTTGGTAAATTGGTATACAAATGGATAATAATCATTATTATACGTTTTGCGATGATAAATTGAATATCAGCGTGTGAAAATTTACAGCCACCATTATTGGACAGTATTATTAATAATGGATAGAAAACGAGAAAAGAAAATATCCAAAATTTTCGATCACAATTTGGAATTGCTATGCTAATGCATAAACCCTTCCTGAAACCAATAATTCCATAGAAGGATGGCAAAATGGATTTCATCTATATTGGGATAGTCGAATTTCACTTATCACCTATAAAGAAATGGTCGAATTACACATTTTAACTTGGAATGAAAAAAGGTAATGGTCGAACTGCACTCGAATAAAAATCAAGTAGTGGTTAAACTCGTTCAAAAAAGAGTTAAAGTGGAAAAAAAGTGACAACTTGTTAATAATCGAACGAGTATAGTAAAAATCCGTTAAAAATATTACGAATCTTATGCTTACAACCTATTTGATAGCATTATAATATATTAGTTCACTTATGCTATTTTGATAACGCAGATAATTATTGTCGCCAAAAATCGACAAAGAATCTAACCTAACTTGATAATAAATAGTTATCAATAAAAATATAAGATTAATACTTATATTTTATACCGTGCACTATTTAGACCTATGTAAACTACATTTAATACACACTTTTACATCGCTGTGTAAATAAGAACAATTTGAAAATTATTAAAAGTTAATGAAGCCATGACTTAATTGTGTATCAAAGTTATACATTTTACAAAAAAAAAAAAAAATGTAAATAATGGTGTTAGATGGCGTTGTCGTCATCGTGGTTGTCTTTCAAAATTATATCTAGATTAATGTTCTACAGTTATTTTCGGTGTGTTAATACATATCAACCATGAAGAACCGCTTAATTATTTACATTGGAAAATGATTTACCCTTTCAAATGCATGATAATTTTATTAAAATATTTTTTTTGAGCCAAAGTGCAGTTAGACCACTACCTGCTTTTTACCCGAGTGCAGTTCGACTAAAATAAGTGTAATTCTACCATACCCATATATATTAAACACTATTCACCCAAAGATTTGGACATTTTTAAGAATCCTACGAAACGAAAAAAAGCTAATCCTTCTGAAAATGGTGCAATATTGTACCGGAATTGAAATTCCTAGAAACGGAAGAAATATAATGACAACGCCAAGAGAATAAAATAAATACAATATGTAAAACATTTAATTATAGAACATTTGATGAATACATATCAGGGATAGCTCATAACTTATAATATTTTTCATACATATTATTTTTTATAACTTATAACTATTTTCAGTTTTACACATATTATTTTTTTATAATTTATATTCATTTTCACACATATTATTGTTAAATATTCTTTTAGGAAAATAATTATTTAATTTTTATATAATATGCATATTATTTTGAAAACGACTAATTTTCTAAGCGACCAATTGTACTCGCTAATATTAGATTAAAACGAACAATTTACAAATTGCATCAAAACGTTTGCTATTTATCGTGATGAATAGGTGTTTTACGTACTAAAAAACACTAACTCTTAATATTTTTCAAAAATTACTATTTCCCTATCACTTAAAAAGGCACTATGTTCCATAGTTCTATACCATAAATATAGCAAACGAAATTTAAGTAAACACAAAATGTACTATTTTCTGTATATTTAAAATACATAAATTTTTTGTTGTAGATTTTTAATAATTTATTTAATTATAAAAATTAACAAATATTCGTGTATATAAAAAATATGTTATATTGAAAAAAAAATAAGAATGATTCATCATTATTATACATTTGGTCTGGGTCCAAATTATTTTCATTAATAACTCATTGCTTACATATAATAAGTAATTTATTTATAATTGTTATATTTTTTTTTAACTATTTTTAACTTAGATAAAATGGTAATATATTAAGTTATTTACCTTATCTATGCATTACTATTTATTTTAATAGTCATATTACTATTTATACATTTATATCTGTTTTCTTAACCTAGTTATGAATAAAATAATATAATTTTATTTACACGTGTGTTACAAAAATATAATAAATAGAGGTATATATACGGTATAATGGTAACTGATCAACCTACGGGTTTCGCGATATGGGTTCAAAATTATACACCGGAACTAGTGAACAAAGTTTCTGAAAAATACAAATTTCAAATAATTTCCTCCTCTTAGACGCATACCAACAAATGGTTATTAAAGAATCTGATCGCAATTTACCACCATTAACACGCATAAAAGTCTTTTTAGCTATACCCGTATCCCTTTTGGAATAAAATCGTTCCAAAAAGGGGAGTTCCAAAAAGCTACTGAAACTTCCACAGCAAGTCTTGAGGGCATTGGTATATTCCAAGATGATATTATTGTTACAGGTTCCACTATCACAGAGCACAATGCTAGTTTAGACAATTTACTAAACAGTTGGAGTAGGCTAAGTTGAAAAAGTGCAAATTTATAAAAAAGTCAATTGAATACTTGGGTCAGAGGTTAGATGCAAATAGTGATGAAAAACATACACACAACATTATATGTAAGGATTCCAATTTACAGTCAAGCAATGTCTTTTTGTACGAACGGTCAAAGGCTAGAATAAGTGACTACGCAAATCGATCATGCAATAAGACATAATAAGTTAATTATAAACGTTTGTAATAAATTAAAATACATATATTAAGTTATGTTGAAAAAGTCAAATAAAATTACAGTAGCTACAAGGATCAGAGAGGTAATATTACCAAATTAGAATTTAATAAGTAATGGATTTAGAGACATATAATCGTCCCCGATTAATTTAGTCTTTTCATTCATTACAAACCGTTAATACATATTGTTGGTGATAAGAAAGGTATCTCAATTTATGCGGCTAATTGGTTACAACGATGGGCCTATGTTTTATCATCATTTGATTTCAACATAAAATATGTAAAATCTGAAAATAATACAGCAAATTTTTTTTATCACGAATGAAAAGTTCAAAATCAAAAATCGAAAACCATAATAAAGAATATATTAGTCTCAATTTTATTCACAAACAATCGCCTTTTATATTAGACTGGTTTAAAATAAAAATTAAAACTAGTAGAGACATAATTCTCGCCAAAGTAATAAACGCAGTCAAAACATGAAAATGGTATAGTGATTTTTCTAACAATTTAGAACTTAAGTAGTTTAATTTACGAAAAACTCAAATTTCAGTGGAAAGGGATGCCTATATATAAAAAAAACTAGAAAAAATGTTTAATCTTTATATAAATAATAAAATAAGTAATTGTGTTGTCATTTATTTATTTATTTTTAAATTTGTATTTATACAATATTTATGTTTATGTTTACAATATAAACCTAGTTTTGAATATTATTGACATATCGTTACACTAATGGCAATACCACGTACCTGAAATTTTACGTAAAATGAGTTTTTGGTATCAAAATATTTGTTATCTCTTTGTGCACAAAATTTATTTTCTGTACAATAACCTAAAATAAATTATTTTTCCTCCAAATTTGATTTAAATGATAACACGTATCTAAATAGTATCTGTGACAACACGTATCTACACAGTTTACCATGTGAAGGATTCGAGGATTAATTTACATACGTGATCCTTTTATCATACCAGGTAATTATTACATTTGAATTTATAAACACAATGCATAGTTGCTCTTATTTAAATTACAAATAAGTTATTTTGTCAAAACTATCAAATTTATTAATTAAAATCACTTCTTTAATACTATTTCAGATACGTGGTATTGCAAAAAAAAAAAAAATACATTTGCAGTTACGTGTTGTTGTACCTTATATTAAAGTAAAAAATATTTTTATAATTTTTAATATTTTTTTTATTGAATTATTTTATTATAATAATATTAGTAATTAGTTTCCATTTTTTTAATTTAAATATTACTATAAAATATGACATCGAAATCAAGAATTAAAAAATTAGTTAATCTTGCAATTTTGCAGTTGGCAATTGCGAAAGTTTGAAAGACTCTCAACCTATTAGTTTTGGAGATTTAATAAATTCTTCTGAAATTGTATTCGAAGATAATTACATACCTTACTGTACTGTAACTACTGTACAAAATAATAATGAAAATATTGAAAACCAGATTTCTGATAATACATTATTATTAGAAAGTGAAATAATTAATGATTTAGAAATTAATATCAATGAACTTATTACAAATAATTTTTCTGGTGTTCAAGAAAATAGCAATTTAGATAATTGTGCTGAAATTTATTCCAATCAGGAAACACAAATGTTGGAAATAACAGGAATTATATATCATAAACTAACATTTTATGATCCATGGGATTAGTTACCCCAACGGACAACAAGAAACAAGGCTGTCTTTACTGAAGAAGCACTACAGCCATTGTACACAGGACCACTAAAACTAACTAAAACTAAATGGAATGATTTACAAAAGTTGAAAAAAGTTTTGCCAGTGGATGTGCATTCTTTTTATGACACACTGCCATATGAATCTACTTTCAAAGAACGAAAACAGAAAATGTGATTTCAGTTAATCTATGATATTTTGTATATTTTAATAACATAAGAATAACAAGACTGTTAATTGTTAAAATTAAATACTTTAATACTATTGTTAACTAATGTTTTTTTATTTAGTATTTAAGCTTTTAAAAAAGAAAAAGACTATTATTTTATTTTTATTATTTTATCTAATCTAACATTGTGATTAATTAATTATATTTTATTATATTTTTAATTTAAAACAGTAAGACTGTCTAATGTTAAGGTCCATAAAAATGTTTAATTATTAAAACTTTTAAGTGTTAACTGTTAAGTTTTAGATACCAAGTAATTTGTCTACTAGTGCGTAACAAAAATAAATATTTTAAATAAAAGTAAGCAAGAAGCTACACAATAATATATTGATTTGTTTGAAAGTTTATTTTATTTATTCATATTTTTAAAATGAGTATAAACATTAATAATTAATATTGTATTATTTATTTAATATACTAGGCACCTACTATATTGTTTAGTATTTTTATAAATTTCAACTATATTAAAGCACTGCTCAATAACACGTATCTCACAAAAATTTAAGTAAACACCACGTAACTACGCTAAATTTTAAACAACAACCAAATTTAAAGAATTTTATTAAAAATAATGTTGAATAATCATAACTTAAATTTAAACTTGATAAAAATATGGGGTGTATAATATTTGTTAGTATTTATTCAGTTTTTTCACTCTCCTGAACAATTGGCAAAATGTAGATACGTGGTATTACCGTTAGTGTAACGAATATACTAAATAAAAAATGTTTTGTTTACACCTGTGTTAAAAAATCTTAAAAATGGGTTAAATTTTTTGCAATTAATTGCTTAATATAGAAAAAGACAAATAATGAATATTTTTTGTTTTCATAGTAGGTATATTTGTTGTTACATTTTATTTGCTCAATGTTTCATTGTTTATTTTAGTTATTTTAGTGTGCCTTAAGGAGTAATCGATTATAATAGAGGACAAGAAGTACCTATTATTTTTATCATTTCATTATTTAACGTTCACATAATTTGTATTTTTCGTACAAAACATTTAAATAAAATGAATATTTTTATGCATTATTTTATAACTATAACAATCACAGTTCTTTCAACTTTTATTATTCCAGCGATCGCGATCTTAAATGATAAATATCTCCAAGAATTTAATGGTATGATCATATTTATTGTTTTTTTTAATTTTAATTATTTCTGTATTAATATTCATACATATTTTATACGATTTATTGAATTTTCTATTTTTTTCAGCTATTAAAGGAGATTATAATAAACCGAATGCTGGTAAAATTTATTTATGTTAAATTTGTTAAAATTTTTTTAATTTTTATTGTATTGATATTCATATGTAATAGATTGTAGAATTTATTGTAAATTATCTAGAAATTAAACCCAATTATTGATAACTGTTTTATTATTAACTTACATTAAATAACTTACATCGTTACATACTATATTTTTATACAAGTTTAATGTATAGATGATAAAAATAATGTAATATTAATATCTTTTTTTGACTTTAAAATATTTGTATTGTTTATAATAGAAGAAATAATAAATCTGCTGTACATAAAAATGTATATACTCACTAAATATAGCTACAATACATAAATAAACCATTATTTATCAATTATATCAAATAACTTTCTTTTGACACATTACAATTTTACTTGACTGAATGAAAGATACTTACAATTAATGTTACTTGTAAATTATAATTATTTTAATATTTTTTTTCCACTTTGGTTTAGAATAAAATAAATTTAATTGTTTACAATTTGAAAAATATATACAAAAGAATCTTATGGTTATATTTTTTTTAATCTATAAGGTCTTATATGAACATATAATTATATAATAATTAATACTATATTAATATGAGTTATTTTTTTCAGCCGATTGCAAATGTAATAATTTTAACTTATTATTAGTAAATAGATGAAAATTTAGAATAGTTTTAGTATTAAATATTAAAAAATGGATATATTATTATATAGTGTATTCATAGATAGTAGTTGTCTTTACTAAAAATTGTCGTCTAAATGATAAATTTACAAAATTATAAATTTTAGATCTGCTGTTGATTGACGATTCCTACTTTGAAGTGAATTTGTCCCATTCACAAATTCAAAATGTTTATAGATATTAATAAATTATGATGAAATGTGTGTGTATGTATAATGAGCACTATAAAACTGAGTGCACCGAGAGAGCGCAAGTCGGCCGCGCATCACAATGAAGTCGTTCCGCGGTCTAATTTCTCCCACTTAGTGGACCTGTCGTACATCGTCGTAAACCACCAAGTGCTATCGCAAAGCAGTGGCTACTGTTTACACGAGTCACGAAAACGCGACGGCCGACGATGTGAACCGATCATCCGACTACGACGAGCTTTGGTCGCCGCTGACTTGCGCTCTCTCGGCGCAGGGTATATTCTAATATTACTAGTTACACAGTTTTTAATTTTTTCAACTAATATAAAAAAAAAAAAATAACAAAATAATTTAAATTGAACACATAAAATATAAAATAATGTATTCTATTTTAAATTCTGAGCGGAGAGATGAATGTATTAATTTTGCAGTGATATGTTTATTTTTGTATGGGGGTGTGTATTTCTATAAACAATTAATACAAGGAAATCTACTCGGATATTCAATTTTAAGTGTGGTGTCTGATAGCAAAATAAATCTAGTTGAAACTTCCAAAAATTTAAAATTTCTACTATTTATTAAATTTATCGAGAAAACAAAAAAAAAATGTAAGAAAAAATGGAAATCCAGTTTAAAAATAAATATGAATAACCATATAGATACTTAGAATATTCAACAAGTGTATATGTGTATATACTTTCAATACATTTTTCGAAATATTTTGAAGCTATTTATAGTTATTTTACATTTAAATTAATTTATTTCTATTGTTTCTATAAATGTAGATAAAAAATTTTCATTTGGACAAAAACCTTAAAAAATACAGTACGATTCCTAATAAGCTGTAATCAGATGTAAATATCTTATAATTTTATTACAATTTTTATAGGGTTAAATAAGTATAAAATCCAACATAAAAAAATCAGTGATAGTATTTTATTTAAAGTTATTCATGTAATTATTAAGATATACAAGGTGTATAGTTTTTTTTGTATTTTATATTTGCATAGATTTAACAGTTTGATGGACCAATAATGGATTGTAAAAACAAATACTAAAAATTCTATTAATCAATAGTAAGCTAGGCATTTTGTATTTATTATGGTTAAAACGAGATTAGGTTATTTAATATTTTTTTCAATCAGTTTTTTATGTGTCTTAAAAAGTTAAGCATAGATTTATATTGTAATTTAATTTGAATAATTTTAAAATTTAACAGATTATCTAGTAGACGTTGCTGGATTTAACAGTAAGCAATGCTACTTCACAGTTTACGGGATAGTAATTTTATTTTACTTATATATCCTTCTTTGACAAATATTAGACATAGTGATAACTTATAAGCATTTCCTTTTGTAATGTTAAATGTAAAAATTATTTTAGTTTTAAATTTTTGGTTAGTTTGGTTGTAAGGAAATACGTCTTAGAAGGGAAATAGCGAGAGTCTATTGAGATAGGCAGGTAGCTACTGAGTTAAATTTTAAGGATGTGTTACCTAAATGAAAGCTTACATTATTAAAGGATTGTCAATATTGTGGGAGATTATAAATGCAGCTTCCTCATGGGCTGTTCCACCAAGGCGGTTTGTACTAATAATTGCATATTATACATTATAGAATATAGATATAAACTCCAAACTATATCTATACTATAGATTTTAGGTAATTTTGGGAGAAGAATTAAACAATTTAGTTTTACAGTGATGAGCACTTGCATATTTTATGTATGAATGAAATTCAACAACCGTTTAATTCAATATCAATTCATCTAGATTTGGAAATTGCCGCTCACGAAGCTTTCAAAGACAAAAAAAATCCTGTAGATTTCACTTGGGTCAATCTTGGTATCGAAAGATAAATTCTATTCCAGATCTGAAAAAGTTTTATAACGATCAGTCTTCCGATATTGCCAAATGGTTAATAATGTTCTTCGAATTATCATTTTTACCGTCAAATGAAGTTAAAGATGCTTTTTTCGATATTCAAACTCTAATGCCCGACTTTAATTTACCATGTTTATCAGAATTTTCAGACTATATATTACATAATTATATTATTATTGGGTGTACATTTCCATTATCAGTTTGGGCTGAACCTCCTTTCGAAGCACTACGAACTACAAATTGTGCCGAGTCTTTCTACAAACATTTTAATTTGAAATTTAATTCACCTCATCCTCAAATTACTAATGTTATTGAAATTTTAAAATTAGTTCAAGTAGAAACTTATTTAAAAATAAAGGAAGTAAATAAAGGTACAGTGAATTCTAGACGAAATGAAGAGAAGCAACGTATAGAATTTTCATGCACAACTTAGACCGAATACGAAATAAAAAGTTTAACCAGCGTAAAATATTTAAAAAAAGGTACTTATAATTTTAGAGGGATTGATTTATCATGAAATATTTATTATATACTTTTTTTTATTATCTATTATTTATAAAAAAAATCAACAATATTCATTTTTATAATAATTGCACGATGTACTTAACCATATTATGTTTTATTTTCCGACATTTTTTTCTTTTAATTTGAAATTTTTATATTATTTATACTATTTTAAGTGAAATAAATTTTGACTAAAGTAAATAAAAATTAGTGTGATTTAATTATTAGTATTGTTCAATTAAAAAACTAATTTTTTTAAACCCTAAATTATAAAAAAACATTATTTTATGAAACCTCGCACCCAAATAACCGATACAAAATTAGACACACAAATGTAACAAGTTAAAAACCAATAATTAATATTTTATTAACTGCTATTCTTCAAACAGTTACAGTATTTTTCCCCTAGATATTTTATATAAGTACAATTATAATACAAATTATAACCCGTACGATAATTCACTATTATTAAAAATTATAAATAAAACATTGAAGTACCTCTATAAATTGGGAATATTTACCTGTACTAATTTTATATTTAGCTTGCCTAAAATAATATTAGGAAACAAGTTAAATTGATTAATGATTTGCATTATACTAAAATAATACATTTACAGATAATTTAGACGACACAAAAGTGAAATTTGGAGGTAACTATTTGAAAATAATTAAAATGACCAATTTTCAATAATGTCTTTGGCGGATGTATACATTTTCTTAGTTAAAGTATAACAACAAATTAGTTGTCGTATTCTTTATGTTTTAAACTTCTCTAAAAATAGAGCAACTATACAGTTCAGAAAACTCTAAGATATAATACTATGAAGCAATTTTTAAACTATTCATTTTACATTGAAACATTTAAATGTTTAACAATTAATTCGATGAATAATGTAATCATTGTACATGTTAATAAGATTGCAGCTGCTTACCTATTGGATTTATATTATATTAAATATGTTAAGCCCGCACCAGAAATGTATAGCAACACAATAATTTGACCAATTAGAAACACAGACATGCTAAGCCGCTATGGCAAAAGTGATGAAGATTAGAGCTCATTGTGTGTATTATTTTAATAAAACTATATAACTAAAATAACACGTTTCAACGGGAATAAGTCGAACTCGGGAGTCCACCAAAAGGAAATGGGTTAACCAGAAAATCAAATGTTATATATATTTATAATTATTCATCTAAATGAATACAACGACTTACACTCTTACGGAGATTATAATATTATGTTATGAAGTCCGTCAAAAGAGCTTGTCAGATAGTTTGTAAATTGTAAATTTGGTCTGTAATTCAACGTAGATGCAAATTATGATTTCTATACTTGAATAGGTATAAAACATTTAAAAAGAACAGTAGATTGTGATAGTTAAATAACTAGATCGCAAAAATAAAATGTCGGAACATAGACTTAGTTTTAAAAACAAAATAATATCACTTTTAAAAAATGACAAATATACTAGAATTTTAATATATATATGTATGATATAATATGTATATTTTTAGTATAAGTAACTATTATGTTAGTACTTAGTATAGATTTTAACAATTATACAAGAAATAAATAAGTCTGACTTTTGAAAGGTGAATACATATTCATACATTGCATTCACATATGTTCAACTTATATTGATAAAATTATTTTATTTTCATTTTTCTTGAAATTTTTTAGAAAATATAGCAAGTACGTATATTCTGTGATAATTTGTTTACCTTTTTTTTTAAGTTTGGTATATAAATCGACTAAAAAAGATGATGATGTAAAAATGTATGCGTTACTGCTAACTGCACCGAATTGTCCCATCCCCATAGGTATTAAGTTCATTGAAGGATTGTCGAATAACAAAGTCAAGCCATCCATTAAATACCACTATCAATAGTGCAATTGTACATGTACTAAGTTGCTCATTTTATGTACTATTCTAATAAAACTATAAACCTAAATAAAATCGCAATTTTCGAACTCACGAATCCACCATAATGGAAACCAGTTGATCAGTAAACCAAATTTTATAGTGAGATGTGTACAAGCCTCCAAGAATACGTATAGTCACCATATCGCCGCGACTTACATCCACTCTCACTGACATCATAATATTATTTGAGGGAGTTCGTCACAATAAGCATGTCAGACGGTTTGTAAATTGGGTTGACAACGACAATAAGGTTAACAATTTTTAAAACATTTGGAATTTAGTAATAAGTAACACATCTCTTATCTCATATGATGACTTATATTTCGTAATTTGTATTTATGTTTGAATAGTAGTAAATTGAATAAATGTATATAAATATTAATGGACAAATAATAAAACGTGTTGACCAATGTGGCAATGTAATCACAAAAGTTCAGTTTTGTTTTTGTTTACATATTTTAATAATGTACCTATATTCATTTATGTTTTTATATGTTTATATTTTCATAAATATAAAAACAATATGTTTCTACACGTTTATTATCGTAAATTATTAGTTATCTATATTTTTTAGAAAAAATAGGTACGTATATTCTGTGATTTTTTTAAAAATTATGTTTTATCAATTAAATAATAAATGAGATTACCTATTTTTAGGTTAGGTATATAAATCCACTGAAAAAATATGATGATGTAAAAATGTATATATTACTGCTAACTGCGCCGAATTGTCCCATCCCCATAGGTATTAAGTTCATTGAAGGATTGTCGAATAACAAAGTCAAGCCATCCATTAAACACCACTATCAATGGTGCATTTGTACATGTACTCAGTTGCTCATTTTATGTACTATTCTAATAAAACTATAAACCTAAATAAAATCGCAATTTTCGAACTCACGAATCCACCATAATGGAAACCAGTTGATCAGTAAACCAAATTTTATAGTGAGATGTGTACAAGCCTCCAAGAATACGTATAGTCACCATATCGCCGCGACTTACATCCACTCTCACTGATATCATAATATTATTTGAGGGAGTTCGTCACAATGAGCTTGTCAGACGGTTTATAAATTGGGCCTACAACAACAATAAGATTAAGAATTTTTAAAACAGTTGGAATTTAGTAATAACACATCTATACACTCATATGTTAACTTATTTTTCGTAATTTGTATTTATGTTTGAATAGTAGTAAATTGAATAAATGTATATACATATTAATGGATAAATAATAAGACGTGTTGACCAATGTAATCACAAAATATCAGTTTTATTTATGTTTATATATTTTAATAATGTACCTATATTTATTTATGTTTTTATATATTTATATTTTCATAAATATAAAAACAATATGTTTCTACACGTTTATTATCGTAAATTATTAATTATCTATATTTTTTAGAAAAAGGTACGTATATTCTGTGATTTTTTTTAAAATTATTTTTTATTAATTAAATAATAAATGAGATTACCTATTTTTAGGTTAGGTATATAAATCAAAGTAAAAAATATGATGATTTAAAAATGTATATATTACTGCTAACTGCGCCGAAGTTTCCCATCCCCGTAGGAATTAGGTTCATTGAAGGGTTATCGAATAACAAAGTCAAGCCATCTGCAATTTTATCTACAATTTGTTTTAAAGTAACTCAGTGTTTAACACGATCGACTGCATCTTTTTACGTCTCACATACCACCACTAATTATTTAGCAAACGATCCATTTAAGAGATTATTAATGTCAAACACCAATTCGGACCCACACAACCCACTGCGCTGCGCTCCGAACGCCAGTTTCACAGCAAGCCAGATCGGAGCAGCAACCAACTGAAAGAGAAGCCAACTACCACACCAGACATCCGGGGCTCGACCCTGGTGACAACATGCTAGACCACAGCAGCCCGATGGACCAGAAACCTCAGTCCCACGTATTGACCTGCAGCCGGCCGGCCCTGACCTAGGCAGAAGCACCTGCAAAGACCTCCGCTGTCAGCGAGCCGATCGTCAAGAAACTTAAGGTGACAGGTCCTTTCCAGGGCAGCTCCGGACCGACGCAGAATTCCAACAGACACGGTTGGAACGACAATTTGAGGGAGAAACTTAACAAAGCGAGGTCTATCATTATGGGTGTTGTATCTAGCGCGAAGATCGTGATGGACAGAATCGTGGACGAGGACCCGCGGGCCCACCTTGAGCTTCTTCTGACCCGTACTGCTGTTGCCTTCACGACAGTGGACTCGCCTTTCGAGAAGAATGGTAACGTCGTGGGCTTGCCCGAAAACGACCCACCTTCGGCTGGTGTTTCCAGCGGGAAGACCACGTCCGAAGCCTCCACAGATATGGAACTTACCCCAGGGTTATGGGACCGCCAGGCTTCGAGAACTGCCACCGCCAGCCATCTTCGTCAGGAACGCTGAGGGCAAGACCTACTGGGACACAATCCTGTTGGTCCACAACTGCGGCCTATCCAAAGAAGACATCGGGGTCAAGGTCACAATAAGGCAGACGCGGGACGGATGTCTCCTCCTTGAACTCTCGAAAGGCGCAAGTTCCACCTCTGCTGCGAAAAACATCGTTTCGGCCATGTCATCCGGGCACGGCGACGAAAACGAGACCCTGTCCCGCAGGCAGACATCCGGTGTACTGGTGGATCTATGCAATCACCGAGCTACGTCGACTCTGTTTGTATCAGACGAGTAGTCTACGTCTCAGAAAAATTTTTGTTTTCAAAACATTTTATTTTATTTTTTTTTTTTTATCTCATACAATATATAAATATCATACATTATATACAGCATACATTTTCCTTTCGTAAATCAAAACTAATTGACTCTGTTTCAATCAGAAATCTCCCCATCCTACGTATTAGAAAACTTTCTAACAGTTAATAAATATAATCAAAGTGTACTTAAACATTTGATTTTTTTTTTTTTTTGATATCTCAATTCCTCTATATTAATGTAGTTAAAGTATGGTAAAATAAAATATGATAAATTGTATTATTATTATGTTATTAACAAAATAATATTTTAATACATTTTTCTTAATAGATCCAAGTACGTAAAATTAATTTCAATAATACTGTTTATTTGTTTTTTTATTGTTTTTTTTTTCATTAATAATTATATTAATTATGAAAATTAATTACTCATACCTGTATTTTTTTTTATTTTTTTTAGTTGTAAAAATATATAGTACGTATTTATTTATTTTTTTTTTATATTGCATCTTATACATTTTTTCTTATATTTTTATGTAATAAGTTTCTTATGGTATATTTTAATAATTTTATACATTATTCTATTACAAAATAGAAATTCTAGATAAATGAAAAAAAATCAAATATGCTTTGCTTGTGTCATTTTAAATTATAAATATTTATCCCATTATTTCAAATTCTTTAAATCATTTTTATATATCCATTACCTTTTTTTTTAGATTCACTAAGTATGTACAGTTTTGTTTTGTTTTATTGATAAAATGTATTAATCTACTCGAATACAATATAAGATTTCGAGTTTGTTTTGTGACATTAATTATTTCGTCCATTAGTTCAATGGTAATTTTTAAATGAATTAAATCACATTTTTGAATATTACTAAAGAAGTAAATACGCATAAATACATCCGTAAAACTAGAAATATGTAAAATAAAAAGCATAGCATTTTTTAAAATACTCTCAAATTCACAAAATAATAATGATTATTATTATCATCTATCACCAGAATTTAGGTCTTCATGTTGAATACTATTGTAAATTTAATATTATAATTGTATTCATACTACGATATCATATACATGTTTTTATAGGAGATTTCGGTAAGTAATTTTTATATTAATTTATTTACTTTTTTTGTATTTTTTGTTTCTCCTGGTACCTACCGTGGCAATGTTTATATAGTAAGGACGTATTTATAAGAAGTAATACGCAAACAATTTTTCAAATAATAGTAGAGTTGTTTATATTATAATATTATAATATAAAATTAATGAATTATACTTGGTACAACTACTAATAATATAGAAGTTATGAAAAATGAATGATAGTCTTTCTAGATGTCTGTATATTCTAGAATCTACAGTCGTTCTCACGATAAGTAGCCTTCGGCGGTGGCGCAGCTAGTGACGTTAATTTTAAATACAGTGGTTCTCAATATACGCCGGTAACTGTGCAACACAACAGGTGCTCGAACAACAATATCATCATTGTAGTATTTAGCCGTATAACTACACCAATTTTTTTACCAATCCATAATTCTTTTCCTTCCAAAAATTAACAAAATAAAATACCTTTTTTTCCATTGTCATATAGTTGCATCACTTTGTATAACTTTTCGTGTTTCTAGTTATGTACTTATATTTACTTAGTATTTTTAATTTCTATTTATAATTTGTCTAATCCGAAGATGGCTACGTTTTTGAAACAGACACAATTAAAAACTTTTGAAGCGTTTGGTGTAAGTGAAAAAATTGTCAAACTTATAACTTTGGAAGGAAATTAATCATCTTCTGTATCATAGACTATCGATCCATCGTTCACTTCCTCGTGGAAGAAATATAAAATAGCCAAATTAGCAAATGAAGCAAATAAACCTGAGATCCTACCACATCACATATATTAGCTGAGTATCGAAATTGAAGTATGTACAAAGGTTCAGTTACTTTCATGTGGTGTATTTTGTATAATTATTAATTTAATTTTACCGGGCCTTGTTTGATACTTGGTTTAAAGCCCCTACTTCAATACGTCCACCAGGCACCATTGTCAAGGGCTACTTTTCGTGAAAATGACTTTTTTTTTTGTAGACTTATTTGTTCATAGTTACATCAAAAGAGGGAATTATTGGCACAGGAAATTCCAGCTCAAGCAATGCTATTTATGTATATTTAGTTATATATAAAAAAAAAAAAAATAATATATATGTATATTTTCCACAGATCGGAATAGTACGTATTACTTCTTTATTTACTTTGTAGATTTAAAGTATTTCCTGTGAAATATGACAAAATAAATTGGAGATTACCAAAAAGTAATATCTTATATTTATTGAGTAAATAGTAATATAATACTAATTGGATATTTTGAATGTGCAATACCTATTGTTGGTTAATTAAATGCTCATTGACTCTTTTTCAATATATAAGTTTGAATGTGCTTTTGGGTATAAAATAAAATTTAGTTTATATTTTAGAAATTTAATTTCATAAGTGATAATATATTTGTAAAAAAAACTGATTGGTCCCAGTTTACTATAAAAACATACTATATTTAGAAATTAAAACTTATTGTTCAACCAAAACTAATAAGACAATATGTTTTAAAAATTATTTGCTACAAATTCTTTTGAAATCATGATAATTCATTATACATCTTAAACTATTGTTTATTTCTTAAAATTACTTTATCACTAACGATTATAATAACTTTTTCTTTTTAGGTAACATAAGTATGTAATAATTATATTTATTAAATTTATATTTAATACAGCTATTATTCAATTGTATTATAAATAGAACGGTTTTGTTTCAAACTACAGTGTAAAATTAATAAAATAACCAATAACTAACGTTTAAAATTACATTATTTTTTTAGAAGTGATGAAGGGTAGGTACATATAATTATTAATTTAAACTTAAGTTTTATTTATATGAAATTTAAAAATCACGGGTACAAAAAAATGTAGGTATGTGCTATAAACATGTGTAAAAGATATTTTTTTTTGAAACTCCGGCTTCTAAGTATTAATTGTTTATCCTATAAACAATTTATTAATTTTTAAATAGAACTGTTTGTGAACTTTTTAATCATTATCATTGTGATTGCGATATCATTTTTTTCGTTTGTTAAGTTATTTCTTCTAGTAAAATGACAATATTATTATGCTTTATTTATATCCGTTGAACTGTTCTCAGTTATCATAAACCGTCGAATTGTGCATTTGTGGCTTCTCGGACACTACGTCGTTTTAGATTGGCTGCCATACCACGATATCAAGAACTTTATAATTTGAAATTTAATATTGAGAAAACTCAAATTGTCACTTACTAATATAATTGGTAAACTTTATTACTTAATATTTGTACCATTCTGTTTTTATCAGATCCATATCAATTCTTTAATAATTAATATCGGTAGTTTTTTTGTTACAATTTCTATTTGGATATAATTAGACTATTAGTTTCAGATAATGACTAAAATTAGTGAATATTATATGTATACAATTACCTACCGTATACAATCTTTTTATATTTAAATATTAAATAAGTTATATTATTGTTCACAGCCTATGAAGGTACGTATTATTCCATTATTTTATATATAATTATTAATTAAGGTATTTCGCGTTAATTATGTAAACAATTTTAGGTTTTGGGTCATGTGTTTTTTTAATTTTTTTTTTTTTAGAACTGTAAATATACTATGTTTTTATATATTTGGCATATCAAAGTATCTAGCTGGTAAATGTTGTGATCAAAATTAAGAAAACAACAGCGTTAAATGGGAATATTTACTCAACACCAATTCTCATCAAAGTTTTTGTTGTAATCACACATGAAATTATTTGATATAAATATCACTATTATAGGTTCTAAATATTATCATACGAAAACTAATAAGTTATAACAACCATAAAAAATTATTTTAGATTTATTCACGATAAGTTATTTTTTAATAGAAATTTAAACAATTTAAAAGGGATAATTTTTATTTTATACATTTTCTAATTGTTGACCGATAGAACATTTTTTATTGACATAATCTATAAAAAATAATTGCTTAAACCAAAATCTAACAAATTATTTGTTTATTAATAGCTTTATTCATTTCGAAAATTATATTATGACTAATAGAAAATGCTAATTTATAAATATGGTAAAACGTAAAAAGTATGCTAATTCATTTATAAATTGTAGCATAATAAGAAAATCGAATTTGTCAATAACTTGTTTTTGTAAAAAATTAATATTTTTATGAGGAGTTTTCTTTAAGTATGAGAACCATTAGAAATTATATTTACTGTTAACCCCTAATAATGTACTGACTTGATTCAATTTTCCTCTAGAAACTAGTCACAAAATTGTAAATTGAAGAATTTTTCACATGAATAGTGATCATAAAAACATAATATAATATAAGTAAATAAATGTAAAAAACACATATTGTTTTAATATTAATTCATTCATTGATCCGATTATAATTTAATTATCATCAAAATAAAGTATTTCCTTTGTTTAGTCTGAAGTTAAAATAGCTCCTGTGGAATTCCAGAATATTTTAACATTCAGATAATTCATAAATCTTCAAAAACCTCAATAATAATTATTATTAATAACTCATAAATAACAATTAGAATTACTTTTTTTAGATCTCGCATGGAATTGTAAATATTATTATTATTTATTTAATTATATTGTTAAGAAATTTCGTTTTTAATAAAAAAAATTCTTCATAATTTCAAGTAAAGGAAAACAACATATTTAAAAAAAAATAATTTTATTTTTATCATTACATTATTTTTTGCTTTTTGTATGACAATATATATTTTTACTTTAACTTTCTGAAGCAAAATGTTTATCGCAGAATTTAGATACATAATAATTGAAACGAGGATGAATATTTTATAAGTTACGAGATTCTAAAAGTGAATCCAGGCGAATCTTCAGAACTGCGGCGCACCTTGGTGTAGTCCACTGACTCATTATTCGTCCTGCAGCTATCCCAGCGAACGAGTCTTGGCGACCGTACATCGCCGGTTTCATAACTCCAAAACTAATAACTATTTGCTCGTAATGATTTCATTTCTCTAATAGAGTAAATTAAAAAATATAGAAAATAATGTGCAATAAAAATGTATAAATCATTACAATAGCTAAGTTTGTGTCAGGTGTAAAAAAAGTTGTAAAATATGCAAAAAGAAGCAATAAATATTTTTAAATTTAAAATCATTGAATTAAAAAAAAATATATGTATCAAATCTGGTTTTTCTTAACTATTTCTAAAATAAATATGCATATACATAAAGTTCTGAGTCCTGGTTATATGTATTTATATTTTAAAGTTTAAGTTTATGGAGTAATAGATCAACATTTTGCGGGTTACATAATCTTACCAATTCATTCTTATCACTGAATGCTCTTCCGAATTTCAATTTTAATGTATCGAAATACTCCGAAACATATTTTGCTTCAGAATATAAAATTAATAATGTAAGTTGTCATTCAAAAAAATTAGAACTTAAAAAAATAATATCTAAAAATATTGTTCTAATGAAAAAAAAAAAATAAATATAAAAATGTTAATAGATTTTGAAATAATGATTGTTGTTTGATAATAAAATCATTCGGAAAAACTAAATAATATATCTTATTTAAAAATTAATTGATAAATTATTGTATACAGTATATATTACAGGTACGTATTATTTTTTATTTTCATATAATTAAGGTATTTCACGTTAAACATGTATACAATTTTAGATTCTGAGAATATAATTTTAAAGAATGTGTTTTTTATTTCAATTTTTGGAACATAAAACTTTTTTTTTAATAAAAAATAATTTAAAAACTACGGTAGTGACCGCTCCGCTTTTTTTTTTTACTTAGCTTCGCGCCACTACCGTCGCGTTGGATAAGTTACGATATGGCGGGGGAGAATCCAGGGAGAGTATCAGGACTGCGGTGCGTCGTGACGTTGTCCGCTGACTCATTTTTCGTCGTGCAGCCATCCCGGCAACCGAATCACGGCGATCTGCAACCGCCAGTTCTGTAGCTCCAAAACAATTCACTCTTAATAATTCCATTTTTTCTTATTGAGTAAATTAACAAAATATGGAATATAATATGCAATAAAAACGTATAAATCATTACAATAGTAATAGTCATATGTAGTGAAAATCCTAAACTATGCATAAAAATGTAATAAATATTTTTAAATATGAAATCATTGAATTAAAAAAAATATATATGTATACCAAATCTGGTTTTTCTTATATATAACTTAAACAAATATGCAAATGCATAAAGTTTCGTCAGTGTCCGGATTATATGTATTTATATTTTAAAGATCAAGTTTTGTAGTAGTAGACCAACATTTTACAGAGTATTGGGTACTGTATACCATTCCATTCTTATCACTGAATACTCATTCTAATTTCGATTTTAATGTATTAAAATACACCAAAACATATTTTGCTTCAGAATAAAAAATAAAAAATTTATATCGTCATTCAAAAAAGACAGAACTTAAAAAAATAATATTTAGAAATGTTGTTCTGGTGTAAAAAAAAATACATATAAAAAGGTTAATAGATTTTGAAATAATGAGTGTTGTATGATTAAATAACAACTCAGTTTAAGTAAACAATTTATTGTATTCAAAAATAAATTAAAAAATGATTGTCAACAGGTTCTTTTAGTACGTATTATATTTTATCTAACATATAATTAAGGTATTACGCGTTAAACATGTCTAGAATTTTAAATTCTGGGAATATAATATTAAAGAATATGTTTTTTTATTTCAATTTTTGGAAGTGTAAAAAATATGCTTCTATGTTTATATATATTTGGTATACCATAGTATCTAATCGGTAAAATTTATAGTCAAAATTAATAAAACAATAGCGGGAAATTGGAATATTTACGCAACACCAGGTCACTATTTCTCGGTAAAGTTTTTTGTTGTTATCAGACATCAAATTATTTGATCAAAATAACACTATTTGGTTCTAAATTACTACTTTTAAAACTAATAGATTATCATGATCATAAAAAATTATTTTAGAACAAAACCACAACGGAAATCGGAATATTTAGTATTTACGCAACACTAGGTCACCAGTTCTTGGTAATGTTTTTTGTTGTAATTAGATGCGTATTTTAGCGAGATATGCTTGGGTATTTGTCCTCCCCCCCATGAAAATATACACTTTAATATAATTACTTTAAAATTTTATAAAACAGGAATAATTTATTGAATCAAAAAAATTATTTATTTTAATATCTCATAATAATAATAATAATAAAATAACTTTAGTACCTACTAAATATATATCATATATTTAATATTATTATGTGTATGTATAAATTAATTTTATGTTATATGTGTATTTAAAAATATACTTAGTAGATTTATACTTATAAAGATATAATTAGATATAATTCACGAGAAATATCCAAAATATTTGAAACAAAATTAGAAGTCAATAGACATTATTCCTAGGGAAAACGCAATTATTGCCATCACCTAAAAATAAATTAAAAACAGTGCTCCGCAGTCTACATGGAGCCAACCATTTACCTATACATTTTAATTTTCTAATTAAAATACTGTTCCTATTACTATTTCTATAAAATACTGTAACGCGCTCAGCGTGTGATTAAAGTATTTTTCTATTATTGTGTTTCGTATTGAATGTGTTAAATATTAAAAAGGTTTTTAATGATTAAATTATTTGTTTTAATATCCATTATGTTTATGAGAATTTATTCAACATTTTGTACCTCTATACCATTGCTCCTAAAAACTATAGCCACCCTAAAAAATTCGCCGCCCGGAACAATTGTACCCGTTGTTCTCCTCTAAATGTGACCCTGTTCATAAGTATAAGAAAATTATAAATTGTATTTAAAAATTAATTAAAAAATGATTGTCCGCAGATCATACATGGTACGTATTATTTTTTATTTTATATTTAATTTAGGTATTTCGCGTTAAAAATGTCTAACATTTTTGATTCTGAGCATATAATTTTAAAGAAGGTGATGTTTTTATTTCAATTTTTGGAACAGTAAAACTTATATATTTTGACATTTTCGCATCAACAATATAGCAGACCGAATCATTAGTTTAGTTTTTTATTATTCAGCAATAACCACCGATACAAAGTAGTTCTAGTTAGTATAATTCAAATTAATATATTTGTAAAAATAACTAATTAATAGCAGTTTATTTAAAAAATGTGTGCAGTATTTAAAAATTTAATCTTATAATCAAAATCAAAAAGTTAACATTTTCAAAGTTAATTCTTACTGACAATTTCTAAATCACAATAATTAACATTAATTTATTGTATATTTTATTATGACTTTATCACAAACAACAACTTTTTTTTTCAGGATCCATAAAATGTAATTATTGTATTTTTCAAATGAATATTTAATTAGTTAACCAAATTATCCTATACAGCTTTAATTTTATTGTTAACTAAATATCACTTTTTGGTTCTAAACCAATAGGTTTTATCTATATGGTAAAATAAATCAGAGATTACCAAAAGATAATTTCATATTGTATATTCTAGTTTGACTGTTAAATGGCTCTCCTATGGAATATTACTGAACATTTGGAAATTCTGATAATTCTTCATTAATTATATTCAAAATTATTGAAGCAATACATAGCAGGAATATTAATTTAAAATAGTTTTTTGTATTATTCGTACATTAAGTACCTTTTTTCAATTAATTTTGTTTCATTTTAATTATTTAACAATTTAAATTAAGATATTGTAAATTTACATTTATATATAATAACTAGACAATTTTGTCTGGCATAACTTTTACAATCAACAGTAAATTAATACTGACGATAATAACGGATCAATGCGGCATCGTCGACCATTATCACCGTTATCTCTCCTAGCTTTCACAATCATTTTTATTTAAAATTTATAAATTTGCTATCAATCAATGATTGACCTCGATTTTTAAACACATAATTTTTCCTAAACTAGGCTACTTATGAATATTTTATAATCCCTAATTGTTATTTATTATTTTTTATATTATTGCAGTAACTAATAGTAAGTAATGAACAATTAAAATTAAGGTTTCGGCTTTGATTTTAAACTTATGGATGTGACAACGTATAAAAATCTCTCAGCCAACATTATATAACTCATAACATTTTTAATCGCAACATCGTTACATCTCTAGAGTGAAAACTCTTGTTAAAATTTTCGTTTGACGCTCGGAAGCTTCTGTGTGAACCAGAACAATTGTTTCTCTCTCTCTCTCTCTCTCTCTATTGTGTTTGTCAAAAAGCTTAATAAAGATAAAAATTCCATATATGTTTGACGCAAATCTGTGTAATATATAACGACATACGTTATTGCGCGTACTGCCTTATCTCAACTACTAACTAGCCGAAAGCACACGAGAGGACACGACAACCGATTCCACCGTCGTGACAACAGTGGATTGAGGAATACTCTCTCTCACCTTATCCCTCTGTTTCGAGTTCCGGACGCCGTACGTGTAACGTCTACTCCGCACAGCAGACTTATCCATTATTACAAAATCATTTAATAATTATACCAGTATTGTAATAGTCTTTTTCTGTGTTAATAAATTCGTCAACGATGCTAAACCAATATACTTATTCGGCTGTGACAGGACCGTTTCGTTTGTTATTGCGATTATTCACCGATGTCGCCCGGACAACACCTCAACAATCTGATTTGTCCGGAACCCCCCTCTTTTGCATCTAGCAGGCCCCGTTGGTCATCATGTTTAACACAAATTATTTGCAGTTAAAAGTAATTCTACACTCTGCAGTATATCAGTAGCCGAGTTTAACGTATGCACATCATTAAAGTAACAAAAGTAACATTATCATAATATGCTCATTGCTAGTTTAACAAAAGTTTTCAAATTCTGAAGGACTGTTGGGCATCACATATTTATATATTTATTCAATATATAGACACAAGTCCTATAATTATAAGTACTTTGATGATGCATCGTGTATTATTTTATTTTTTAACAACGATTATTGATCACCCACCGTTGTGCAATTTTTATATTATCATTTTGACACGTACTCACATTACCACATAAATAAACGTCCTAAAGTATTTTTTTCCGGCAGAGAAAGAAAATCACCACTTTGTTGTTGTATTAACCTAACTTGTGTTCTACACCAGCATATTCATGATCGGCTCATCGTGATTCAACAAACTCGAACACACGAACAAAGCCGCGTCATGGATATAATATTATCATATTATAATAACAATGTTAAGTACAAGCAATATGGTCCTCAGAGTTTTAATTTATTTTCAATTATTATCGTTAACTTATAATAGAATGGTCCAAGCAAATTAAGGTATTTTAGTGAATTGATCTTAGTTAAATCAAACTCTCAAAATTTTAAAGTTCCATCATATTCTTCTCCTGATAATTTTCCATTATAAATCTCAATATATAACAAAAACAATGGTGCTTAGGAATCACATTTTAGAATTATTTATTAGAATTAATGATGTTCAGCCATCTTATTCTTTCTTTATACCTATTATACAAGTATTTCATATTATTTTTTAAATTTCTTTTTGAGGTTGTTAATATTTCAAAACTATTTAAAACCAAATAATATAATTCAATTATTGTAATCCAACCATTAGTAGCCTACCGGTAATTTAATAAACAAATGCTTTCATAACTTCGCTCAGAATCTAAAAAGTAATTATTAATATAACGTCTCGCAAACATTCAAATCCAACCGGTTAATGTTTGTAAATTTCTACATATTGATATTGTGTTTGTAAGAAGACAATATTAGGTCATCGATATTCTTATAATATTGTGATATAGTATCATAATATATTATATAATTTATTAATTAGTATATTTATCATTTTATTTCTAGAATATTTCCGTAAGTGCATTATATTATGTATATAAATATTTATTAATTTGATGTATGGAACTTTTTAACTTAGTTTATGAAATTTGTGTCTCATACTTGCTTACTGATAATCATATAACTGCACAGGTAGCAATTAAGATTCATAGACTGTTAATTTATCAGTATAATTTTGCTATGCAGAACATAGTTTATATTTGTTTCTTTAAAACAGACGGTAAAATATCACAGTAAATCACAGTAAAATAACAATTTATCAATTTAATTTTTTAGAAGCAATATTTGAGAGTACGTATGTTCTTAATTTAATTTTGTGGGAAATATATTTATAATTATTAAGGTGCGTTTTCTACTAAATATTTTTAAATATTTTTGATCACACGTCTCGATGAATATTGAATTGAATTTTTAATTTTGACCTAAAGAAACATTTTTATCGACGTTTATTGGAATGAATTTAAAAATTCTAATATCAATACATAAATCAATAAAAATATTAATTGAATTATGATATATATAGAAATTTTTAAAAAAATTACTTAATTAATGATAATTATAAGTGCTGACTGTTATAAACTTGTAATTAACACCAAAAAGTTAAATTGATTTAGTTAAATATAGGTATTTTGTTATTCCTAAATATTTTATATGTTTTTCGGGTTATTAAGTTATTTGGATAAATTTTAGATTTGCCCCTCAAAAACCACCTACATCCAATTTTCTAACAGAAACCACCCTCAAAATTGAAAATCACAGTATTCAAATTATACTAAAAGGTTATAAATCTAAAATTTAATTCGATGAGATATCAAGTTTTTAGGTATTAAAAAAAAGTACACCCAATAAATACATACAAGCAATATCTAGACGTTAAATGTAATAGTTAGCAGCATTTAGATCATTTTTGGTGATTGTTCTATTGCTAGTGAGTTGTGACTGCAAAACATATGGGTATACATAATCATGATTTATTAAGAAGGTTATATTTTCTTTGTATGTAATAATATAATTTATCGGTATTAAAATAAATGAATTGTCGTAACCACGTATAAAATTAAGTAGGCCTGTATAATAATATAAACTAAAAATGTAATTATTTTGTATAGTGGTTTCGATATAAAATAAATATTAAAATATGTTAAGACGTTTCAATTTTACATATTTCATAAGTAAATAAATAGTGATTAAATACCTATATTTTTTCGATATAAATATTTGATATTATTATCCCATTTATCAATGCTCTTAACGATTTTTAGGTATATTTTCGCACACTATCTATATAAAATTATTATAACATTAAATTAGAGATAAATATCACAATGTATCTTATTTTTACAGATTTGGCCAAAGATTACTTATCCAAAATTAAAGGTATGAACTATTGTGCACCAATATTAACTATAAATACTTACTATTATTTTACCTACCTAAGTAGTATATATTAAAATCATATTTTGACTTATTACTGAATTATATTTGAGTTTTATAATAAATTGTGTTGTATTAAATAAGTATTATATTTATGTAAAAATAATTTGGATCCGTGTTGACCTCAGGTTTTGTGTAAAAAATGTACACTCATAATTATGAGTAAATAATATTATTATTTGCAAATTAACGAGTAAATAATATGTTGTTAAACAATCAACCAATCTAATCCCAATTAATTTGCAGATCATTCAAATTACCCTTCGGGTCCGGTGATCTCATACTGTATTTCTATCAATGAAGATGTGAATGATACTCGTATACAATTTTATTCAAATCTTTTCAAAATCTCCCAATCACCTCTGCCCTCGAGCGAAGTCAAGGTATGACTGTTATGAGTGTCATTAAAATCTTCTTCAAAAAAATTTTTAATTAATAAAATATCAAGGGTTCGGTTTTTTTTTTAATTATTAGTTTTAATTTATGTTTAAGTACCAACATTGTTATATTCTGTATAATGATTATAAATTTTAATATTTTAATATTTACAATCAAAAAAAGTTAAATGTATCAATCAAATAAATAAATAAAATAAAAGTGTGTAAAAAATGTAGAAGATAATAAAATATAGATTTGTACATTTATATTTATGTTATAAATGTCTGTAATTAAATGGAATTTTAAAACAAAAAAAGACCTGGGAAAAAATTATATTTTTTTTACTCAAACCTATTTTTGTAAAAATAAATTTTAGTTTTTGTTCCAATTTATACCTAAATATTATTAATAGGTAATAAAAATATGTATTGTGCTAATATGGGTCCGATATGGGAAATAAACTAGTCTATCAAACTAAATATATCGACATAATATGTCATTCTCCCCTTCTATTACATTAATGGCTGTAGGGAATTCTATAAATAATATTTATTTATTTCGTTGTATAGTTAATAATTTCTCAATATGTATTTTGCATGATGGATTGTTGTCATTATGTTATTCTAATTTCTAAGTCAATTGGTCCTGATGGCTATTCTATTTTTATTCCTAAGTGTAAATCATTTTGTTTAACTTCATTTTTCATATATACCTATTAACATATTAAAAAATATAGTAGATGTATAAAACATTAGCACCATATTTCAATAGTCTGAATCAGTTTTTCAAGTATTTTGAGTTCACTAACTTTTGCTACACTTAGCTGACTTTATATGTAATAGACGCCTTATAAAATCATGCCCAGGTTGATTTTGTTTTTTTTAGTTCTTGTATACCTTTGATAGCCGATAGGGTGAACCATAAAATTGTATGTCTTAAAACATTCGGGATTTAATGAGCTATTATTAACATGATTTTATTCATACTTATCTAATGGAAGGCATTTGTAAAAATGTATGAAATAAGATCTTGTATTGGTAATGTCCCTTTTTGCGTTCCACAAGGAGGCCACCTCTTTCTCATGCTTTATTATTTATTAATGCTTATACGAACCCCTGATTATAGTAGCCGGCATTGTATATTATAGTGTATATTAATACTATAGAACGGCGTCTGTCTGGAAGGAATTGCTGTGACAGTAATTCCAGGCAAGCGCTGGCTACAGGCCCGGCTCAAATTGCAACTTTTGCAAGCCGTGGCAGTTGAATTTTAGAGTAATAAGACAGAACATTGTGATTCTCGCCAGAACAATTTTAGTGACAGACAATTTGTAACTTTTTATGAATGTGATTTCTCTTAACCAATATAAGACTCAATTTCGTGCTATAGATCTCGTTTCCCGATTGTCTTTGACTATAATATCAATGAATTTAAGCTTAAAAGTTCAGCAATCATGTTCAGTGATTTAGGTACATAACCTGTGTTCTACACCAATATAATATTCACGATCGGCTCATCGTATTTCAACAAAGTCAAACACACCGCTGAAGCCGCGTCATGGGTGTATAATAAAAATTAATTACAAGCAACATGACCCTTTAAGTTTTCATACATAATTATATGGACCTAACCTATACACGTCATCATTACAGCTATTGGGTAGCAAAAAGTCCCTAAGTAAAGATATACCAAGCTTGACACAACCAAGCAAAACCACCATTGATCAATATTGAATCATTATATTATAAGCATTGATTAATCTGAAGAAGAGATCCAGTCAAAGACAACATACGCCGGTTGAAATAGCAACTGATCATTAATCCGTGGGCTACGTCGTAAATAGCGTAACAGACTACTGAAGCATATTTTAATTACAGTGGACGCCGCTTATAAGACTCACGAAAATAATTTGGTTTTTAAACATTACATATTTTTTGGGGGTAATTTCTGGTTTTGATTCATGCTTTGTATGTGTGTGTATGTTCAACACATTATATCGCATTTCACATTTTTCGCAACTATCGTATGTAATATATTATATTAATAAGTAGATTAAAATTAAATCAAAATGTGTAGTAAAATAAAATTTATAAATAGGTAATTATAAATTTTTGTTTTCCCCACTTCGCCTACGAGATTCATTCGGTTCTAAGACTCACTTTTTGCTGGTCCCAAAGTGAGTCTTATAAGACATTACATACGAATTTTTGCAATTCTAAATACCACACGGATCCAAATAAAAAACAACACTGAAGTATTTCATTGAAATAAAAATGGTCCAGTGTAGAGAAACACATTATAAGTGATAATAATATTATATTATTATTTATTATTATAATGTTCTATGTCATAATATCTTCAAAATAATATCTTTGGTCAAAATATCTCGGTAAAAATACATTTGGTGAAAACATCTTAAAAAAATATATCTTTAAAATATATATCTATTAATCTATTTATTTATCTATAGTATATCTTTTAAATGCTAATGTAACTAATTGTTCGAAATCAATCATAATACTAATCGGATTCAAATCCAGTTCAAATCTTTTTAAAACCTTTAAAAATACTATATAGTATTGTTACGTACGATCAGTCATTAATACGTAAACAACTGGATAATGTGTTCGGTTATAACAGACATGTATAGTATATGATTCTGAAAACAATTTTGGAACTGTCTGAAATGTTCCAATTGCTATCCATGTATCACAGTTTTTAAGTATTTTTAAATTATCATTGATCGAAAATATCAAAACTCTTCTTTCGTTTTTATTGTCTTAAAGTTAAAATTGTTTATTATTAACTAACTGATATTCGAGAGGTATATTTAAATCGTTTACTGTTAATGGATTTTGAGCACAGAATTGAACTTTAGATCTCACTCTACAGATTGTTCGAGAAATCAGTTTCTGACTTGGTAATTGAGCAACAACAACTAATGGAACATTAGTTACAGCTTCACTAATCAAATTTCTTGTGCACACTTGATTAGTTTAAGCATCATCTTTGATTTTTTCCAAAATTTCTCTTACTTGAATTTTGGTACCGTTTGGAGCATGAGAATGGCAGGATTTATTTAATACAATTACGCCTATAATAAATTATGTATATAAATAAATATATTTCGTAAATAATGATATTTATATAATACAATAATTACCTGTTTCGTGTTAAGTACTTGTAAGACATGAAGTGTATTTATATTTATTGAACTTAGTACAGCGTCAAATATATTTGTTTTTACCATTGTTATAAAAAATATGGAGATATCCTTTATGTAATAATAGGTTATTACCTTTTTGACTTTTAATAAAAGTAAGAGTCATATTTAATAAAAAATCAAAAATCAATAATTAGCTAACAAATGACTAGTAAAAACTCTTATGGCTAAATGATGTACAAACCTGCTAAAATGCCCAGCTACAGTTAAGTTACGAAAATTCTAACTAATAAACAGATAATTCTTCTACCATTTTTATCATAATGGCCTAATATGAACATGTGGTACACGTAGCAAATACCTAGCAATTAGTAGACTAACAACTATTTTAAAATACTATTTTTTTTATTATTTTATTTTTTTTACATATATATAATAAAAATCTAACCTGATTTTGGAGACGAAGGAACCAGGTTTTGAACGTATCTGACCTTATTGCTTCTGCTCATAATAATAATAATTATTAATTATTTATTTGGTTGCACTTGCATTTTTCCATTCGAAATATATATTATTCATTGAACAAATAATTTATTGTTACATTTTTTTCTACCTTATCTCTATTCTATAATAAAAATAAATAATATTTACCACTCCAGTGGTTAAATTCAAGATGTAGCATATATAATTTTCAGAAATTAGCAATATCAATAACTACAATAAATAATTATTCTATATTATTTACATAGCCAAAAAATAGTCATATGTTTTTAAATTAAATTAAAAAAAATAATTTCTTCCGGAGGAAGTTCGAGCAGCTAGTATATTATGAAATATAAAATGTCGATTTTAGATATAATCTGATAACCATAATGATATATAATAGCTAATAATCTAATAAAAATTAGTACAAAAGGTATTTTGTTGTATATGTGTGTATATCGACCGACGAGTGTATCGGTACACTCAAAACCATAACAAATCGTCTTGGTGTGCACAATATTCGCACTTCCATCACGTGTATATTATACCGGTCGTTTGAGCACTGCAAACAGCAGTCATTGGCCAGTTAGGTAAGTATACAAATATGTATAGATAATTGTGTAAAATGTATAACAGGTAAGTTGTAATTTTTGTGTGTGTATAATGTAATGTTATTACATGATAATATAGACTATTATAAATCATTTAGAATTAATCGACCGACGAGTGTATCGGTACACTCAAAACCATAATTTATCGTTTTGGTGCTTATAAGTTATAGCCTCCCGGCGATTCACCAATTCACCATTCGTTTTGGTGTGCACAATATTCGTACTTCCATCGATACCGGTCGTTCGAGCGTCGGCCTCGTGTTTTATCGGTGACCCGTCAGATTCGTGTTGTCAATACGGCCCGTTTAATTCACTATTTCCGGACTGTTGCGTGACGCCTATTACGCTTGTGTCCTAATCAGCGCAAACGCCGGCCGTTTAGTTGCAGTGCTGTATCAGATACGGCCGTTGTGAATACCGTTATTATTAATATGAATGTGTCGTTTCGACCGCGACGTAATATTATATATTTAAATATGGTATTATTGTCAATCGGTTATGATCGATAACCAATATGATCGGTTGCCAATAATCAATATTATATTATTTATATTATTGTCGTCTCGTGCCGTCAGTATACACTATATAACAGTGTTTCCCAGCTGGTGTTCTGCGGAATCTAAGGGTTCAGTCAGCCGGTGCCAAGGGTTCCGTGAGAAATTTGGGAAATTATTAATTAATTAATTATATATTTGATTTGAATTATGACTTGAACATAAAAAAGCCCCAACAATTATATAGGGGTTCTACAAAACGTTCAAGCTCCTATAAAAGTTCCACGAATAAAATAAGTTAAAAATCACTGCTATATAATATCACTGCGGATATAGTCCGATATTAATCTGCACTTGCGTTTCTTTGTTGTCGAAACCTATTCGTACAGGCGGGAAAAATTTGCGTAACGATGCGTGTATAAACGTGTCATTTAACAGTAAAAAAAAAAGTTTTGTTTTAAAATTTACAAATTTGATTTTACTATAAGGCCACGGCCACCTGTTTAAGTAATTTAAAAAAAAATTAATTTTACGTCTTTTTAATTTTAAAGGTGGTATTTTAAATAATGACGTGTACGCGTTTAGCTAATTCACACGCAGTATATTAAGATTGAAATATCTAGTATATACGGTAAAACTTAAAGGTATAGTGTAAAAGAACGTTTAATCAATATGATATAATTTGCTGATTTTTCAATTATAATTAGTTTCAATATTATTGTTCTTAATTGCTATTGTATATTAAAAGAATAACCTACAAAAAATAGAAAAATATTTCTTTAAATTTATTATTATTAATTAATACATAGAAATTAACTTTGCAAATGAATTTGAATGGTGTTTTTATTTATTTGTACATCTTAAAACATTATCATTATACAACAAGCATTGTGATAATTGATAGAAAATTGCGCCAAAAGTGTCGTTGGTCAGTGATATCACCTATCATACAGATAGTATTCACTTCGAAAACAGTAATCTTTTCATCTTAGTAAAATATTAAAATTTGTATAAAGTATAATTAATACAAATGCATAATTCTAGAACTAAACCCTCATTCGTTAATAATATTTTTCAATTTTCTATTATAATATTTCAAGAACAAGAAGTGTGAAGTTTTCAATTTTGAAATGTTTCAATTGAAAAATGCCAAGTGAAATATTTCAAATTCAGAACCGTATGCACTAGGCATGAATACTATTCGAGCTTTAATAATTTTTCTCATGACTTAATACTAATGTATGCTATGGTAACATTTGCATTATAAATATGATTCATCAGCGTTATAAATTTGTTTTGGGTCCAAATTATTTTCATTTATGACTCATTGCTTACATATAATAAACAAGGAACTTATTTATTTTAACACTTTTTACTGAAATTGAATGGTGATATATGTTATTTACCTAATCTATGCGTTACTATTTATTTTGATAATAACATTACTATAGGTACATACTTTTATATCAGTTTTCTTAACCTAGTTTTGAATATTACTTTTTAAATAAAATATAATGCAATGTTACACATATGTTACAAGAACATAATATACCTACAGCCGTATATGTAAATTATCATAATGTATATCATAATATTATTATGATATTTTATATAATGGCGTTTACGCGGTTGCATAATTTACACAATATATTATGATTGAAAAATCTGCTATATATACGTTAAAATGTAAAGGTATATAGTTTAAAAGAACATTTTAATCAATATGATATAATATTCCGATATTTGAACTATAATTAGTTTCAATATTATTATTTTTAATTGCTATTATATATTGTAATAATAACCTACAAAGAATTATTAGATTTTTTCTTAGTGAGCTAGAAAGTAGAAATCCATTCCAAGACACTATGAACAAAATAAAAAAATGTTTAGTGCGTATTTTTGCATATTTGGCTATTTTTATACTATAGATTATATTTATTCATTTCACATTTTTTTAGAGTAAATTTTATAATTCAATTTTTCCTCCGAAATTATATAGGCAGAAAAAAGTTCTAACTCACAAAGAACAACTAACTAACTAATCTGATTAATAATGGCTTATAATTTATATTATTATCACAATATTATGAGTTTACAATTACATTTCAATTTTTTTTGTATAACCTGACATATCTTTATTATGGCAATATCAGTTTAGGAACCTAGATGTATGTGTATTTTGGTACGCAATTCGTGTGTACCCGTTATACCAGATCCGGATAGGATAAAAGGAATTTATTAGAGATATCAATAAATAAGAAACAGCTGCAGTCTTTTCTAATTATGATTAATTATCTTAGAGCATTCATTCCCAACTTATCAGAAATAATTGTGTTAACATTTATTTATTTTTAAATTTGTGTAAACAATATTTATTTTAATGGTAATATAACTATTTATACATTTTTATCTGTTTATCTGTAATCTAGTTTTGAGTATTATTGTTATAATATGCTAAATAAATACTGTTTTGTTCACACGTGTGTTAAAAACCTTAAAAATGGGTTAAGTTTTTGCAATATTTTGCCTAATATAGAAAGAGACAAATAATGAATATTTTTTTGTTTTCATAGTAGATGTATTTTTTGTTACATATTATTTGCTCAATGTTTCATTGTTTATTTTAGTTATTTTAGTGTGCCTTAAGGAGTAATCGATTATAATAGAGGACAAGAAGTACCTATTACTATAATCATTTCATCATTTAATGTTCACATAATTTGAATTCTTCGTACATAACATTTAAATAAAATGAATTTGTTTATGAATTTTTTTATAATTATTACAGTCACAGTTCTTTCAATTTTGATTATTCCAGCAATCACACATTTCAATGATAAATATTACAAAGAGTTTAGTGGTATGATCATATTTATTGTTTTTTTTAATTAAAACTGTATTGATATTCATATATATATATATATATATAAGTTGTACCATTTCTTGAATTTTCTGCTTTTCAGGTAATGAAGCCAGAGAAAAAAACTTGAACAGAATTAATGCTGGTAAAAATTATTTATGTATAGTTATTTTCTTTTTTAATTTTTATTATATTAATATTCGTAATATGTAAATATGTAATAGCTTGTAGATTTTGTTATAATAAATTATTTAAAAACTAAAACCAATTATTGATAACTATTTTACTATTAACTAGAAACAATAAAAACAAACATAACTTACATCGTCTCATACTTTATTTTTACACAATATTAATATATAGTTGATAAAATTTTAATTAAAAAAAAATATTAATACTAATATTTTTTTTTCTTTAAAATATTTGTATTGTTTATGATAGAAGAAATAATAAATCTGCTGTACATAAAAATGTATATACTCACTTAATATAGCTGTAGTATATAAATAAACTATTATTGCTTATAACGAATAATTCTCTTTTGACACATTACAATTTTACTTGACTGAATTAAAGATACATACAATTAATGTTACTTGTAGACTATAATTATTTTAATATTTTTTTTCCACTTTGATTTAGAATAAAATAAATTTAATTGTTTACAATTTGAAAAATATATACAAAAGAATCTTATGGTTATATTTTTTTTAATCTATAAGGTCTTATATGAACATATAATTATATAATAATTAATACTATATTACTATGAATTATTTTTTTCAGCCGCTTGCAAATGTAATAATTTAAATTTATTATTAATAAATAGATGAAAATTTAGAATAGCTTTAGTATTAAATAAGGCGGATATATTATTATATAGTGTATTCATAGACGATGGTTGTCTTTAATGAACATTATCGCTTAAATAATACATTTTAGATCTGCTGTTGATTGACGATTCATATTTTGAAGTGAATTTGTGGTATTCACAAATTTAAAATGTTTATAGATATTAGGAAAGTTTGATGAGATGTGTGTGTGTATGTATAATGAGCACTATAAAAAAAAACTGAGTACACCGAGAAAGCGCGAGTCGGCCGCGCATCACAATGAAGTCGTTCCGTGGTCTAATTTCTCCCACCAAGTGGACCTGTCGTACATCGTCGTAAACCACCAAGTGCTATCGCAAAGCAGTGGCTACTGTTTACACGAGTCACGAAAACGCGACGGCCGACGATGTGAACCGATCATCCGACTACGACGAGCTTTGGTCGCCGCTGACTTGCGCTCTCTCGGCGCAGGGTATATTCTAATATTACTAGTTACACAGTTTTTAATTTTTTCAACTAATATAAAAAAAAAAATTATCAAAATAATTTAAATTAAATACCGTTTAAACATATAAAATATAAAATAATGTATTCTATTTTAAATTCTGAGCGGAGAGATGAATGTATTAATTTTGCAGTGATATGTTTATTTTTGTATGGGGGTGTGTATTTCTATAAACAATTAATACAAGGAAATCTACTCGGATATTCAATTTTAAGTGTGGTGTCTGATAGCAAAATAAATCTAGTTGAAACTTCCAAAAATTTAAAATTTCTACTATTTATTAAATTTATCGAAAAAACAAAAAAAAAAAATGTAAGAAAAATGGAAATCCAGTTTAAAAATAAATATGAATAACCATATAGATACTTAGAATATTCAACAAGTGTATATGTGTATATACTTTCTATACATTTTTCGAAATATTTTGAAGCTATTTATAGTTATTTTACATTTAAATTAATTTATTTCTATTGTTTCTATAAATGTAGATAAAAAATTATCATTTGGACAAAAACCTTAAAAAATACAGTACGATTCCTAATAAGTTGTAATCAGATGTAAATATCTTATAATTTTATTACAATTTTTATAGGGTTAAATAAGTATAAAATCCAACATAAAAAAATCAGCGATAGTATTTTATTTAAAGTTATTCATGTAATTATTAAGATATACAAGGTGTATAGTTTTTTTTGTATTTTATATTTGAAACATCGCATAGATTTAACAGTTTGATGGACCAATAATGGGTTGTAAAAACAAATACTAAAAATTCTATTAATCAATAGTAAGCTAGGCATTTTGTATTTATTATGGTTAAATCGAGATTAGGTTATTTAATATTTTTTTCAATCAGTTTTTTATGTGTCTTAAAAAGTTAAGCATAGTTTTATATAGTAATTTAATTTGAATAATTTTAAAATTTAACAGATTTTCTAGTAGACGTTGCTGGATTTAAGAGTAAGCAATGATACTTCAATTAAAATTTATAAACATAAAGTAATATGTTACTGTTTTAATTGTGCATATTTACATGTACCTACTAAGTTTGTATGTTTCTAATTTAAAATAATATTAAGGAACATAGGAACAGTTAAACCTTTAACAAGTTAAATATACCAATTACTAATGATTTGTATTATATTATCATATACATTTACAGACAATAGTGGAGACAAGGACGTGATTTATAAAGGTAATAATTTGAAAATAACTAAAAACAATTTTTAATATTATCTATGGTGGATATATACATTTATTTAGATAATGTATAATATAAAATTATTTGTCATATCTTTGAAGTTTTAAACTTCTCTGAGAACAGAGCAACTAAACATTTCAGAAAACTCATATACTTAATGCTACAAAACAACTTTTAAACTTTTGATTTTAAATTAAAACATTTAAATGGTTCACAAATAAATGTATTCTTCTAAATAGTGTACGAATTAATATGATGGTTACATAGTGCATACCTAGAAGATTTGTATTATATTAAATATATAAAACACACACACACACAAAAGGTATGGCAACATAATTATTTGATAAATTAGAAATTAAAACACGCTAAAGTCAATGTACCGAAGCATACTGCTCATTGTATATATTATTTTAATAAAACTATGTAACTAAAATCACAAGTCTCTACGGAGAAATTCGAACTCGAAAGTCCACCATAAGGAAACCAGTTGACCAGTAAACCAAATTTTATAGCAAGATGTATACGATCCCTCCTTGTATATAGTCACCGAATAGCCGCGACTTCCATTCACTCTCACTGACATCATAATATTATTTGAGGGAGTTCGTCACAATTAGAGCTTGTCAGGCGGTTTATAAATTGAGTTGGTAGCGACAATAAGGTTAAGAATTTTTAAAACACTTGGAGTTAAGTAATAACACCACTTCACACTTATATTTCAACTTATATTACTTCGTAATTTGTATTTTTGTTTAAATAGTATTAAATTGAATAAATGTATATACATATTAATGGACAAATAATAAGACGTGTTGACTAATGTAATCACTAAAAATCATTTTTGCTTATATTTATATATTTTAATAATGTATATTTATTAATGTTTTTATATATTATTTATACTTTCATAAATATAAAAACAATATGTTTCTACACGTTTATTATTGTAAATTATTAATTATCTATATTTTTTAGATAATATAAGTACGTATATTCAGTGATTTTTTTTTAAATTAAATAATAAAGTAGATCACCTATTTTTATGTTAGGTATATAAATCGACTAAAAAAAAAGATGATGTAATAATTTATATATTATTGCTAACTGCGCCTAAGTTTTCCATCCCCGCAGGTATTAGATTAATTAATGGCAAATATGTAAAACCCGCACACAAAATGTATGGAAACACAATTATTTGAACAATTAGAAAGTAGAAACACAAACATGCTGAGTCGCTATGGCCAATGTGATGAAGTATAGCGCTCATTGTGTGTATTATTTTAATAAAACTATATAACTAAAATTACACGTTTCTACGGGAATAAGTCGAACTCGGGAGTCCACCAAAAGGAAATGGGTTGACCAGAAAATCAAATGTTATATATATAGTTATTCATCTAAATGAATACCACGACTTACACTCTTACTGTGATCATAATATTATATTATGAAGTCCGTCAAAAGAGCTTGTTAGATGGTTTGTAAATTTAGTCTGTAATTCCATGTGGATGCAAATTATGTCTTCTATACTTGAGTAGGTATAAAACATTTAAAAATAACAGTATATTGTGATAGTTAAATAACTAGATCGCAAAATAGAATGTGGGAACATAGACTTAGTTTTAAAAACAAAATAATATCACTTTTAAAAAATGACAAATATACTAGAATTGTAATATATATATATATATGTATGATATAATATGTATATTGTCAGTATAGACTGTAGGTACCTATTATGTTAGTACTTAGCATAGATTTTAACAATTATACAAGAAATAAACAAGTCTGACTCTTGAACGGTGAATACATATTCACACATTGCATTTACATATATTTCAACTAACATTGATAAAATTATTTCATTTTCATTTTTCTTAAAAAATTCCAACGCTAATAGAATGAATATAAAATAGCATGTGGTAATTTTTTTAATATAATCACAAAAAATCAGTTTTGTTTATGTTTATATACTTAAATAATGTATATTTATTTAGGTTTTTATATATTTATATTTTCATAAATATAAAAACAATACGTTCCTATATGTTTATCATTGTAAACTATTAATTAATCTATATTTTTTAGGAAAAAAAAGTACGTATATTCTGTGATTTTTTTATCATAGTATGATGATGTAAAAATGTATATATTACTGCTAACTGCGCCGAAGTATTCCATCCCCGTAGGTATTAGGTTCATTGAAGGGTTATTGAATAGCAAAGTCAAGGAATCTGCAATTTTATCTTTATTTTGTTTTAAAGTAACTCAGTGTTCAACACGATCGACTGCATCTTTTTACGTCCACCACTAATTATTTAGCAAACGATTCATTTAAGAGATTATCAATGTCAAACACCAATTCGGACCCTAACTTCACATTACCTATGTTGTTTATTATTTATTTTTTTTTTTTTACTTTTTTTCATTCTCTAATCTTTTGTTGTCATTGTACATTTATCAAAAAAAAAAAAAAAATACAAGTTATTTTATAATAATTTTTAGAAATACATAAAAAAATTCTGTTCATATTTAAGATTTTAAAATTGAATATAATTAGGTTTTTTATATGTTTTTAAAGATAATATATAAACATATTTACCTCCAATCCCCTTTGGAATCTATTTTGGGACGTCCCTGCACATATCTTTATCACACTGATTGTGTATTATAACTGAATATCAAAGTATTCTCATTAGAGTTTTAGTATATGAGAAACCGTAAATCTAGTTGTTCTGCTATCTTATTAATTGTTCAGCCCAATGGTTGTGTCTGGTAAATTAATATTTCATATTGTCATGCTGTGCATCACTGATCTTCTACTATGGTGCCATGTTAAAGTCGTTGTTCTTGTCAATTGAGACAATCAGGCACACATTTGTATAGGTATAAAGTGGAATTTACACTGTGGAACCGTTTCTAGCACTTTCTGCAATCACCGTTCTCCATCAATGGCATCTAGCGTACATTTTCCTTTCGTAAATCCAAACTTATTAA
Source organism: Rhopalosiphum maidis (assembly GCF_003676215.2). Taxonomy (NCBI): domain Eukaryota; kingdom Metazoa; phylum Arthropoda; class Insecta; order Hemiptera; family Aphididae; genus Rhopalosiphum; species Rhopalosiphum maidis. The sequence continues at coordinate 63,724,786 of NC_040878.1, read as the reverse complement.
TTGATAGTTACTCTGTTTCCATCAGGAACCTACCCTTACATCTAGTAAACTTTCTAACAGTTAAGCTACGGTATTAATTATTAACTATAATCAAAGTGATTAAGTAATTTACTTAAACATTTGATTTTTTTTTTATTTGATATCTCAATTCCTTTACTTTAAAGTAATTGTATTGTAAAATATAATATGATTGATTTTATTGTTATTATCTTATTAACAAAATAATATTTTAACTAATTTTCAATGCAAGATCTCAGTACGTAAATTAAATTTCAATTATATTGTTTTATAATGAGGTTTATTCTAACTAATTATATTAAATATGAAAACCAATTACTCATACCTGTATTATATTTTTATTTTATCTAGTTTCAGATGTATTTGGTACATATTTGTTTGTTATTAAGTGTCTTACATGTTATACTATTTTTTTATATTTGTATGTGACGTGTTTCTCATACTATGTTTTAACAGTTTTTGTTATCACATTATTATATTCCAAAATAAAAAGACCAGAGAAATATTAATTCCACTATTTTTTAATCTTTTAATCAGTATAATATATTTATTAATTTTTTTTTCAGTGGCACTAAGTATGTATATTATTTATTTGTTTTATATTATTAAAATGTATTATTCTGCTTGTGTTCTGTTAGAGATTTCAAGTTTATTTTTTGAAATTAATTATTTCATCTATTAGCCAATGAAAAATTTCAGATGTATAGACAGTGTAGTTCAGAAATATTAGATAGCATATTGTTTAAATGGTATAAGTTCTTGAATTATTTAAAAAGTTCTCAAAAGTGTTATTTAAATTTTTTTATTGGAATATAAAAAAAAAAATAATATGTTTAGGCACACACGTAAGACTTGAAATAAGTGAAATAAAAAGGGTAGTATTATTTAATAATACTCTTAAATGCACCTAATGATAAACACTATATTATCATTTATCAATACGCAAACATCAGTATTTATGTCTTTACGTTGAATATTATTTTTAATTTATATTAATAATATTATGTAATATTATAATAATTGAATTATTAATACAATGTTATATACATATTTTGTATAGGAAGCATTGGTAAATATTTCTCATGTTTATTTATTTACTATTTTTATATTTTTTGTTTTTTATGGTGTATACCATAACGTTGTTTCGGTATTTAGGATGTATTTATAAGAAGTAATATGCATTATGCAGAAAAGATTTACAAATTCAGTTATTTGTACGCTAAATTAATGAATTATACTTAGTAAATTTAAAACTAATTTCATCATGGGAAATGAATAAAAATCTGTTTATATGTAATATGTATATATATTCTAGAATATACAGTCGTTTTCACGAGAAGTGGCCCTCAGCGGTGGCGTGTCTGGTGACGCTATTTCTGCAATGTAGTAGTTATATATTGTGTGCCAGAAGCTCTACGAAACAAAAGGGGGTCGAACAAAAAAATCATCATTGTATTATTATCTACATCAAATTTTTACCCACCCATTGTTGTTATTCTTAAAAAAATAAGATAATAATCTATTTGTTTTGCTAGGGTCACAGTCGTGTCATTTCGTATAACCTCTTATCTCCGTAGTTGTTTTTACAGTTTATGTTTTGTATTAGCGCAAATTATATTTAAGTACAAAAAATATAATAACGGGCTTTAGATTTTAATTGAGTGGAATTATATAGTTGCTGTGCGACTAAAATGTATGCGTACTATAGTTGAACTTTGCCAAAATAATGATACTCAGCTCGTTATTTATTTAGATAAGTCAAACTATAAATACCATAACAAAACATATTATATGTGCTTGATCAAATCGCATTGGAAATGGGACATGAAGTCGTACGTCTCCAGCCTTATTGTTGTCAGTACCACTCAATAGAGCTTATAAGAATATAAGAGCACAAGTAAAAGGTGAGGTCACCACAATCGTAGGTCGTTTAAAATTTCGTAATAAGAAAAACGTCATTACCAAAAATTGCAAGACACAGATTTTATAAAGGAAAGCTTATGTGATGAAATTTTGGAACCCATCATATTAACAATTAATCCAGATAACGATTACAAAGATTCCGCAGATGACGATAAATGAAATTTAAAAAAAAAATGTTATTAGTTAAATTTGTTATTATAATTGTGTATATATATTTTTAAATTATGATATTAAATTAACAAAATTGTTAATTAACAGAAATAATTCGTTTAAATAACTTTACATAATTATGTAGACAAATAACTAATAAGTAATTAGTTTAAAATTGCCGCACTTTGTTTGACACGTGTTTTTGAGTCCACCAAGCACTACTGCACCGTCGATGGCTACTTTTCATGAAAACAATTTTTTTTTGTTATCTAATTTGACACAGCATAATATTCTATCCAGAGCAAAGATTTTTATGTATATTTAGTGCTTTTCTAATGTTTGCATATTAAAAATTAACTAAAAAATATTGTCGACAGATCGTGTATGTACGTATTATTTATTTATTTATTATAATTAAAGTATTTCGTGTGAAACATGACATACGATTTCTGTGAAAATTTTGAAGAACTATATGTTTCTTTTTTTTATTTATTTCGGAACAGTGAAATTGCTTTTACTTACTTGCAATATTGTATAAAATTAAATCTAACTGACATAGTCTAGGTTGAAAAATAACAGCGAATAGATGGGACTATTTACGTGACACCAGTTCTTGACAATGTTGATTTTTGATATAAGCATTCAATAAATTTGTTGAAACAAAGAAATACGCCGCTAACCTGAAGACGGATGGCTCGATCGCACACAACGACACAAAATATGTATAATGTATAATTATATCGTCACAGACTGCAGTACAATTTATCAAATATTCGATAGAAAAAGAATCTTATAATCGTTTGTGTAGGTTATATCGTTTTATATTTTTCGTATCTATCTACTTTTAGTACAGTTTTAGATGCATGGTTCGGTATAGTAGTGACTATAGTGTGTTATACATACCCTCGATCATTGAAGACGCATGTCAGTATGACACATGTTCAGTAAACTCATTAATATGGACTTAACAGTTTCTAATATTTTTGAAAGAAGAAAATGATCGCGATATTTTAATATTATTGATATTTATAAAAGGGAAGATTAAATTTTTAGATGTACAAATTAAAAAATATTTTCATTAATCATAATCTTCAGGAGTATAGTAATTTAACAATAACCAAGACACATCATCAGAAGTGATTTTCATGATTTTCACATAAAACCAAACAAATCAATAGGCCATTGCCATGACTTCGTAAGTTACGAACGACACATGACCTACGACAATACATCAGTAAAAGGTTCAGTAAAATGTTAGAATAGACCACGTACACAATTTTTTTTCAGGGCTGTTTGAAGAAGACAGTCCTAAATCCTATTAAATTGAGAAAGAAAATGTGTGCGTAAACGAGTTATAATACTAGCGATTTTCATCACAGCTAGACAAATTAATTAATGCAATTGAGTTGCGTGTTTATTCGCAAAATTGTCAAAGTTACTTAAATCGTATGATCTAAATAAAACTAATTGGTTCAAAACTACAATGTTAAAACAAATAGGTTGTTAGAATATGGTAAAATAAATAGAGATTACCAAAAAGTAGTACCTAGTATTTATGGCAAATGAACAATATATATAATAAAATGCTTAAGGACATATTAAATTTTAGTTTCTGAGCTAAGCGATGAATGTATTCATTTTGCAGTTATGTTTGTGATCTATTTTACACACTAAATAGTCAATAAAATTCTTTTATTTTTTATTTTGAATGTAGTTTTGGATAGATAATAGGATCTAGTTTGTACTTTATAAAGTTCATTATCAATCGTGATAATATATTTGTAAAAACAGCTGGTTGATCCTAGTTTACTATAAATGTATCCATTATTTAGAAATTAAAACTTACAGTTCAATCAAAACCGATAAGACAAATAGCTTAATTCTTTCCTTTTGACTGTTTAAAAATCATAATAATTCATAATACAATTTAAATTATTGTTTATTTTTTCGAATTACTTAATCAATAATACTTATTACCTTTTTTATTTTTTTTTTGTAGATGGAATATGTATGTAATTATTGTAATTTTCAAATTTATAATTAATACAGCTATTATTTTCGTTGTGTAAACAGTTTAATGCAAATTTTATGACGCAGAAATATTAATAGTAAAACTAAATGAAAATAATAATTTAACAACCAAATGGTTCTACTATAGAACTTTTAGTTTTCTAACTGACATTTTTGTTTTATTTTTATTTTTTTTACTTGAAAAGAAGATATTATATTATTTTGATGTTTATATAACTCTCCAACGGAATACTGAATATTTCGAAATTCTGATAATTCATAAATCTTAATACATTTCAATAGCTATTTAATTATTATTATGAATAACTAATTACTAACGATTAAAATAACATTTTTCTTTAGTTGTGATACCGTGTACGTACATATTATTAGTATTTTAAATTTAAATTTAATTTATATGAAATTTCAAATTCGCGTATACAAAAAAAAAAAGATGTGCTATAAACCAAAAACATGTGAACCAACTAATTATTTTTTAAAGTAAACCGTTTAGTAGTTTTTTAATCATTATCATTGTGATTGCGATATCGTTTTTTGTCACGTGTTTTCACATTAATCTATGGTTCTGACAAAGTGGCAATAATGCTTTCCTTTCGTCCGTTGGATCGCTATCAGTTATCATGAACCTTTGAATTGTGCTTCTCGGAGACTACGTCATTGTTGATTGACTGTCAATCTACGATATCGAAAACTTTAGAATTTAAAATTCAATATTGGGAAAACGCAAATTGTCACTAAACAATGTAGTTTATAACCTTTATAACTTGATATATTTGTAGCAGAACTGTATTGATTCTTTTAACACTCAACATCGGTAGTTACTTTGTAATAGTTCTATTTTGATCTAACGAGATTTTTGGTTTTAAGTATGAATAAAATGAATGAATATTATTTATAATTTTTACACATTTCAAAATTAATTAAATAATTATTGTTCACAGTCCATGAATGTACGTATTATTTCATTATTTTGTATATAATTAAGGTATCCCGAGTGAAAAATGTCTAAAATTTTAGATTTTGAATAATGTGTGTTTTTAATATGTAAATAATAAAATATGATTCTATGTTTATATATTTTTGGTTTAACATAGAATCTAACTGGTAAAGTTTATGTTCAAAATAATAAAAAAACAGCTGAAATTATGAATATTTACACAACATCAGTTCTCGGAAAAATTGTTTGTTGTAATCAAACATGTCATATTTTTTATCTAAATAAAACTATTTGGTTCTAAATTACTACTATTAAAACCAATAGGTTAATACGATCATAAAATATTATTTTAGATTAATGCTCAAATTTGTTTTTTAAGATCAGTATAAACAATTTAAAAGATACTATATTTTGTTTATATATTTTCGAGTCGTTGACTGATAGGACATTGTTTTATTAACATAATTTATAAAAAATAAGTAATCAATTAAATCAAAATCGAACAGTTAATTTGTTTATTAATAACTTAAAAATATTTTATTTGTTTTGAAAATTATATCAAGACGTATATAAAATGCTAATGCGAATATTTGGTAAAACGTATAAAGTATGGGTTTTCCATGAATTATAACAAAATAAGGATATCGTTTTTTTTTAAAACTAGTTTAGCGAAAAATTTTAATATTTTCATAATTTCTTTCTTTTAAGTATGAGAAAAATTTGAAATTAATTACTATTGACCCAATTTAATGTACCAACTTAATTGAATTTCTAGACAAAAATTCTACGACTAGGTGCAAACATATAAATTTAAGTGATTTTAAACACACAATACACAAAGTGCTATAACTAAATAAATATAAAAAGCACAAATTTCTGTAATATCAATACATCTATCAATCCGATTAAAATCTAAATAATATCATGAAAATAACATATTGCCTTCACTTAGTTTGCAGTTGAAGTAGCTCTCATACGGAACAACTGAATATTTTTAAATTCAGATAATTCATAAATCTACTTAAATATCAAAAATTATTATTAATAACTCATTAGTAAAAATTATAATTCCTCTTTTTTAGTGTTCTTAGCTAAAAGTAAATATTATTTGTATTTTTTCAATTTTCTTGTTATGAAATTTCGTTTTTGAAATAATTTTTTTTTTTACATAATTTCTAGTAAAAGGTTAGATATATGTTAAATATATTTTTCATTTTACATTCTGAAGTAAAATATTTTACGTATTATTTCGATAGACTAAAATAAAAATTCAGACGAGAAGTTTATAAGTTATATCATATAATTTCATTTTTCTTATAAATTAAATAAAAAATTATAGAGTATATGCAATAAAAACAAATAAATCTTTAAAATATGTAAAAATGTGTAGACAAATTTCTAAAATATACAAATATACGCGTTAAATATCTTTAATTTTAAATCCTTTTATTCAAAAAGAAGTATGTATAAAATCTGGTTTCTCCTTTCTATTTTTTAATTAAATATGCAAATGCCTAGTCCTGATTATATATATTTATATATTATTTAAATTTTTATAACGTTTGCGGAGTAGTAGACCAACATTTTACGGAGTACACTGTATACTATTCCACTGCTCACTAAATGCTTGTCCAAATTTCGATTTTAATGTATCGAAATATTCCAAAACATATTTTGCATCAGAATATAATATTAATAATAAAGATTCCGTCATTCAAAAAAGTAAAAACTTATGAATATAATTTCTAGAGATGTTGTTTTGATTCAACTGGAAATTATGTAAAAAATAATATTATTAAAAAGTGTTATAGATTTTGAAATAATGGATGTTGTTTGATAAAAAAATCACTCAGTATAAATAAATAATATATCATACTTAAAAGTTATTTAAAAAATGATTGTCTACAGCATATCCTGAACGTATGTATTATTATTTTATTTTGTATGTAATTAGTATGATTGTATTTTGCGTGAAATATGGCCTCATTTTTGATCTTAAGAAGAGAATTTTAAAGAATGTGCATTTTTTCGAATAGTAAACCTTAACATTCTCGAATCTATGAATCAGTAGACCAAATTACTCACTTTTATGTATATAATATACATAAATATCATATAAGACATTAATTAATAAATGTGTGTCCATTATAGATGTTGAAAGTACATATTATTTTTTTATTTTGTATAAAGTATGGTATTTTTCGTGAAATATGGCCTGACAACCGATAGAACTATAGAAATAGCTCTAGTCATTCGTATTAATATATTTTTAAAAATAATTAGTTAATACCAGTTTATTTTTAAAATATGCCTATGCATTATGTAGAAATTAAAACTTACAATCGAAACCAATAAGCTGCGCTAAATTTTTTAAATGTATTACTATACTGACTATTTTGAAATTACGATAAATACTTGTAATAAAATACGATGATAAAACACTCTAATTTATTGTTCGTTTTTATATTACTTTATCACTGACAATTTTTAAAACTTTTTTTTTTTTGCAGATATAGATTATCGTAATTATTATATTTTTAAAATTAATATTTAATTAGTGTTGAATTAATGTTGAATAAATACAGCCATCATTGATTCAAAACTACAGTGTTAAGACCAATAGATTTTTTTCCATATAGTATAATAAATTATAAATTACCAAAAAGTAATTTCATATTATATATTCATTGTATAAAAATGTAATACAAATTTGATGGCTCAGTACTATAATTGTTGTAATATTTATGTTTCTTTACACATTTATTATAGACCAAAAAGTATCTATCTAATGGATACAAGACTCTGTTCGCCCAAATATGATCTTTCGCCCTCGTCTCTTTTCACCCAAATATTTTAATACTACTTCACCCCAAAAATATTGTAGCACTTTTTGGCCACATTTTTATTAAATACGACGATCAAAAAATACAACAATATAAAATAGGAACGATTAGGTGGTATGATTTTATTAAATCAATGTATATAATATTTTTAACTCAAATCTTAATTCGTTTTTATTCTTAACACTATATTGTAATAAACCAATAAACGACAAATACTTTAAAATGTACAAATATACAATATATATTTTGAGAGTAATAAAAGCCGGTCAAAAAGTGCTATAATATTCTTGGGCGAAAAGAGACGTTGGTGTAAAGTGTCCCGCCCTGTAGTTTAAAGTTAAAATAGCTCGCCTATAGAATTACTAAAATTTTGAAATTCTGATATAGCGAAACTTCCATTTTACAAAATTTTCTGTTTAACACAATATTTTTAAGAACTATGACCTTCATTGTTAATGAATACGTAATTCCTCCATATTACGATTTTTTTTTTTTGTTGCATATTCGACTTCGTTATATGGAAGATTCACTGTAATACCTACTTCATAAACCGTATTAATAATATTTTTTTTAAACATCTCGATTTTTAAACATATCATTTATGCTATATAAGGGAAATTATGAATAAATTGTAATGATTATTATTTATTTTATTTTATATTATTACAGAGATCGAATGTATGTAATGAGTTTTATTTTCTAATAAACAATTAATATTTAGTTTACAGCTTTGCCTTTAAACGTATGAATGTGGAAAATATCGTATAAAAATTCTCAGACAATATATTACTGATAACCTTTTTAATCGCAACATCGTTAAATCTCTAGAATGAAAAATCTTGATAAAATTGTATTTCTTTGACGCTCAGAAGCTTCTGTATGAACCAGAACCATTGTATTATGTTGGTAAAAAAGGTTAGTGAAGATAGGAATGTCATACATGATTGTAACGAATGGTTTGCAGTTAAAATATATTATATACAGTCTGCAGTTTATCGATAGCTGAGTTTAATGTTTGCGAATCGTTTAAGGAACAAAATTAAAACATTTTGGAGATCATAATATGCTAATGGCTTATTTAATAAAAGATTTCAAATTTTGAAAAACTATTGCGCGTCATATTTTTTCTATATGTATACAATATACGGTTAGGTTAGTGACTAACCGTTAGTCACACAATATAATTTTATACGTAAAAGTTTTATGTCCTATTGAATAATATTTTCTAACCTAACCTAACTAGTTCTTATTTCTTATAAATTATTATCGTTAGCTAATAGAACAGTCCACGCAAATTAAGGTTTTTAGTAATTAATCATAGTTACACAAGACACTTCAAATCTCCTTTGCTACAAAAAATTTCAAAGTTCCTTCATTTTTATCTACTGATAATTTCCCATTTTAATTCTCAAGATATAAAACTAACCATGCTGCTAATGAAACCCACGTTAGAATAATTAGAATTTTCAATGTTCAATCATATTACTTTTCCTTTTAATATTATAAATACATGTATTTTTTTACTTTTTTTAAGTTTGTTTTTTCTTTCCTATTTAATTTTATTAATATTTTAAACCTGTATGAAATTAAATGATGATATTGTAATTCAATCATTGGGCTACCTAACCGTAGTTTAATAAATAAATACTTCAATCACTTCGCTCAGTATAAAGACAATATTAGGTCATCGATATTCTTATAATATTGTGATATATTATCATAATATATAATATTATTTATTAACTGGTATGTTTATAATTTTATTTTTAGCATATTTCAGTAAGTAGTGCATTATATAATATATACCTATATATTTTTATGTATAGAACTTCTTAACTCAATTTATACAATGCTTGTCTCATAAACTTAATATTAATCACCATTATTTTAAATTTGTATTTACTTACTGAGAACCATATTCATAAAACTATTCAATAAGACATGGGTATCATTATCATTATCATTAACCCGGTAGACATATTCACATTAACAAACCGATTGACTCTACACAGTACACAAGTAGCAGTAAGGTAAATAAATGTTCTATGAACCTATAAATCAACTATAAATTCGCGGTGTAGAACATGCTTATATTATTTCTTGAAACCAACCGCTAAGATATTTATACATGATATTTTACATGTTATGCACCGGTTCATTGACATTGCATAAAAATTAATTAATGGTTCTTCTGTAGAATTTTTAACCTTCATTATTGGTATATTTTACGGTTTATAATAACCATGACAAATCAAAATTGAACCACGGATTTTTGGTTCCTACGCTAGTTTGAGAACCGATATTTGTTTTAGTATCATATTTTGTTACTTCAAAATTCCTTTATATATATTTTCGATTTTTATTAAATCTCCATTGATGTTTTGGGCCCTTATAATAATTGCACAATTTGAAAAGTATTATCAATTTTTCAAGCATATATTATTTCTTTTGATTTAAAATTGGTATATAACAAACGACATATTTTTTTATTCAATACTTGATTATATGGTAGGATAATATCAAAATTATATTGCATTAAAATAAAAATGTATCAATTTTATTTTTTAGAAATGATTATTCAGAGTATGTATGTTCTCAGTTTAGTTATTTGTTAATTATATTTATAATTTATGACTATTGTTATGTATTTCTATATACTCTTAATAACAATTTTTGAGGGATATTGAATTGAATTCTTAAGCTTTTTGATCCAATGAATTATTTTTTATCGAAATGTATTGAAATAAATTTAAAAAAAGTGAGCAAGTGGGTATCGCTCTGATGTATAGTAAAGATGGGTAGGTCGCTATTTGAACTTTAAATGATTATCAACAAAAATTATGACTTACGATTCTTGATTTTATTTTTACTAACTATATAACTTATAATTAACCTTGTATTAAATTTTAAAGATTTTTTGATGTGCCTAATTTTTTTATAGGCATTTCAAAAAATCGAAAATTTTAATTGTTAATAAATAGCTTTGAAAAAGTCAAGATAATTTTAAAATTTAATCGTAAATAGATGACGCTAATATAAACATTTTGTGAAAATTTCAAGTATTTACAATGATTCGTT